>NC_050575.1:38733555-39041120 GCF_011100635.1 Trichosurus vulpecula
TCTTACTCCACATACTCAAATATTCAGAATATTCAAGTGGGTCTATGATCTTATTGATTTGGTTATCAATGAAGCAGATGTCCATATCCCATAAATTCATCACATGGGGTTCACCAAACGTGCTGAAAACTTGACTCATTTTCTCCTGATACCCTGAGGGTGTCAAGGGAGCACTCTGTCTACTTATCATTTCTTTCCATCACCATCTTCTTTTCCTGGTGTCTTATTGCTGACATAAAGGACCTAGGCTCCAGTTGTAGAATAGGAAGAAGTAGAAATTTGAAAATACCAAACTCTTATTTGTCATGTGACCTTGGAGAAATCACTGAGATTTCTGTTCGCTCAGGTACAAAAGACTGTTAATAATCCTCACAGAAAAATGGCATAGATTAGTTATTTTTCAATAATTATTTGCTAGTCTCTTTCAAAGTTGACTTCCAATAGGGTTCTTATGACATAATCAGGTCAGGTTTTAAGTGTGTCACCTATTTAAAAAGAAAGAATAAAAATCATGTACTTTTAAAACTTCCAGCTTCTACAGAAAGTGGTGCCAGAAACAAGGTCTTTAAAGGAAGTTGCCTAAATTAAATGCTTATATGAAGGACATATCTGGCACAGAACAGGACACTAATATGATAAGTTTTCATAAGATAAACAAATGAAAAAAGTAGAGGGCACTGAGAGTGGCAGAATTACACTGTATGGGCAAGTCCTACCATCTTTCAACTAAAACTTCCTGGAATAATTGATTTGAGTGCACAAACTGAGTTATGATATAGTGGGTTTATCTGTTCAGAAAATGATAGTGAAAGAGTTGAGTCTTACAAATTCAGCAAATGAAAAAGCAGAGAAATTAAAGAGATGAGCTTTATCTAAGCAACATTCCTTCCTTCCTTCCCTCCTTCAACCTTCCCTTTCCAGACCCTTTTTCCTTCATTCTTTCCTTCCTCCCTCCTTCTCTCTATTCTTTCCTTCCCTCTCTGCCTATTTTCCTTCTTTCCTTTCTTCTCCTTGCTGCTTTCCTTCCCTCCCTCCTCTTTGTGTTTTTCTGTGTGTTTCCTTGTCCCTCTCCATGTCCCTTTCTGTTTGTCTCTCAATCTTTGTCTTATGTCTCTTTCTGTCTCTACCTCTCTCTGTTTCTCTGTCTTTTTCCAGATTTTTCTTTATAGATAGATAGATAGATAGACAGATAGATATATATAGATATGTGTATGCATGTATATACATATATTTGTGTGTGTGTGATTTCTTTCCCTCTCTCCTCTCCCCACTCCACCCCCAATCCTATGAGGAAGGTTGTATAGCACTTCAGCACTTGCTTGTAATACTTGCCTTCTTACCTTCGGGGACCACCCCAGCCCAGGAACACATACAAATACATACACACACACGTGCACATGCATGTGCATGCGCACATATGATATTTCCAGGCACAGTAGACCGGAAGGGTGTACCAAGCAGCATCAGTTTATTTTCAAACATCTCTGGCTAAGCCAAGCTCTTTATTCTTTATGAATAGAAATGTTCCATCTTCCATCTTCATGACAGGTAGTTTTGAATGATATTTGGTTTTGTGTTTTCTTTTTTATTCTAACTAGGTTTGAGAGACTTTGGCCAAGCAGGGAATTGCAGCCAAAAGCCTCTCCTTGCCTGAGTGAAACAATACAAAAATATTTTTCACCATTTAAACATAAATTTCCATCTACACACAATCTTTTTACTCAGCTCCATAAATCAACATTGTAATAATGTAACAGGTAATCATTTAGTCATGCTTAGTGAAATGCTATTTGTATTAGCTTTGTAATACTCCGGGATGATGAAGAACAAAGAAGCAATGTTGTGGTTACAAGGAGAAATGGCACTTGCCACCCCTGAAATCATGGCAAATGTTAGGGAGGATGCTGATCTGCTTACAGAGGGAACTGTAAATGCACAGCCAGGGACTAGCATTAATTTGGAGTTTAGCAGTATTAGCAAACAGACAAATGATCTCACAAACAAAAAGAGTATTTGCATGGATTCAGTTTTTTTTTTTTTAGGAATTCAAGGAAAAAATATAATTATCATTTGACAATATTTCAACCATTCTTTTTATTATTAAATTGGATTTCCAATTTATGGAATAAAACAAGAATTTACATAAGAAAGTACAATAAAAAAGTTTATTGCATATGAAACTGAAAATCTACCATATACAACTTGCCATTCCTTTCAAATATACAATAAAATTATCTTCTAAGTTTCTTTTTTCTTCCCTCCATTCTCTGCCCTAGAAATGGCTACCATTAGACACAAATAATTATGTATATATAAATATATTTATCTCTACATATGTGTATCTATATGTACATATATAAAGTTTTAAAAAATATTTTTAATATTAATACTAATATTTTAATCTTAAAGTCGTCAAGCTATCTTTTGAAAGAGAAATAAGGAAAACTTCTGGTACTAGTTGGATTAATTGGTTTATTGGATGAACAAGTCAATTTACATCCCTGTGACTTTATTTCCACACTTGTAAAATAGAACTGAGGCAATGTTGTCAAAAATAGGAGCAAGAGGTGTTGAGAACTTCTTTGTTTTCTGTTTTAAAAAGATCATTGCAGAAACTTAGTGCTGTGGCATCAGGCATTCTAGAAAATCATATATTTTAAATAGGACCATTTTGAGGGTAAAGGGTGGTGGTAGGATCTGGACTTGTGGTTTCATTGGTACTCCTAGTGAGAAAACTCTCTCTTCTAATTCAGATTGATATAACATGCAATTCATATTCTTAGAAAAAAAAACCCACTGTTATATCTTTATAAGTAAAGCAAAATGCCCCGAGAAAAAATATAAAGATTGTTTTGCTGGTGCTAAATACATGGGGAGTGTCTTTTTGTTTTCTAAGGGAAATTGGCAAATTTTAAAAATTATTTTCAATTGTTTCACTTTCTCCCAGACTCCTTTGGTAGCATTGCTTTTCCACACAAAAGTGTAAGAGAGGAAGGGTACCTACTTAAAGGAGAACGTTCAATGGAAAAAAGAAAACATTTCAAAGGGAATGTGTAAGGCAGACCTGCTGAGACAAGTTTGCTTGCTCAAAGGACTTTTTGCAGGGCTTTAAAAGAAAGTAATTCTTCAGGAGCTTCTACATCGGTGGCCAACAATGTCATTGGTGACAGGGAGAGAACTTTCTGCAAGAAACACAATCAGGGACTCCGTCAAGAGCACAGACTGTGCAACAGACTAATAATAAAAACTTTGGCAGGAATCTGGACTATGTGCACTACCCCATTTCTGGCCTTACCCTTAGGGCTCCAGCTCACACTGAAAAAAAATGGGTCAATAAATTGGACCTCATTGCAGTTATCCTAAGTCTGATCTCTAATCTAGATTATTCTATTTAAAGATGCCCATAAAAATCAACTTGGAAGTTGTGGTCAACTACAAATGGGATTGTGGACCCTGCTGCCTTTTCAAAATTCCAGTTATAGTATAAATACATGGGCTTGGACCATAGACATCATTGGCGTCTTTAGAAACCTTTACGTTGCATAGTGGTTAGAATGCTTGATGTGGAGCGTGGAAGACTAGAGTTCCACTCCTGCCTCCACCACTTGCTAGCTGTATGATCCTACACAATTCACTTACCGCTCTCAGCCTTAGTTTTCTTGTCTGTAAAATGGGGATAATAATAGTGTCTATCTCACAGGGTTGTTATGAAGAAAAAAATGAACAAATATAAACTTTTGCAAATCTTAAAGTTCTATATAAACATTAGTTACTATTATTATATTTGGGGAAGTAAGACTTTTTAATTTTTTTTCAGGTTTAAGTTTATAAGGGTGGTTATTACTTTATTTTCAGCTATCTAGGCTGACCAAACCCATCAGCCATTTAGGCTGACCAAAGCACTTGGCATGCCTGGCACATAGTAAGTGCTAAAGAAATGTCATTTATTACTATAATTAAAATTATTAGAGGTATAGCCCAAGACCTTTCTTTTATTTCTGGCCGAGCAAGCCTAGAAAGAATAGGAAACATGTCTTCTTGCCTGAGCAGTTCATGAGTGCCCAGAAACCTTAGAGAATCAGATTTATTATTGAAATCACAAATATAAACATGGCAAAATACTCAGTTCTTTCCTACTAGGTCATACCCTATGTTTAGAGCTAGAATTCCAGGATCAATGTTCATTTTAGTTTTCTCTACCTTTTTTTTAATGGCAATGTGGATTATACATAGACAAAGCTTACTGTAACCATGATAGGGCAACTGAAGACACATGAATTGGGGGAATTAAAAATCATGTGGGCAATTCCCCAGCCTTTCAAGTTCATTTCTTCAGCAAGAACCTACAGATAAGGAAATTGGCTTATGAGTTAGTTCCTCTCCTATGTTCCATACACAGTCCCTTCTGTCTTTCTGACAAAGATCTAATCTGCCATAAAGCCAGCATCTTCACAATAGGAAGACAGATTGTGCAAGATTCTCTTGCACAAGGATATGAGTCTCACTGTATAGAAAGGGTTTTTTTAGTGCCTGTCAGGTCTCTGTGATATGTTAGACAGCCTACTTCCACTGTCCAATTTTTTTTCCCTGATGTTGGATGAAAAGACAAAAACTCCTGCTGAAAGTACTCATCCTGTTGTTACTAGCAGTCTTACAAATTGCAACTAGCCCTCTCACCTAGAAAAAGCAGTGCCTTACACCTGGTGAAAGTAGTATGAGTGTTCATTCCATTCATTTGACTACTCATATGCCTCTTAGGAAGAGGCCAGATGGGTTTAAAATAAATCCTGTGGGCTGGAAAACTTTTTTGTGTTTGTTCAAAAGGCTGGTTTACCCCAGCGAACATTTATTAAGTGTTCAGCAATCTCCTCAGCAGTGAAAGAAACATAGAATTAGTCCAAATCCCTTCTAGGAGAACTTTCCATTGAGATTTAGCCATAAGAAATTGTGCCAGATCAATGATCATAACTACCAAACATGTTCCTTGGCTCATTCCCATTGAAGAGTCATTTTCAGATGTAGCTTTCATTGCATCCCAGGGATTCCACAGGTTTCCAAAGAAGCTTCTCAGAGGAAGTAAGGCTGTGGAGCAAGCACACAGACAAATAAGGCTGCGTACAATCAAGTAATTCCCCTCTCCAGTTTTTTTTTTAAGTTTCTAGCACTGGTCTGAAGAGGATAGGTACCATTTCCCTTTACATTCTTATACAATGATGGAGTAATAATATATCTGTCACAGATGAAAATTCTGTACTCATGTTTCATTAAATTCTATTAATTGCCTTACGAGTCACAAATCTTCCTGGGAGTGTTACGAAACAACATAATATTCCTTTTTTCATATCTTCAACTTTGGATCTTTGATTTAGCTGACAGATGTAAAGCAACATACATAACCAGGCAATTCCCTGGTGATCACACATGTGGAGATGCTGAATAGCACATGATTTTCCAGAAACATCTGGCACCAGCTTCCTCTCAAAGTCCTTTTTCTCAGGTTACCTTTCCCCCTCTTAGCATGATAACACCATGGCATGGTTAGGTAGTCACACCCATTTTTGCTTATACTCCTCTCCCCTTTTGGTGGTTCTTTCAACACAAATGAAAACAGTATGTTGATCTGAAGAACCACCTTTTTATTATAGGACAGCACACCACCACCCTCCCCCCACCCCAAACCCCTTAGCATGCCACAAAACCTTTCAATGAGAACATAATGACAAATTATGGAACTCACCCGAGTTAAAGCTGCCAGTATCTTATACAGAAACATCTGGCTGTAGAGTTGGAAGTACATGGCCCTGCCATGCAGGAAATCCAGGTTCAGTTCTGGATCTGAGGCCCTCATTCCCTATCCTGGCAAGACACACTGTAGAGACAGACTATTCAGCCCAAAGGGGGAGAGTGAGGTCTTTGAATCCTTCACTTAAAACCTCAGCCTTAATATGCCATAGTATTAATGAGCTGCAAAACCAGATGGGTATATAGAGCAAGCAGGAAACAATAAGGGGGTCTACAGGGCTCTGACAGATAGGGAAAAAAAAAACCTCTAGCAAGTGTTTCTTTTCAGCATAAAATGCTACATCCCTGGATTTCATGAATATTTTTTTTCCTGGATGTCACTACTGGGGTTACTTTTTCAGTGTCCAGAATGGCTTTCTTTCTTTGTCATGAAGTCTTATGACCTTGGCTTGGTGCCATTGGAGGTTACAAATTTCCCAAAAGGGCTGTCTTCTGTATTACCATATTGGGCCTCATACTCATATTTCATCATAACTGTTCCCAATCTTTACCTTCTTCCCTCTCCCCTATTGCTCAATATAAACTATTTAGTTAGAATGGAGGCTTCAGTATAGAAAAAATAATTGGGAGTGGTATAGAAAGAAACCAACTCATTTCTTTCCATTGTACTTATTATCCCAGTTTTTATTTTATGTCAGGAATATATTTTTATTTAAAGTTTTGATTTGTAGACAGTGTTATCCCTGCATTTATAATTCATTACAAATGGCTGTTTTAAAATCTAACAAAAGTCAAGGTAATGTGGACACACAATGACTATGTATTCCTTTTCTGTTAACACTTACCAAATAATTTTTTTCTCCTTTTAACTTTTGCCTCTTAATTCCATTTCTGTTGACATACGAGATAGTAATTTTCACAAATGCAGCATTTCTCTAAAAGTTCTTACTTTCTTTAGCCATGAATCACAGTAAATTTGCTTTTTTTTTCTTGTCATGGGGCTGCAAAGGAACTTAGAGATTATCTAGTTCTTTCTGTTTTTTTTTTTTAAATTTTATTTCACTCTCTTACTCTTCCTGTCTCTCTAATTACTTTTATGCTATCATCTTCCTATAATTCTAAGCAGTTAATAGAAGGTAATTTTAATGTCTTTTTCCTATGCACAGAACACATCTATCTTTGATCAGCCACTAGTCCTTCAGGGAACTACTCATGTTTAATATTGGACCCAATGCTAATTTGACTTCAAAGTATTGAAAAGCTTTGGTGTATTAAATTTCCCAGAAAATAAAGAAAATCTACAGTTTACAATGTCTTCTAAAAATACAAAACATCGCAGGACACTACGTATCACGTAATATTTTTTTTTCCTCTGCATATGGAAAGAATGAGGCTTAGGGAGATAGAATGACTTTTTCATTTTTCCTGTTGAGACAACAAGAGGAGTCTTCATTTCTAATTTTTCTCTTTCAAACACTTGACATTTTACAGTAAGATCAACTAAAACTCTGAACATTTAAAATAAATTAATCTGTCATTCATCCATTTTTTTCAGAAAGCATTTTATTTCTGTGCTTCAGTTTCCTCTCTTGACATATGGGAAAAATAGTATTTGTCTCTTCTGTCCCTTACAGTATGTCCCACGGGCATGCTGTGGTTGTGTATCTCTTCCTCAAGTAAATATTTGAGTTTACCTGGGTCACTTGCCAATATCTGGGCCTCAATTACTTATTTACCATTCAGTCATAATGACCATAAAAAGTATCTGACCTGAAACTGTTGTATACATACAACCCAATTGTAAAGTACTTAAAACTCTTCAGGAAAAAAATAAGTCCCAGACAGTGGCTTTCATGATAAATGTAAATATGGACAAAGAAGGGGTCATTTTCCTTGTATAAATAATCATTTTGGAAACAAAATCCTTGGCTAGCCTCCCACAATAGTGCTAGTTGACTAAAAAGAAATCGAAGGAAGAATCAGTAGAGACCTTTAATTTTTGGTTGGTTCATTCCAAAAAGCTTAAGGAAAGTATTTTCCTACATTCTTCAGCTCAAACAGCCCTAGGTGTGGTCCTGCTTGCTTTGCAGCGGTGGTTACTTCCTGTTGCACCTGTTCTGCAGAGTGCACAACTGTTGGTAGAAGGAGAGAAAACAGCCTAATTTAAATTTTGTACTAGTGTTTAAACAGAAAAAATACCTCATTCTGTTCAAATAAGGATTTCTGCCAGATATGAATGTAATGAAGTATTAGTTTCTTTTGTGAACCTATAGGCAAATGTTTTTGGCAAGTGTTAGAGTCATTTCCCCAAACTCGGGGAGATGGAGAAACAGTGCTCAGAGGAAGGAAGCCCCTTTAACCTACATACTGTTACAGAGATGAGACATTTCAGCACATCCTGTTCATTGTATGGCTTCAACTAGCTGGAATAATCAGCAGTTCCATGGGCCTAGAAATCAGGAATAGTCATAGGTTGACTTTCCATGGTGCAGACTTCTTGAGCACTTGTTATTGTCAGACTTGCATGCCAAAGAATGAGAAGTTCTATGATTTCTAAGGGAGAGAAAAGAAAACAGAAGGAAGCAATGTACACTGGAAGGGCTGAAGTTTATAATGAAGGCTGATGTTCTGCCTGAAATTAAGTAGATGCCCAACTGAACTGGATCATCTCCAGAATATAAACCCCATGGTAGGTAATTATACTAGGAAGGGAGTAGGGCAAATATTGAGTTTTTCAATTGCTCAGAGAAGCAGTACTTAATAATAAACATATCAATCCAAATGAAGAAAAAAAATAGAATTAGGCACCCAGGATGATTTATGACTAAACAACTGAATAAGTCATCTATTGAACTTGTTTTTACCTTAAAGACCAGGCATCCTGCTTTACAATTAAGTTTTCACCACTATAGCAAAAGACAAAAGGTCACATATAAATTTTCATTACTGTCATTGATGTGTGGTAATTAAATCTATTAGGAAAACTAACTGATCTAAAAATCTATCTAAGAATATCCCTGTGAGATAAATTTTCATAATACAATCTTTCCCTACCCCTCACCTATTTAGGTTTATCTACAGAATAGCATCATTGCAGTTCATTGTTTTTATTTAAGTTGTAATGTAATATTATATATAGGTATTTGTAATTTTGAGAGAGTCATCATGGCCCAAAAGCAAAGATGTAATATAGATAGATAGATAGACAGATAGATAGATAGATAGATATAAAATTCTTGACTAATAATTATTTATTGGTAAACTCTGTGAGGGCAGAGACTCTCTTTTGACTCTTTTTTGTATCCTCAGTGCTTAACAAAATGCCTTGGCACATGACAGGTACTTAGTAAACATTTATTGAATGAATTTACCATGAAATCTTTTTAAACAGAATTCAAACAGGTGGAAAAAATTCAAGCATGAGAATTCTTGTAATTCTTTGGGAATTGCTATATACTTACTGACAGTAATTTTCATGTTGCTAAGGCTCCAATCTTGAATCATTAAAGAAAGATTCACTTCTTTTAAATATAATTTAATATTGTTATTTTAAAACTTGTGATCCATGTATGGCATCTATGGTAACCGAGTTAAATAGAATATTAGATTAAACAGAGAACTTAATTTCCTATCCATTTTTCCCTCCTATCCTCATCTTGAGTCTGTCAAGTCAAATCAAATCAGCACCTACTATGAGCTTAAGGCTGGGCTCAGGGATGAGGACACAAAGAAAAGCTAAAACAGTATCTGTTCCAAGGAGCTCACGGTCTAATTGAGGAGACAATAAGCAAGCATCTATGTATAAACAAGATATATGTAGGATAAATTGGAGATAATCTCAGAGGGAAGATGCTACCAGTTCCACTCTATATTATTTTCTTCTCTTGAGTCTCTTGTCCACTTATCCTGTCAGTGATCTTGCCATGCCAAGCCTCAGTCTGGTATTACTATCACCATCTTCTGCTTTCATTCCTACTAATAGGCTACTGAAAGGAGATGGAAAAATCATAATATGATGCTGACTGGGCCCACTACAAATTTATGTCACATATTCTCATCTGGACCCTCACTGTAGCAATGCAATTCTTTGACACCTCCTTATTTAATTCAATATTCCATCCCAAACTTTTTCATCCCTCTTTCCCATAGCTCCCTCTCTCTCTTCCTTCTCAACTGAGAAGATCCTTCATATTTCATTGAAACAACTCAGGCCATTCTCCAAGAGTTCCCTCTTTTTCCTTCCTCTTCTCACATGACTCAGATGCCTTCCTCCATTATCTCCTCCTTCCCTCAACATGCACAAGTGATCCTAGCTTTCTCCAAAAGATTATCTATCATCACTAGTCTCTCACTAATCTCATTAATTTTCAACCTCTCCATGTCTACTGGCTGCTTCCATATTGTCTACAAATATACTCATATCTCCCCATCCTCAAACAACTCTGACATGATCATCCTATCCATGCTACCATTCTAAGTCCCTCCTCTTTTTTATAGCTAAAATCCTTGAGAAAGCTATATACAATCAGTGCTTTCACTTCCTTTTCTCTCACTCTCTTCACAAGTTTCTTCAGTTTGGCTTCTGACCTTATCATTCAATGGGAATTGCTCTCTTCAAAATTACCAGTGACTTCTTGATTGACAAATCTAATGACTTTTCACAGTCTCATCATTCTTGACCTCTCTTCCACATTTGACATAGTTTATCACTCTCTTTATGATACTCCCTTCTTTCTAGGTTTTGGCAGCACTACTTTCCCTGGTTCTACTTCTACCTACCTAACCACTTCTCAATCTCCATTACATATAATGTTGGCTCTTGGTTACAGATAGAAATTATTTACCAAAATTATTTAACCAAATTTTTTTAACAAAACTTTTAACTTCCAGGATGCACTACCACCTTATTTTTCCTTCTTCTCACAGAAATCATAGAACTTCTCATCATTTTGAATCCAAGTCTGCCAATAACAAGTTCTTTAGAAGTCTCCATCATGGAGTGTCAACTTATGGCTATTCCTGATCCCTAGACTTGTGTGGCTGTTGATAGCTCCAACTGGTTGATGCCATAACTTGAATAGTACAGGTTGAAATATCTCTTTTTTGCAACATCTGTACAATGTTTTTTTTTAATTTTTTTAACTTTATTTTTTTTTATTTTTAGTTTACAACACACGTTTCTACATAATTTTGAGTTCCAGATTTTCTTCCCTCCCTCCCCCCTCCCTCCCCAAGACGGCATGGAATCTCATATAACTGCCATGTATAACTTCCCAATGAATTAATTTATACACTAGTCAAGTTGTGGAGAAGAACTATGACCAATGGAATGAATTATGAGAAAGAAGAAACAGAACCAAAAAAAAAACCCCAAAAACCAAAACAAAAGAGAAGAAAAAAGGCAAGCATGTAGTGTGCCTCAATCTGCATTCATACTTCACAGTTCTTTCTCTGGATGTAGATAGCATTCTCCATCATGAGTCCCTTGGAGTTGTCCTTGCACCTTGTGTTGCTGAGAAGAGCGAAGTCTGTCAGGGTTGGTCCTCACAGAATCCACATATCTGTGGTTGTGTACAATGTTCTCCTGGCTCTGCTCTGCTCACTCGGCATTATGTCGTGTAGGTTTTTCCAGGTTGTTACGAAGTCCGTATCATCCCCATTTCTTATGGCACAATAGTATTCCATTACCTTCATATACCACAGCTTGTTCAGCCATTCCCCAATTGATGGGCATCCCTTTGATTTCCAATTCTTGGCTGCCACAAAAAGAGCTGCTGTAAATATCTTTGTACACATGGGTCCCTTTCCCTCTTGTGTGATTTCTTTGGGATACAACCCCTAGAAGTGGTATTGCTGGGTCAAAGGGTATGAACATTCCTATGGCTCTTTGGGCATAGTTCCAAATTACTCTCCAAAATGGCTGGATCATCTCACAACTCCACCAGCAATGTAACAATGTTCCAATTTTCCCACATCCTCTCCAGCATTTATCATCCTCCTGCTTTGTTATTTTAGCCAATCTTACAGGAGAGATGTTGTATCTAAGAGTTGTTTTGATTTGCATTTCTCTAATCAGTAGTGATCCAGAGCATTTTTTCATATGCCTATTGATAACTTTAATTTCTTCCTCTGAAAACTGCCTGTTCATATCCTTTGACCATTTCTCAATTGGGGAATGGCTTGTATTCCTATATATTTGGCTCAGTTCCCTGTATATTTTAGAAATTAGGCCTTTATCAGAGATACTAGTTGCAAAGATTTTCTCCCAATTTTCTGCTTCCCTCCTAATTTTTGTTGCATTGGCTTTTTTGTACAAAAACTTTTCAATTTAACATAATCAAAATTATCCATTTTGCATTTTGTAATGCTCTCCATCTCCATAAATCTGATAAGTAAACTATTCCTTGCTCTCCCAAATTACTTATAGTATCAGCTTTTACTCCTAAATCATGAACCCATTTTGACTTTGTTCTGGTATATGGTGTAAGATATTGGTCTATGCCCAGTTTCTGCCCTACCATTTTCCAATTTTCCCAGCGGTTTTTGTGAAATAGTGAATTCTTAGCCCAGAAGCTGACCTCTTTGGGTTTATCAAAGAGTAGATTGCTATAGTCGTTGACTTCTCCATCTTGTGTACCTATCCTATTCCAATGATCCACACCCCTGTTTCTTAGCCAGTACCAGGTAGTTTTGATGACTGCTGCTCTGTATGTACAATGTTATTTTAAAGATAATTCAATTTATTCCTAGGATTTCTGTGGGTTTTTTAAAACAGAAAATTAGTGTTGGGTTTTGTCAAAAGCTTTCTCTGCATCTATTCATACAATGATGTTATTTTTACTCTTTTGTGTTTAATATGGTCTATTATTCTTATTTGTTGTTATTATTCAGTAGTTTTTGGTTATGCCCAATTCTTCATGACCCCTTGTGGAGTTTTCTTGGCAAAGATATTGGAGCAGTTTGTCATTTCCTTCTCTAATTCTTTTTTCACATGAGGAAACTGAGGAAAACAGGGGCAACTTCCCTAGGGTCATGAAGCTAGTAAGTGCCTGAGGCCAGTTTTGAACTCAGGAAGACTCATCTTCCTAGCTTCAGCCCCAGCACTATATCCACTGTGCCACCTAGCTGCCCCATTATGTTTATAGTTTTCCTGATATAAATCCAACCTGATATAGTATAAAATCTTTTCAATATCTTGCTGTAGTATCTTTGCAAATACCTAATAATTTCACATTAATATATTGGTCTGTAGTTTTCTTTTACTTCTTTATCTCTGACTATTTTGTCCTTCCCTAGTTTAGGTATCAGAACTATTTTTTTTGTCATGGAAGGAATTTGGTAGAATGCATTTTTCTTATTTTTGTAAGCATCTCATATAATATTATAGTTACATTTTTTGAGTGTATGATAGAATTCTCTTCAAATACATCCAGGTGTGGGGTTTATTTTCTCTTTTTAAGTGTTCATTTGATGATATTCAATTTCTTATATGAGGATTGTATTATTAATAGTCTCTATTTCTCTTTTTATCAATCTGGGTATTTTATATTTTTGATTTATAAAAAAATCTATCCCCTAATAATTTTTAGATTTTAATGTATTTGTTCAAAAATCTATCCCATAATACATTTGGTTCTAACCTCTTAATTCTGTGTGGGTCTTTTATATTTGAAGTGTGCTTCTTGTAAACAGTATATAGCTGGCTTCTGCTTTCTAATACATTCTGCTATTCTCTTCCATTTTATGGGTGAGATATTTCTATTCCTGTCAATAGTCATGCCTAATTGTATATTCTCCTCCATCTCTACCTCATTTTTCTCTCTTGCTCCCATATACTCTTTTCAAAAAATAAGGAGTGCACTTATATGTGGGTGATCTATAATTGATGCAATTTGCTTCTGTTTCACTGCCCTTCCTTTCTTCCCCTCAGCCAGACCCTGATTATTGGATCTCCTACTTTCTTTGTTCTTTTTAATATCCTTCACCATCTACTCTCTAAAGCTGAAGTTGAATTCATGAATTCATGAATTTTCCCTCCCAGATATTACCCTCCCTCTAAACTTGTCCTCTTCCTCTTCCTATATAATTCTCTATAGAATTATTGGTTTTATTCTCCTGGGTATGTCTTTGTGTGTGTATGTATGTATATGTGTTTAATTCTGTTTTTCTGGTTCAGATATGAGTGAAGGGTCATGTCATGCCAACACCCTTACCCCTTCCTTCATCTATGTATACCCTTCTGTTAACCAAACCCAATTAGGAAAAATAGTAACTTTTCTTCCCTGATGTATTTCTCCTTTTCCTTGCCCTCCTCCTCTTTTCTTTTCTCTCCTAAGCCAATCAAATTGAGCAAATCTACTTCTTTCTACTCACTTCTGATATTTTCATCACTAATGTTTGAAAGTCTTCTAAAATTATACTCAGTTTTTCAGAGCAAGTTATTCTTGGTTGCAACCATTTTATTGACTCTTGGGATGATATATTCCAAAATCTCTCTTTTTTGGTGGTAGCTGGGAAGTTTTATGATCCTGACTGTGGTTCCTTTTATGATATCTCTGATATCACTGCTTGTGATATTTTTTCTTTCACCTGGAAGCTCTGGATTTTGGCTCTGATATTCTTTGTGGTTTCTTTTATAAGATGATCAGTGGATTCCTTCTATTTTCACTTTGGTCTTAATATATCAGGGCTATTTAATTTATGATTTCTTGTATTATAGCATCTACACCTTTTTTAGTTATGTTTCTCATAGAGTTCAAAGATTCTTAGAATATTTTTCCTTGATCTCTTTTTCATGCCAGTTGTTTTATAAAGAATGTATTTTTTTACTTCTATTTTCCAGTCTTGTGATACTATTTCTTTTTGTCACTTAGAGTCATTGATTTATATTTTAGTCAATTTTAATTTACTTTTAGTTTTCCACATTTACTTCCATAAACTTTTGAGTTTTAAATTTTCTTCACCTCCCTTTCCTCCCCCCTCCTCAGGATGGCATGCAATGTGATACAGGCTCTACATGTAGATTCATATTAAACATATTATTAAGGCAGAGCCAAGATGGTGGAGTAGAAACAGAGACTGGTTTAAGCTCTCCCCCAAATCCTTCCAAACAACTGTAAAAAATGGCTCTAAACAAATTCTAGAGCTAGAGAACCCATGAAATTACAGAGTGAAACAAGTCTGCAGCCCAAGACAGCCTGGATGGTTGCTGGGAAGGGTCTATCGCACAGTGCTGGGAGTGGAGCTCAGCTCAGCTTGGGCCATGCCAGGACAGACTAGGTCAGAACAGACCAGGTGGAGCAGGCCTTAAGGCCCTGAATCACTGAGCTGTGGCAGTTTCCAGACTTCTTAACCCACAAACACCAAAGACAACTTAGCGGATCAGTGGGAAAACTGTTGGACCTGGGTGAAAGAAGGGCACTGTCTGGCCCCAGCCCTGGGGCAGCAGAGGTGGCAGTAGCAGTAGCAGTAGTAGTGGCTGCTTCTGGAGCTCCAGGAATCAAGCAGCTGATCAGAACAGGAGTGCAGGGATTTCTTTGCTGGCACTGAGGCAGGATTCTCTTGCTTTGCCCTGCTTGGGTCCGGGTCACAGTCCTGGTTGTCAGTCCTTTGGGGATGAGGAGCACTGGTATGGAAGAGCTTGTGGTAGCTGTGGAGAGGGAGTCCTCCTAGCAGTTCAGAAAGGAGTGCTTGAGATGACAGACAAGTGCACAGGCCAGGAGAGGAGCAAACATCTCTCATTGAATCATACCACCTCAGAAGAATGGAAAATTTACAAGTGCCTAGAAGTAGTTTTGAAAACAGCAGTGCAAAACTCCCAAAGCTTGGGACAGAGCACTTTCTACTCTGGAAGCAGAGTTCTACCTTGGTAAAGAGCTAAAATGTCAAGTTATTGGCTGGGAAAATGAGTAGACAGCGCAAAACAACTGAGACTATAGAATCCTACTTTGATGACAAAGAAGATCAAAACATACAGCCACAAGTCAACAAAGTCAAGGATCCTATGTCAAAAGCCTCCAAGAAAAATATGAATTGGTCTCAGGCCATGGAAACACTCAAAATGAATTTGGAAAATCAAGTAAGAGAAATAGAGAAAAAATTGGGAAGAGAAATGAGAGTGATGCAAGAAAATCATGAAAAATGAGTCAATAGCTTGCTAAAGGAGATCACCAAAAATGCTAAAGAAAATAATACCTTAAAAATAGATTAAACCAAATGGCAAAAGAGTTGTAAAAAGCCAATGAATGAGAAGAATGCCTTAAAAGGCAGAATTAGCCAAATGGAAAAGGAGGTCCAAAAGCTCACTGAAGAAAATCATTCCATAAAAATTAGAATGAAGCAACTGAAAGTGAGTGAAATTATGAGAAATCAAGAAATTATTAAACAGAACCAAAGGAATGAAAAAATGGAAGACAATGTGAAATATCTCATGGGAAAAACCACTGACCTGGAGAATAGATCCAGGAGAGATAATTCAAAATTATTGGACTCCCTGAAAGCCATGATCAAAAAAAAAGAGCCTAGACACCATCTTTCAAAAAATTATCAAGGAAAACTGCCCTGATATTCTAGAACCAGAGGGTAAAATGGAAATTGAAAGAATGCACTGATCACCTCTTGAGAAAGATCCCAAAAGGAGAACTCCTAGGAATATTGTGGCCAAATTCCAGAGTTTCCAGGTCAAGGAGAAAACATTGTAAGCAGCCAGAAAGAAACAATTTGAGTTTTGTGGGAACACAATTAGGATAACCCAAGATCTGCCAGCTTCTGCATCAAGGAATCAAAGTGCTTGGAATATGATATTCCATAGGTCAAAGGAGCCAAGATTAAAACCAAGAATCACCTACTTAGCAAAACTGACTATAATGCTTCAGGGCAAAATATGGATTTTCAATAAAATAGAGGACTTTCAAACATTCTTGATGAAAAGACCAGAGCTGAATAGAAAATTTGACTTTCAAATACAAGAATCAAGAGAAACATGAAAAGGTAAACAGGAAAGAGAAATCATAAGGGACTTACTAAAGTTGAACTGTTTACATTCCTACATGGAAAGATGATATTTGTAACTCATGAGACCTTTCGCAGTATTAGAGTAGTTGAAGGGAATATTCCTATATATGTAAATAGACAGAGGGCACAGGGTGAGTTGAACATGAAGGGATGATTTCTAAAAAATAAAATTAAAGGGTGAGAGAGGAATATATTGGGAGAAGGAGAAAGGAAGAGATAGAATGGGGTAAATTATCTCACATAAAAGTGGCAAGAAAAAGTTGTTATAATGGAAGGGAAGAGGGGGTAGATGAAAGGGAATGAGTGAACCTTACTCTCATCAGATTTGGCTTAAGGAGGGAATAATATACATATTCAGTTGGGTATCTTACCCTGTAGGAAAGTAGGGGGGAGGGGGATAAGAGGGGGGATGATAGAAAGAGGGCAGTTTGGGGGAAGGGGTAGTCCAAAGCAAGCACTTTTGATAAGGGACAGTGTCAAAGGAGAAAACTGAATAAAGGGGGATGGAATAGAATGGAGGGAAATATAGTTAGTCTTTCACAACATTACTATTATGGAAATGTTTTGCATAAAGATACATGTATAAGCTATTTTAAATTGCTTGCCTTCTCAAAGAGGGTGGGTGGGGAGGGAAGAAAAGAGAGAATTTGAAACTCAAAGTTCTAAAAAACAATTGTTTAAAAATTGTTTTTACATGCAACTGGGAAATAAGATACATAAGCAATGGGGTATTGAAATCTATCTGGCCCTACAAGAAAGTAAGGGGGAAGGAGGTGGGGTGGTAGAAGGGAAGGCAGACTGGGGAAAGGGGCAATCAGAATACATGCCATCTTGAGATGGGGGGAGGGTAAAGATGGGGAAACAAATGTTGAAAACTAAAATAAATTTAAAATTTTAAACATTTTTTCCCATTAGTTGGGTTGAAAAGAAGAATCAGAACCAATGGGAGGAACTACAACAAAGAAAAAAAACAACAAAAGAAGACAGAGAGAGAGAGAAAATAGTATTCTTTATCTGCATTCAGACTCCATAGTACTTCCTCTGGATGTGGATAGCATTTTTCAGTTTTTGGAGTTGTCTTAGGGCCTTACATTGCTGAGAAGAGCGAAGTCTATCAAAGTCAATGCACAGTGTGGCTGTTACTGCGTACAATGTTCTCCTGGTCCTGCTCATTTCACTCAGCATCAGTTCATATAAGTCTTTCCAGGTTTTTCTGAAGTCTACCTGCTCATCATTTCCTATAGCACAATAGTATTCCATTACATTCATATATCACAATTTGTTAAACCATTCTCCAATTGATGGACATCCCCTCAATTTCCAGTTCTTGACCACCACAACAAAAGTGGCTATAAATGTTTTTGTATGTGTGAGTCCTTTCCTCATTTGTACCATCTCTTTGGGATATAAACCTGGAAATAGTATTGCTGGGTCAAAGGGTATGCACAGTTTTATAACCCTTTGGGCATAGTTCCAAATTGCTCTCCAGAACATTTGGAACAGTTCACAACTCCACAAACAATGCATTAGTGTTCCAATTTTCCCACATCTTCTCCAACATTTTTCATTTTCCTGTTTTGTCATATTAGCCAATCTGCTAGGTGTGGTACCTAAGAGTTGTTTTGATTTGTATTTCTCTAATCAATAGTGATTTAGAGCATTTTTTCATATGAGTATAGATAGCATTATTTTCTTCCTCTGAAAGCCGCCTAATCATATCCTTTGACCATTTACCAATTGGGGAATGACTCACATTATAAATTTGATTCAGTTCTCTATATAGTTTAGAAATGAGGCCTTAATCAGAAACAGCAGTAGTTGTAAAAATTCTTCCCAGTTTTCTGCTTCCCTCCTAATCTTGGCTATATTGGCTTTGTGCAAAAGCTTTTCAATTTAATGTAATCAAAATTATCCATTTTGCATTTCATAATGTTTTCTATCTCTTGGTTGGTCATAAATTCTTCCATTTTCCATAAATCTGACAGGTAAACTATTCCTTGCTCTCACAATTTGCTTATAGTATCAGCCTTTATATCTAAATAATGTACACAGTTTGACTTTATTTTGGTATATGGTGGAAGATGTTGATCTATGCCCAGTTTCTTCCATACTATTTTCTAGTTTTCCCTGTAGTTTTTGTCAGATAGTGAGTTCTTATCCTTAATTCTAATTTTCAAAGCCCATTACTTGGGTAAGGTTTACTGCTTTTTATTCTGAGCTATTTATTTGCCTACCATTTTTCCTATGGAATTCTTTTTACATGTATTGTCTCTTGATTTTTTTCAAGTGGCTTCATTCATAGAATAGAGGCCCTTCTTTAGGGACATGTTTCTCTCTCTGCCTGTGCTTCCACTATTCCAGCTCCACATGGCTTGTTACAACTTTCATTTTTCTACTTCTAAGTGTCTTCTGCTTGACCCTTGAGGATTTAGCTTCCTCTTTGAGTCTCTTTTCTGGATTCACTGAACTAACTTTTAAAGGTCATCCAGAGGCATGGGCCATAATTGTTCATCTTATGGCATTGATTTCTTTCTGATTCCCTCCAAGGACTCATTTGCACCTCAAAAAGTATCACCTTACGACATTTTTATAGTTAGTTTAGCACCTTGTAATCAGGTCCCCTTCTTATGGTTAGTTTTGTGAAAAACCAACTCTTTTACACTTGTATTTATTCTGTATATCTTTTGTATATATTTTTTGTGTTATCTCCCCCAATAGAATATGAATTCCTTGAAGGCAGGGACTTTTTTTCCTTATTATCTTTGTATCCTCAGTGTGCCTAGCACACTGCTTGACATAGAGTAGTTATTTAATCACTGCTTTGATTTGATTGATTCCCCATTTTAAAATAGCATTCTATCCCTCATGACCTCTTTCCACAAAGACCCCATTTGTTAAATTATTTTCTTTAATGTGGCATGAGAGAATGAATATATTTTCTTGATGATCTGTGCTGGAAGGAGTAGGGACTTTCTCTTCTATTCTGTCTCTGTATAGGATTAACCCCATTAACCCCACCCTGTTTTTTCTCTCCTTTCCTCTATCTTATATTTCCTCATTTATATTCTCTATTTTGAAATTTGAAGAAAATACAAACTTAATGGAGACTAAAGAATTCTGAGATGAGTTACCCTAGAAAGTGAAGAAAGTTGGTTTAATAGAGTTTAGCATCTAGAAGAGTATGACTAGGAAAGGTGGAAAATAGTTTCAAGTGGAGTTGCTTCTTTGAGTTTCCATGTCTCAGCGGGTCTCCCTTACCCTTACCCCTTGAAGACCATAGATCTCTTTAAACCCAAGTGCCTTGAGGAGACATACAACAGAGCTCAGGGAATGGAGTAGGCATACAATTGTGGTGGACCTACAGAAGAGTAATGATTGACTGTAAGAAGCATATTGTTAGTAAATATTAGCAGAATGCTCTTAACACAGAAAGTCAGCTAGGTGGCACAGTGGATAGAGTACTGGGCCTGGAGTCAGGAAGACTTATTTTCCTGATTCAAATCTAGCCTCAGACTTACTAGCTGTGTGGCCCTGCTCAAGACAATTAACCCTGTTTGTCTCAGTTTTTTCATCTATAAAATGAGCTGGAGAAGAAAATGGCAAACCACTCCAGTATCTTTGCCAAGAAAACCCCAAATGAGGATAAGACTGAAAACTACTAAATAATAACAAATTAACACCAATAAAAATTTTCTAAGAAGAAGAAATTAATAATGAAAGAAAATGCCCTCTAAACTAATAGGTACTTTATAGGGAAGGAAGTTGAGTTAAAATCTCCCAAGGAAGATGAAAATAGTAGAAAAAATCCTTAAGTTACCCTGAAATGACAATGGAACAATTCCCAAAATTCAAGAAATGGTTCAGAAGCATAATGAAATAGAGGATAGTGGCTGGAACAGAGATTTTATTGGCATGGGCAACTCCTAGGTGAGACAACTCTATCTACTGATGCAAGCTGTAGCCTTAGAAAGTTGTTGGGGCACTGGGAGCTTATGTGGCTTTACCAGAGTCACACAGTATGCATCGGAGGTGGAAACTGAACCCAGATATTCTTGCTTTTGAGAACAACTCTATTTTCTATGCCATGCTGCCTCTGCAATTAGCAAATTAATTTCAGCTACAGAGTCACAGGTATAAGCTTCAAAACTTTAATTTGTATGTGCAACTTCTAGATAAAACATAAACTTTAATTTCACCAAAAATTGTAAACATTTTGTGCACTTTTTAGTCCTGCATACTGACAAATATAATTACATAAAAATAAAAAAATAGTTCATCAGGACAGTAAGAGTCATGATCCCTATCCTCAATGAATTTATAGTCTAGATCAAATAAGGTGGGAGTGGTGGGGCTGGGGGAGGGGAAACTTGAGGGAGAGGGAGACAGGATTCAGACCTATGATTTCATCCATGTGAAGAACTCTCAGTGTAGAAACTCTTCGCTACTTAGACTGATCTACAAAAATTAACAACTTATCTGTAGCTTCTTGTTTTAGAGAGCTGAGAAAGGCATTGAGTGCTTCATGGTTACACTGCTAGTGTGTGTCTTCCTAACTCAAAGACTGCCTTTCTATCACTATACCATGATGCCTCTATGTGGTAGGGTAGCAATTCTCTAACTTCACCTCAGAAGCAGGAAGGGTATATCATCCCCTCAGGACTATAGGGGTTGAAGGTGTTTTTCTCTTATGCTATCAACTACCAGGAATGGCCCAGTTCCATTTAACCAATTACAAAGATTTAATTTAATTTAACCAATTTCAAAGATATAACAAGAACAAAGGTACAACCATTTCCTCTAAACACCTAGGGACATATTTTCCCCTTTGCCCACCAGAGAGCCTGGGGAGACTTAATGCAGACATAATGTAGCTTTTACATAGGATTGATCCCACCAAGTTCATGCCCAAATGTAGCATTACCACTGGATGTGTACATGTCCTAACTACTACTACTGCATCTTGAAGGCTGTTTCTCAAACCATGAATACTGGAGAGCATGTTTACCAAATCCAGCATGAACTCTACTTCTCTACTTCCTAGTGGCTTGCTCTTCTGACCTTTCCAAACTCATAATTTTGTAGCTATTTCTCCACTCCTTATAGCAAGAAAGAATGGATGTGATAGAAACAGACACAATAACAAGGATTTGAGTTATGAACTTAATTCCCAGTAGGAGAAGACCTAAGGCTCCTTTCCTAAATAGAGGCCCTCAAAATCCTATCTTATTTTTCCAATGTTAGGACGTCCAGAAATATCCCTTGTCAAGAGACTGCTCTGGCTGACTATTGATTTTTGAATAACTAGTGTAGCATATAGCTACATATAGGGAACAAGAACTGCTTCAATAATGTCTGTATATGTTCCATTTCAGGGAGTGAGTTACTTTCATTACCCATCATGCCTTTTTAGAAGCAGATGCCACAGCCTTTTCTATGTGGCTGATTGCATTAGCCAAGTTCACTGATACCTTAATAGTAGTCCCCTCCTTCATTATATGAGTTATGGAGACAATTGGTAAAATTGTCTAAACCAGGGATGTTTATACAAGATGATATGAAACCTATACACAAGATGTGAAAGAAATCATTTGAAACTTGTTAAAAGAGTCATTGTCTACTTCCCCAAGGCAAGTGTTGTGGGAAGTGGGCTCTGGGTTACGTTATGTTGAATGAGGATGTCAAAGCTTGATGCAAAGACAGAAGTAGGCTTTTGAAAGGGGGAAGAAAAGGTCTAGAAACAGGCTGGTGAGGAGAGTTAGGTTAGCTTGATAGGAATAGATTAAGAATTATAGGCTGGAGAAGTAGGAAATGAATGGTGCTTGTTTAGAAGAGATCAAAATCAGAGACAACTTTTACTAGACTTTATCTCTTGGATTTTAGCCCCTAAATCTTACTTCCTGATCCAACAGGACAAACCAGGAGGTAATAGAGATTTTCAAGAGTCCTTTCCTTCCTTTCTATCACTCATCACTTCTGCCATAAAATTAGTTTCTGCAGGGCCCTTATTCAGTAAAATGAATGGCCCACATTTCTTAGTGGATACTGTGGATTTTATTTCTCCTCCTCCTGTCATGCTTGACCATTTGTTAAGCAAGATTATCTTGGTGGTACTGGTTGTTATGAAGCTTGTGGTTTGGATAGATTTGAGCTAGACACTACTTGTACTTTCCTTGTTTAATAGCTGACATTCATATTGTACAAATATTACTCATCATTTCAGTAGCTTCTTCCCTCTCAAAAATTTCCATTAAGTGTCTAGATTCTTGTACCACGCTAATGCCTTTATCAAGTCACACTGTGCAGCATTGCACCTGGCTAACTTTCCAGGAAATGTGGTCATCAGGCTGCCTCATGAATTATACTGGCAGCTGAGGTGATTTTTTTTTTAACTTAGAAAGGCAAAGCTTGGGTTTTTAGACCTATAGTTAGAGTTCTATATTTCATAGGCTCGGTTGTAATAGTGAACTTCTCATTCATAAATATGGATCTAGAGACTTTAAAGAAGAGATTTAGAAGGCACCTCAGAGGCCATCTACTGTACTCTTCATTTTACATTTGAGGAAACTGAGGCCCAGAGAAGTAAGGTGATTTTTCCAAGGTGACCTAGATAATAACCACCAAAGGCAGGATTTGAACCTCCCAATTCTTTGAAGAGCCATTACTCTTTCCACTATACCACATTATCTTTAAATATTTGGAAGTCATGTAGAAATGTGACTCCAGAGAGAAGAACTAGGAGCCATGGGAAGGACTTACAGGGAAAAAAGATTTCAATTTAATGTAAAGCATTTCACTGTTCTTCTATATTTATTTCAGATCTTTGGTTTCATTAGTATAGTTACTCCTTCCAATAATGCACATCTCAGTCTTTCTCCACCCAAGTATACTGTCTTTACATGTTATTCTAGGTTCTTTAAAACAACCACCACCACCACCACCACCACAACACTTATTGGCCAACCTTCAGTTACAGAATCTCTCCAAATTTAGCTAAGCTGGTACCTGGACAAAAGACATATACTCATATACTCAGTCTTTCCAGTTTGGTAGAATTGACAAATCAGTCAGTCAACAAGCATTTATTTATTTGCTACGTGCTGGGCCTTGAACTAAAAACTAGAGATAGAAATGCAAACAAAAAGAAAGAAAATCCCAATTCTCAAGGAGTTTACATGTTAATGAGGGAAGACTACATAAAAGGGAACTGAAGCAGGGAGGCATAGTGGCTAAATCAAAGCTCAGTTCCATTGCTACATCCTATATGAAGTCTTTATTGATGTCCCTATTTAAAGTCTTTACTTCTAGCACCACCACCCCTGAAATTGCCATGTGTATTCCAAATCATTTTCATATCAGAGGTAATTGGTTGGTATCCCTTCTCCAAAATGGAGATTCCAGGAAGAAGTCACTAATGGGAGAAGGGACCCAGAGGGCAAAGTCAGGAAGCAGATGAGGAAATCTTCCATGACTGGGAGACAAGCCAGAGCTTGTGCTCTATTGGCATGGCCTTCACAAGCCAAAGCTCACCTCTGTAACATGCTGAAGTACCTATCAGTCACTAAGCATTTATTTATTACCTACTATGTGCCAGGAATAGTGTTAGACTCTGGAGATACAAAAATAAAAATGAAACAGTTCTTATCCTTCTGGATTTGGAGTCAGGGAAATTCTAGCCCTGATAGTTACTAACTTTACCAAGTCACTTAACCTGTTTGAGACTCAGTTTCCTCATCTGTAAAATGAAGGGTTTGGAAAAGATAACCTCTAAGGTCCTTCCAGTCTAAAATCCTATGAACACTGGTAACTATTCAACCTGTATTAGTACTGCAAACACAAACAATTCTGTTATTCCATCGGTATCTGAAGCCTTTGGTTGAGTGGCAGGAACTTTGAGCTAAAAATATTTGCTAAAGTTTTCACTTTTTGTTGTCTTCCTTAAAACTTATTTGTTGCTTTCAAGAGAAGAATAGATGCAACTTTAAAAAAATGTTTTTCATTCCCTTTGGCTAATCTTCCCACTTCCCTAGGCCTAAATGAAAATGACCCCAAGATGCATGCAATTTTGTGAACTTCAAATTGTAGATTCCACATAACTCAAATGACAGAGCCGTGAAACCCAGCTCTTTCATTTAGACTCTGTGAACCACTGAGACTTGTGGAGTGTAAGTGAAGTCAGAATAATGCCCTCAAGGTATAACATCAGGGCCAAAATTCTGCCCTGGGTTGCATGCATTCAGCTAGCAATGGGAGCTGCTCACTCTTAACCCAGGGCTGAATTTGGCCCTCATTGTTTTAATTATAGAGCTATAGTGTGTGGGTTAGAAACTTGCATTTGACAGCAGCAAAAGAAAGAGGATATTGTATGCCTTCAATCAGCCTTGTATTAGGAGATCCTTAAAGGGAAAATTATGTGAAAGGAAGAAAGAGGAAGAAAACAACAAACTAGCAAGTTCCCAATTTCAATATAATTTGGAGAAAATGACTGATTTGGTTTGGTCATACTGCCAGAACAGATGACTCAAGGCTTCCAAACAAGAAATGGAAACCAGAAGGATGCCTAAAGCCTGGAGGAAGAACAAATTGTGAAGATATGATTGACTGTAATGTTTCAAAATCAACCTCACCAAAGATGAGCTTGGGCCACTGCCCAGAACAAAATTGAATGGTGATGTTCATTTAGGTCCTGACTATTGAAATGAAATAAAATGTAGTAATTGTGCTCTGTTAGGTATATGGATGTGTTAATGCTTTCCAATTTCCCCAACTGGAGATCTGATGTCACTTTACCTGTCACTCCTATTTTATGCTTCACTGGTGATTGTTATTGCTGCTCTGGACTCTTGCTGAATGCCAGTTTTTTTGGCAAAAGCTGTGATCCAGGTGATAGGACTCCTCTCATGTTGGATGTGGTTTGCTACAGGTGGCTTTGGAACTTGGAAATAATTTCTTTTATTGACCTTTTCATGCATTAAAATGCTATCTAGATCTATCCTGACATCCCTAGCATTTGAAATCTGCCATATCCTAATGGTCATAGTAATCTGACTAATTTCATAGGACAAGAGCCTGGCAAAGCCACCTAATCTAGGTGAAGGTTTGATTTTCATAGGTAACACTTCTTTAAATTTGCACTCTTCCCTGCTTTGCCAAACAGGAACAGGATGGTTCAGAGGGGCAGGTCCTGTGTTTTGAGTTGGAGGATGGGGGTTCAAATCCTGGCTCTGTCATTTACTACCCCTCACACAACCTGGATAACCATAGCAAGTAATCTCCTTGGACCTTTATTTAAAAAAAGACTGGGCTAGAAGAACTTCAAGTTCCATTTCAGTTTCAGTTAGAAATCTATGATCCTAGGATCCCATGTATTGATTTATTTGATGATAGTTAGGTCATTTTTTCCTCTAATGTTCCATTATGCAATAGGTATCAGTCCCCTAAAAAGACAGCATTTGGAAAAACTGCACTTAATGTTTTTAGTAGCAAATATGAAAAGAAGAATAGAAAAAAGCAGGATATAGTTACCCATCTCTGGGATCCTGCCTAACAGTCCAGCATCATGGCCAATCTCCTGCTACTTCTATTACTACTACTACCACCACTACTACCACCATCACCACCACCACTACCACAACTGCTACTACTACCATTTATATAGCACTTTTAATAAGGTTTGTAAAGGGCTTTGAAAATATTATCTCATTTGTTCCCCTCAACAACTCTGGCAGATAGGGGCTATTATTATCTCTGTTTTGTAAATGGGAAGCTGAGGCAGACAGAGGTTGAGTGACTTGCCCAGGGTCACACTAAGAAATGTCAGAGGCTGGATGTGAAGTCAGGTTCAGTTTTCTATCCATCAAACTTGCCTCTTTAAAAAAAAGTAGCATTTATATTATACTGCAAAGTGCCCAACATGTTAACTCATTTGAGTTACTGTGTTAAATGAGGCTACTCTACCAATAATGGTACTTGAATGCATTGGTGAGACAACAACAAAAAACCCAAAATAATAAACAAATTGTTCACAGGGAATAAACAAGACATCTGATCATTCCATCACTTTGGAATGTTTTGTATTTGTCCTTCCATACATGGAAATTGGGCTTAAGAATTTAGCAGCAATTTAACAATTTAACAGTTAGCTGCCAAATTTTATACATCTAAGTTTTTAGATATCCTAAACTCCAGCCTTCCTAAAAGACAAAAGAACATGACTAGGCACATGATGTCTGCATGAACAGATTGAAGAACTGAGTGTCCTTAGGTTTTGTGCTTTAAATCTTGGGAACCTATGAATCAATTAATGAGTGGCAACACAGCTTCTTTGAAGATGTGGCTTATTGTAAATAAATCACTGAAACTATGTATATGCTGTTAATCACAGGAAATTCCATATTTCTGTGCATCCATACAATCAACATCATTTCATTGACTGTGACAAGACCTTGGAGCCACCAACATGTTAATTTGTTTCACACACACATACACTCATGGACGGAAATGAGGAATAAAATCACTTATTTTGTAGGCTTTGGCACAAATCTGTATTCAAGTATGCTGTATACAAGCTGTGTCTTTGAGAAGGGGTGCAATGAACTTTTTGATCTTAATTTTATATGCTTTATAAATACTATAAGGTTTTGGCTTTTGTTATACAATTGAGAACAAATGTGAACTTAGGCCGTAGCACATGGTAAGGACTCTACTGCTTATTAATAATGATATGAAAATGACGAAGATCCTGACAGCAGGGCATTGGTGAACTTCGGTCCTGGCCTCTCTCTATTTTCCATCTGTATAACAAGGAAGGTAACATATGGCATCAAGCTCACTCACAGATTTGTAGATATTAAGGAGTCAATAATAGCTGATACTTATACATTCTTTAAAGTTTATATATGGCTGTATGTGTATACATATGTACGTGCATACGTGTATATGTATAGTTACCTAATTTGACCCTTGTGAGTGACGTTATTATCATTTTCCAAATGAGGAAATAGAATTGGAGAGGCTCAGCTATATATATTGCTACCTGCAGATATAAAGTTAGAAAAACTGGGTTTGAATTTCTACTCACCACTTACTAAGGTAAGTGTCATCTGAGGTAATTAATTTAAACTCTCTAAGCTGAAGTTTCATCATTTGCAAAATAAGAATTGTAACATTTCCTTGGTTTTTTGCCCAAGGTTGCTGCAAAGAAAAGTACCCTGTGAATCACAATGTACATAGAACCATAATGGAGGAACACGCACAAATTGTCTTGGGATGGTGTCTCTCCACACAGGGAGGCTAGGGAGCTTGCTTTAGGAAAAGTTATGATGATGGGTAAGGGAAATGCCCTGGAGATACTATGGTGCATGTGTAGACATTCTACAACTGGTTCCAGTTGGCTAACCACATGGTAAAGAGGAGGTTTTTTGATTGGTTATGGAAGTATTTTAAAGGTCATGGTTGGCTTCTGCCATTTTTCTATGCCTCATTCACTTTGAGGGATCTTGGTGATTTTTTCACTTGTGGTCTCAGGTGAAAAGCCATGCTGAAAGCATGAAACCACCCCTCAGAGGTCATGTGACCTTGAGAAATAGGCCTCTGTCTTTGGCTTTTTTGTTGTTTTTTCCATTGTAGGTGAAGGGAAAGTCCTCTACCTTGGGAATTTTGAAAGGCAGGGTGAAGGAGCCATAGAAATTTGTGAGTCAGAGTCCAGGCCAGGTTTTGCAACCAGCACAGGATTGATGCACAAAGAAACAACTTTTGAAAATGACATTTGAGACTCTAATCAGGTGGTAACTGAGACTCACTCTCATCTGGCAGTCATGCCACATCTAAACATGAATTTATTGGACCAGTGCTGTGTAGGAACTGAGGTAAATTGAGACTAATTTCCCCTCAGAGACCAAGGTGGTATGGGGTACAATATGCCTTAAGATATTGAAGAAAATATATTTTTTAACTTTATTCTTGATATATATTTGAAGTGAATATCATCTTTAAAATGTTAATCAATGCTAAATGGTTAAGCAGAATTGAGAAGCTAAGTTACAAGCACCTAACAATGGGGATTAGGGAGAGACACAACCATTCAGGGTCTCTAGTTGATGATGGTAGAGAAAAGAGAATCTCCCAATCCCTCAAATCCTCCCAAATCCCCTGAAGGACAGATTTAGCAGCCTGATTACTGGAATAATAAACATCAGATATCATTGGCTAGCAAGATATTGATCATCCCTGAGCCTGAGCCCTGTTTGCACAAGCCTGGAAAGCATTCCCCTACCTCCATATGAGAATGGGTTCCCTCGCAGCTAAGTCCTCTTCTGGGGTGTAACTTTCCTTTCAAGGCCAAGAGCAAGCATTTATTAAGCACTTACTATGTACCAAGAACCTTGTTATGTGCTGAAGATACAAAGAAAGGCAAAAAGCTATCCCTGCCCTCAAAAATCTCACATTGTAATGATCCACAAGATATATTACAGAGCAACTGGAAAGTAAACCAGAAAAGGCATTACTAGCAGCTGGAAGGATTAAGAAAGGCCTTCTGTCAAAGGTGAGTCTTAAAGGAATCTAGGGGAGCTCAGAGATAAGATGCTTTAAGTATTCTAGGAATGGAGGCCAGCCAGAGCAATGTTGTGGAGATAGCAAATGGATTGTCTTATGCGAGTAAGCTGGTATAGTTAGAATGCCAAATATGTAGACAGGAGTAAGGTATAAGACAAAAGAAGTAGGAAGGGGCCAGTTTATGAAGACTGTTAAATGCCAGAAAGAGATTACATTTTATCCTGGAGGTCATAGAAAGCCACTGGATCTTACTGGGGGTAGGGGTGAGGTGGTTGAAATGCATCTAGCACTCATTGCTCTCCAAAGGAAAGGAAGAAAATGGTGGCCCATTTTTCTTTGAACACAATCTCTGGGGTAGATGGATATATCAGTAAGGCAAAATGTATGATCTCTGAGAGGACCATGGGCATGCCTGAATGGTTCAGAATCACAAAGTATAATGAATTCTATAGGTAAAAGGCAGAGGAATTATATCATTTATTTAAATTCCAAAGGATCAGATTCAAGGACAAATGCCCCCAATTTGATATTGTGGCAATAATATTCCAAAATCAATAAGCCCACCTCACTATAGTAACAAGGAGATTATAACAAAACATTATAGCAGGAAACCAAGCCATACTTGTTCTTCCCCTTTATGCTAGGGCCCTCCTATAAGAAGATCACTGAGGAATCCTAACTCCCTGCTCAGCACTCTCTCCTGCAGCTCCACTGAGTCCAAGTTCCACAACTCCCTCTTGTGTTCAGCACTCACCGCTCTGCGCACTCTGGAAGCTGAATCCTACTGCTATCCCCTCTTCTACTTCTGGCTCCATTGTGTCCAGTTTCACTCACAGTCCTCAGTCCTCAGTTTCTGCTCTTTCCAATTTCTGTTCTCTCTTTTTATACAGTCCTTAGACTTTTTATACAGTCATCTGATTGACTAGAACTCACACGCAAACCATTGGTTCTGGTCTTAGTGACTCCCCTTGAGGTCTTGAGGGCTTCACACCTCTCTCAAACTAGCAAACTAGTTTGTTAACTAGCCTGAGGCCTCATATCTAATTAGTAAAAGGGTGTGAGCCTGTCTCTAATCAGACTTCCCTTTGTTGGTCCCACCCGAAGCCCCACCTGAAGCCTATTCACTGGGTGGGAAAGATCTTTCACTTACTGATTGGCTTTACAATGGATTAAACCAGAAATATCTTCCCAGTGATTATTTTTCTTTGGCTCCTTTTGCGCAGTTTTAAAGGAAACTGAAGCAACTCATATCTATTAAATTTAGGGCCACAGAACTCCAGTTCCTCAGATCTACAAATAGTAATCAATTCTAAACCTCCTCTCACAACAAGACAGACCCAAAGCCTGTCTTTTCCACTATGTTTCCCTGTCTCTAACCAAATAAGACTGTAGAGAGCAATCCCCATGAGACTTTTCCTCTCATTCTATAGATATCTCTGCAAAACAGCAGGATTGAACTCTCTTCCAATGAGCTTACAGCAACTGCTCCAGCCTTTCTCTAATCATCTATCAATATTTTTGTCTATTATAACTTTCTAAAATCTAAAAACATCACCATGCAAATGAATTGATAGACCACATTTCCCTGAATCCATCATTATCCAGGACATTGCTCTCTGTCAATTCACCTGAGGGGCTGATCTCTATCTAGTCCTCATAACAGGTTTTTTCCCCAAAATTGTTTTTTTCTGTGAGACTGTATCACATCATAAGTGTATTTTATTAGTTTTCCTTACACAGGTGTTCTTTTTCTGCCCTTTTCAACAACCAAACCATTCATAAAGAGGGCAGTAATTTACATATAAAGGGTCTCAATAACTTTCTAAAAGACCAGATATATTTCATATTTATATCAAACTGCCATATTAAATTTTGTTCAGTGTACTCTCACCTCCATTTTTGACTTCTATCCACCTTCAAGGGGATCTCTCCCTCTTCCCATATCACAAACTGACCTTTTATTGCTATTTTATTGGGAAAGATTTGATAAATCAATTTAAGCTTAACTTTAAATGATAGTAAATGATTAATGTGTCGTACATTTGTACAATTGTGTTATACAATTTTTTTTTAAAATTAACTATTAATACCCAAGTTATTTGGAAAAACAACATTCAACACATTTTTCCAGAGAATCATGCCCAAAAAAAGCCTGTTGGACCTGAGCTCCTTAAAACAGAGTAGATAAACGGATGCCTTCTCTATCTCTTTATAAGCTTGACAGAGAGGAATTTAATGAGGTCTCCCATATCTCAGTGTCTTAGGCCCTTGAGCAGTAGCAGATTCAAGGTAATTGGTTCATAATTACCCTGTATCAGGGAACTATTTGGTCATCCATTCAGCATAAGAGCACTAAATTCAAAGTCAGGTGAGTGCTAGGTTCAAATCCCAGCTCTACCTTTATTGGCAATGTGACCTTGGGTAATCCATTTAACCAGTGTGTCAATTTCTTTATCTATAAAACAGAGATAATAACATCTTACTACCTATATTACTGAGTTTGAAATAATGCATGTAAAGTGTTTTATAAATTGTATAGTGTTATATAAATGTCAGATATTTAGATCACCTTTTATCATAAATAAAAGCAATAATCCCTAGACAGATTTTTAGGGATTATACAATGGATGAATTTTGTAATTTCATCCAGCATTAGTATATTTGTCAATATATTTCTATATATAACAACATTTAGGAAACCCATGCAGTATTATGTTCATATGAACTTTTCATACTCGAAATGAAAGTACAACAAATACTGAAACATTTCAGACTTCAAAATTCTTAAATTTTGAAATAAGTAGAGAAATTAACCATCAATTTAGCAATTATGAATGCCTGTTATTTTAGTTAGTACTTTTTATAGGTAAACATTTTTGTAAAGTTGGGGTCCCCAAACACGGCCAACACTTTGCTCCTTCTCTCTAAGGATGTCCTCATCTTATAGGAGATCTTAACAGCAGGTGTTCTTCCCCTCCCCCCATGAGTAATTTACAACCAACACCATAATACCTTACCTTATAATCACCAAGTGAATTATTATAAGACTTGGAGAATTCTTGAAAATAGGGATTCATCAAGAAAAAAGTTTCCCTGAAGCTATATTTCTCCCAGTTATTAAGCTGGAACAAATTCATCCAGTTGCTTTTACTGACAATGAGAGTTAGGGCTCAATCCCTGTAGATAACTCATTGCAGTATAGTAGAAAGAACCCTCTACTTACAGAGTACCTTGGTTCAGAGTTCATATCCCTCATGGCTGCCTGTTTCATCTTGGGGAAGTCACTTAATTACCCTGATCCTCATTGTTCTAAGCTATAAAATAATAGGTTAGACTAGATGATCTCTGCCAGCTTTAAAGCTATGATCCTATGAATCCACTAGACATCTTGGAAAAGCAAATTAATAAGCAGGAGTATTTTCTTCACAGCTAAAGGAAGATAGATGAAGCTTTGTATTCATTAGATTTTACTGGTAAGAAGTTTCCAGGTTTCATGTCATTTTCATTACCTCATTATTAATGTCACATTAGTACTATCATGATGCTGGCATTTTTACTTCTCAACTAATACAAAAGGAGACTTTATTATTTTTTTTTTGTTTTTGCTTTTTGGCAGGGCAATCAGAGTTAAGTGACTTGCCCAAGGTCACACATCTAGTAAGTGTGTGTCAAGTGTCTGAGGCTGGGTTTAACTGAGGTCCTCCTGACTCCAGGGCTGGTGCTCTACTCACTGAGCCACCTAGTTGCCCCAGGATACTTTATTATTAATGATGGTAACCTGACTATTTGGAAATGATTTAGGATTAGGAGCTTTTTGTCCATAAGCAAAGGCAAAATTGCCTTTTCTGTAATGCTTTTATCTATAGCTAAAAGAAAAGTTTTTTTTTTCATCCCTAACAGGTTGTTTGGGTTTTACAAAGGAATTCTCCCACCCATCTTGGTTGAAACACCAAAAAGAGCGGTGAAGGTAAGCATTATTTACCTTACCTTTGGAAACCAAGTTCCATAATAATAGAGACACTCATGGCACTGGAACATTTTACAGTATTTCTCAACATTCTGTGTATGGGTCATTAAGGGTAAAGTGAATCATTTCCAAGGGCCCTGAAACTAACATTGACAATTGTAGCAGACCCTGAATTATAATTTATCCCTCTCTGAAGTATATTTAGGAGTTCTCAGTTTCTTTATTTCTCCAAATAATTATACAACCTTATTAATAATTATTAATATTATAAGCAGCAGTTTACATATTAGATTTCCCAATTTTCCTTTTGAATAATTTTCTATCAAACACACTTCCCCACAATCTATCCCTTGAATTAAATTTGAATCACAGCACCCAAATATTTCTCCCAAGTCAACTAGCATTAGGTAAGCACTTACTATGTGTCAGGCACCATGCTAAATGCTGGGAACTCTGAGGTTTTGTAACAGACATTATCCTTAACTATTCATATCAGAAAGCAAAGTAAATGAAACAGGCAGTCAGACTATTAATTTGGTTCATCTTTATGTTCATTGTATCATCTTTGAGAATTTATGTAGTAATTTTAATTACCCTTAAATATACACTGCTGGAAAAGACCATTTCTTTAATACTAATGTTCTCTGAGCAATGCCATATGGCTGCAAATCATGGAACGCCATCATCTTGGAAGAATCAAATCCAAAAGCAATGGGAAAACACATTTTACCAAAACCTTTTCTTCTTCTTAAGTTTCCTAGTACTGTGAAGGGCAACATCATATCCCTAGTCACCCAGGCTCACAACTATAGGGATATCCTCAACTCATTTTTACTCATTCTTCATATTTAATTAATTGCAATTTCTACTACTACAACATCTCTCATATACATCTCCTTACCACCATTTATCTTATTCAGACACGTGCTATAAAAATGCCCATTGAATTTATCTAAGAGATAAAAGGAATGGTTCAATACTAGGAAAATAACCAACATTATTCATCATATTGAAAAGCAATATTATATAATTATGTCAATGAATGCACAAAAAGAGTAGTTATTTACACTAAAAACACACATAAAAAGCATGGCTATGTCAGGATACTGTTTTCTCATACGATAAAAAAGTATGTAATAAAAACCAAAAGCTAGTATTATTTACAATTCAGAAATACTAGTAATTTTACTCATAGCTATATGAGATATTCCTTCTTCCTATTATTATTTGACATAATCTTAAAAACATTTGGGACAGCAATGTGACAATAGAAAGAATCTAAAGGCACAAATATCAGCAAAGTGGAGACAAAATTATTCCTATTTTTAGGGTTCCCTAGAAAATAACAGAGAATCAACACTGAAATAAATTAGAAAAAAACAGTTTCAGCAAAGAACAAAAATGAACCCATAAAAATAATCAATATATTTTTTAAATGACAACAAACTAGATTTGGAACCAGAATAAATGAATTTATAGATGATGGATGAACAAGCATTTTTTTAAGTGTTTACTATGTGTTAAACACTTTACTAAGTGTCTGGGATAAAAAATGGCTTCATATCCAGAATGTAAATGCATATTTGGTCAAGGTAAATGTGGAAGTTTGTTTTTCTGAATTATGCTTATTTATTGTGAGAAATTTATTTATTGTTCTGTAGGTATGTGGAGAGGGAGAGAGAAGCAGTGTATGGAAGAGAGAGTTAATAAATGCTTATAAAATGATTAAAAATAATTATGGAATAAAATTTTTTAAAAAAGATGGAATAAGAGGTTAAAATGTAGAAATAAAACCTCTGAAGGAAAGAATTCGAAGAATAATAAATACCTCTTTAACACAAAGTAGTAAACCATACACAAATAATCCAGGAGACAATAAGACACATTAGGACAAAATCAAATAATTGAAAGATCAAAGTAATTATAAAGTACATGTTGTGAAAAACAGCTGACTTGGAGAACAGATAAGAGACAGATTTTCTAAGAATTTTGGGTTACATGAAAAACATGACAAAAAAAAGGGTTTAGCTGCCATATTTCAAGAATTCATCCATGAAAATAGAACAATAGAAAGTCAAAAGTGAAAATAGAAGGAATCCAATAATCCCCTCTTGAATAAAACTCCCATTGAAAACTATGATTTTCATAGCTAAAATACAGAACTTCTAGTAGAAAGAAAAAAAAAATACACCAGAAGCCAGCAAGTATTCAAGCAACAAGGAGACCCAGTCAGTATCATAAAATATTTGGCAGCTGTTACTAGAAAAGTGATAAATTCTTGGAATACAGTATTTCAAAAGAGTAAATAAAGGGTTGCAATAAAAAATAACTTACCTGCAAAACTGAAGATAATTATACTGGGGGAAAATGAATCTTTAATGGAAGAGAGGATTTTATATATGTTCCTGGTGAAAAGACTAGAGCTTAGTAGAAATATTTTTTTAAAAGAGGGAATATTCTTGGAGTGCCATATTTCTAAATATATTACTGAAAGGTAATCATCAAAACTATAGTTAAAATAGAAAAAAAAAGATCGATGAAATAGATTAGGTATACATCATATAGAGACAACTGAAAATAGTAGCATAATGTAGGATAAGCCAAAAGACCCCAACTATTCAAGTATGAACTCAGGGAAGAAATAACTTGCAACTGTGGATAGCAGAAGAGTTCTTGACCAAATGATAGATGAGAAGGATCACAGGAAATAAAATGGACACTTATGATCAAATAAAATTAGAAAGATTTTGGATAAGCAAAAACAATGCAGTTAACATTAGAAAAGAAACCACTAACTGGGGAAAAAATCTTTACCAGCTGTTTCTCTGATAAAGGTCTCATATCTAAGATACTTTGTACATAGCCCAGATGAGACCATGTCTTAATCAATCAAAGACTTTATATTAAGGGGAAAAAGTCCTTGAAAGTCATTAAATGACCTGGAATGATGCCAACAAAAAGTCTTTTCCAATTGGTTTAGGACTTGGTTATTCTGTGGGAAGCTTATATAAAACCAGAAACTAGTTCCAAACCCAAGAGATTACAGTTGAGTGCTGAGCTGGGAGAGGACAATTCTAGCTAAGTCTTAGGGAAGGAGTCACTTAGGGGAAAGGAGAATGGCTTAGCCTCAGCCTTATTCTCTTCCTCCACATCCCTTTACTGGATACAGACCTAATGAATTTTAGAGGACAAAAGGATTTGGAATTTTTCATCATTGTCCTAGCAAAATCTTCCAGATATCAGCAACTGACAGCAGTGTCTACATGGGGAGCTAAGAACAGATTGAATTCAGTGAGGAAAAGCATAATCAAGACTCCATTAGGAGCCATAAGAAAAGCTACAGAGGCAGAGAAAAAGAGAAAAGGATGAACTCCATAAGTCATATGCATCTAACTTCATGTAATAATCTGAACAGTAAACACTCTTTTTCTGTTTTTTCACCCTGCATGGAGGCCAAACTATTTTGAATAGTTATACCCAGAGGCTTGTTCTGTCACTTAAAAGCCTAAAAAACAGCTTTATTAACAAACACTTGACTTAACTGAGAAACAGAGGAATACCTCAGCTAAGGGTAATGCTGGTTTAGAATGTGAAATCACTTGTAAAGTCTTTTAGGGATGAAGGCAGAATATTATTAGTTTCACCTCATAATGGAAAAAGAAGCAGTAGATAGTAAAACCATTTTAAAGAAAGTTTGACAAGATGACAGACTGGATACTTTTTCTAGTACCTATTACCTCTGAAACCTTCTCCTCACAATATAAAAATAAGAATCATGTACCAGATATAAAATAATTTCAACTGAATCCACAGAAAAGAGAGAATTCTGGTACATTAAAAAATCCTTAGGTAGTAACACTAGAGAATGATAATCTTTAAAGTATATGCTAAGTACCATGCTTTATGCTCTTATCAGGGACACTCAAAGCCACTCACCAGTGGCTTTGTACTTAGGGCCCATATCAATATCCCTTTCTGCTGCAAAGACATTGAAAATAATCCCAACCACTACATGACCCCATAATGCAAGGGGCAGACCAGTCACAAGGAGGAAGGATATACAAAAATATCCTCCATTTTTCCTGGGGATTCTCCTTAGGTAGACTGAAGAGATCCTGTCTAAAACACCCTTCATATTCTCCCAACCCTGAAAAAAGCAGTAAATGTTGATTCAACATAGCCAGATAAGGAAAGAAGAAAGATCAAGCCAGGAACTTCCATAGGGGGTTAGAGTACATGGCTCCCCAAACCCTAGGGGAAATTGGAGTTAATTAAGCCCTTCTAAGAACAGTTTTGTTCCTCCTAAGCTACTCACGGCATGGATATGAGCCACTGAGCCCTAAATCTCCCAACATGGAATTAAGCTGATGTAATTTTGAAGCCTAACCTTGGGAGTTGGTGGTAAACTCTTTCTCTATACTTGGCTTTTTGAGGTAATTCCCTCCTTGTTTCTCTAACTGCAGGAGAATTTTGATCTGGAAAGTTTCAAGGACAATGAATAGGGATAAAAGGGAAGTAAGAGACACCTTCCAGAAGGAATGGGAGATTTCAATTGATCATGGTTTCAGGGCTTGAGAGGAAGGAAAGAGAGTACATGTGAGGGGAGGCAAGATAGAGAAATAAATATATTTTTGATTGATTGAAAAGACAGCCAGGGAATAGGGAGTAAAAGGAAATATAGCTTGAGTCTGTTGAAAATAGTGGTCTGCGTGAAGCACTCGCCAATCAAGAGAACATAGTTTATAAGACCATAGATTTAGAACCACAAGGGACCTTGGAGGCTATCTAATCCAACTCTCACATTTTAGACTTAAAGAAATTGAGTCCCAGAGAGTTTAAGTAATAGTAATTTTCTGAGGCTGCATTTGAATCCAGAACTTCTATTTGAGACATGGTTTTTGGTTTGGGCAACAAGGTAGAGGACGAGAAGATCAACAGAAATAGATAATGAAATAAAGTATGGCTGGACTGTGTTTCTAATAATGGGTCAAGAATTGTACTTACTAATCAGCATAGCAGACCACAAGGCAGAATTTCCAGAGATGAAATGGTTAAAATTTCCATGACATGATCATTGGTGGCAAGGAGGTTAATGAAAAGATGGCTGGCAATGAATGAGTAAACTAAGCATGGCTGGGACCTGATTGAAATAATAGGCCAGGTGAAACACTCACCAATAAGTACAATAAGGCCGTAGGGAAAAGTTCTGTAATGAAAAAGTTAAAAACCTTCTGGGCATAGTCACTGCCTTTGACATAAAAGAGGTGGAGAGAAGATGATGGGGAATGGAGAATGAAGTAAAGCATATCTGGGACCTGTCTGAAATAGTAGGATAATAAAAAATAATTAAAAAAAAACCAAGCTGTACAACCTGTTGTTTGAAAGAAATGCATCTAAGTAAAAGCAAAGACATACATGGAATAAAATAAGAGTCTGGAACACAATGTACTATGTATCAGATGAGTCCCAAAAAAGTGGTTGCTGCAAAAGGCAGCACAAAGCAAAAATAAAAACCTTTACTAACAAAAGATAAACATGCTTAAATAAACTGTTATCAGTATTAAACATAAATACAACAACTGGCATAGCACTAAATTTGGAAAAGAAAATTTAAAAATTTTACAAAGACAAAAATAGTAGAATGATGATAGTGGGAGACTTTAATATTCCTTTCTTAGAACTAAATAAATCTAACAGAAATATCAACAAAATAGGAAATATAGAACTGAACAAGCTATTGGAGAACTGAAGAGCTAAAAAACTTATGGTATCTACTGAATGGGACCTCTCTCTTCCTCTCTCTGTCTCTGTCTCTTTCTGTTTCTCTGTCTTTGTCTCTTTCTCCTATTTAGAGGATATATGTGTATATGTATATATTTATGTGTATATGCAAACATATATGCTTGACATATATCTATGAGTGTGTGTATTTCTCAGCAAGATGCGGCACCTTTACAACAACAGATCACATGTTAAGGCACAGAAAAATTGCAATATACATAAAAAACCAGAAATACCAGACATACCTTTTGTAGAGCATAGTATAATAAAAATAATTCTCAATATAGGGAGCACAAGGAAAAAACATAGGCCTAAAAAAGTCTTAATAAGGAAATCCTCAACAAATTAGAACAATCAAAAGAACAAAGCATTGATACAATAACATTAAATACAATGATAATGATGGGTCAATATGTCAAAATTTTTGGAATGCAACTAAAGCAGTCCTCAGAGGTAGAAAAAAAACCCTATATCCCTAAAACGTGCATTAAAAATAGATAAAAAGAGTATTAATGAACTAAATATCCAATTAGAAAAATTAGAAGACCAACAAATAAACAAGCCCAAAATAAGAATAGAGGAGGAAATATTGAATACTGGAGGAGAAATAAATAAATTTGAAACACAAAAGACTATAGAGCTAAGAGAGAAGAAAACCAAATCACTAGTATCAAAATTGAAAAGAGTGAATATGCCACTAATGAAGATGAAATCAAAGCAACTATTAAGAATTATTTGCCAAAATTATATGCTAATAAATTTAACAATTTAAGAAAAAATGGAAGAATATTTACAAAAATATAAAGTGCTTAAATCAACATAAGAGGAAATAGAATATCTAAATAAATCTATTTTAGAAAAAGACATTGAACAAGCCATAAATGAGCTTCCTAAGAAAAAAGTCAAGATTAGATAATATTTGCAAGTAAATTCTATCAAATATTTAAAGATCAATTAATTTCAATATTAAATAAATTATTTGGAATAATAGACAAAAAAGAGTACTACCAAGCTCTTTTTTTGTGAAATAAATATGATGCTGATACCTGAAACGGAAGAACAAAAACAGAGAAGGAGAAGTATAGACCAAATTCCCTAAAGAATATGTATGCAAAAATCCTAAATAAAATACCAGCGAGGAGACTATATGTAATGGCAAGTGAAGTGGACTTTTTGCTGTTTTTTTCTTTTTGAGTGCTTCTTGGCACTAAGGCAATCAAATGCCTTTGATTAAATCTTGCCTTTGATTGAATCAAGAGTCATTGATGACCTGTTTAAGTCACAAGAAAGCTTAAGTCACATGATTGTGATGCCCTCTGACCCTGAAGAAGTGTATATATACTCTGAGGTTAGCATTTTACTTCAGGGCTCACTCATTGAAAGAGTGTTCATGTCATTTGGCCACACCAGACTCTGGGTAGCCATTAGCCCTAAGCTTTGTTTTTCTCTCTGGTAACTATGTATGTATTGCTATGGACAGATAGTTAGAAACCCTGTCTGCTGATTTGTGTTATTTTTTCTGTTTATGTAATTTCTGCTTGTGTTTTCCCTGAAGTTCAGAGTGCTGAACTAAATGAATGATATATGTATATTTAATTAAAGTGAGATTGTAAACCCCTTAAAGTTGCTTTCCATAAAAAAATCACATCAAATTATCTGTGCTAGCAGCCCTCCTGTGTGCTGGTGTTATTGGCCTTACACCTCCACAGCAGCTGCTAGTAACATTGGTGTTGCACTATAACAATATATCACAAAGATTATACATTGTGACTAAGTGGGATTTATGCCAGGAATGTAGGGATGGTAAATCCCACTTAGTCAATTATATCAATAACAAAAGCAACAATAGATGCAGAAAAAGCTTTTGATGAAATACAACACTTATTCTTATTAAAAAAATATTTGAAAGCATAGGTATGAATGGATTTTTCCTTAAAATGATAAAAGTACCTACCTAAAACCATCAGCAAGCATTATTCATAACAAGGATATACTAGAAGACTTCCCAGTAAGATCAGAAGTAAAACAAGGATGCCCATTATCACTAATCAGAATTAGAAATGCTAACAATAGCAATAAGAGAAAAAAAGATTGATGGAATCAAAACGGATAATGAGTTAAAAAAAAAACTATGCCTGTTTTGCAGATAATGTGATGATATACTTGGAAAATCCTAAAGATTCAACTAAAAAGCTAATTGAAACAATGAATAATTTTAGCAAAGTAGTAGAACATAAAATAAGCCTATATAAATCATCAGCATTTCTATATATCACCAACAAATACATTCAGGAAGAGAGGGACCCCATTTAAAATAACCATAGACATCAGAGTATAAGTGAGAGTATATCTGCCAAGTCAAACCAAGGAACTACATGAGCATAATTATAAAATACTTTTTATACAAATAAAGTCAGATTTAAATAATTGGAGAAATATTAATTGTGCATGGGTGGACAGAGCCAATATAATAAAAAGGATAATTCTACCTAATTTACTTATTCATTACCATCTTCATTAAATTGCCTAAAAAGTGTTTTATTGAGCTAGGAAAAAATAATAAAAAAATCCTTTGGAAGAACAAAAGGTCAAGAATATCAAAAGAATTAATTTAAAACATTAATATAAAACATAAAAAATAGGCTTACCAGTACAAGATCTTAAAATATATTAAAAGATGGTAAATATCAAAACTGGGCAGCTAGATGGTCTAGTGGATAGTACCAGACTAGAGTCAGGAAGACTTGAGTTCAAATGCAGCCTCAGACCAGTCTGTGTGAGTCTGGACAAGTCACTTAGCATTGTCTCAGTTTCTTCATCTGTAAAATGTAGAAGGAAATGGCAATCCACTCCAGTATGTTTGCCAACAAAACCCCAAATGGGGTCACAAAGAGTTGATCCCAACTGAAATGACAGCAACAAAATTTTTTTAACAATCTGGTACTGGCTAAGAAATAAAAAGGTGGATCAGTGGGACAGAGTAGACAAACTACACAGTTGTAAATGATTATAGTAACCTTTTGCTTGACAAATGCAAAGAATTAAGCTTTTTGGATAAGAATACACTATTTGCTAAAAATTGCTGGGGAAACTGGAAAGTAGTCTGGCAGAAACCAGGTATAGGCCAATAACATACACCATTTACCAAGATAAGGTCAAAATGGTTATATCATAAGTAGATTAGAAGATCATGGAACATGTTACCTATCAGATTTACTGATAGGAAAACAATTATTACTAAACAAAAGATAGAGAGTATCATGAGATACAAAATGAATAGTTTTGATTACATTAAATTTAAAAGTTTTGTACAAATAAAACCAAATGTAGCCAAGATTAGAAAGAAAGCAAAAAAAATTTGAGAAAAAATTTTATAGGCAGTTTCTCAGATAAAGGTCTCATCTTTTAAAAATACAGAGAACTTTGTCAAATGTATAAGAATATGAGACATTCTTCAATTTATATTAGATATAGGTCAAAGGATATGAACACGCAGCATTTTTAGTGAAGGAATCAAACTTTTGTAGTCATATGAAAAATTCTTTAAATCATTATTAATTAAAGAAATGCAAATTAAAATGACTTTGAGATATCATCTCACACCTATTAGATTGGCCAAAAGGGGAAAAAGACAAATGTTGCAGAGGATGTGGTAAAATTGGGACATTAATACACTGTTGCTGGAACTGTGAACTGATCCAACCATTTTGGAGAGCAATCTGGAATTAGGTCCAAAGAATCATAAAGCTGTATATATCCTCTGACCCAGCAATACAGTATCAAGTCTGTTTCCAAAGGTGATCAGGGAAAAAGGAAAAGAACTTACATATTCTAAAACATTTATAGCAGCTATCTTTGTGGTGAAGAGGGTTTCATGAGCAGCTTTCTCCCTAGGACTTGGCTCAAAATGGAATCCTCAACTCCAAGATTAATATCATCCACTACTGGGCTAAACCCTTCTGTACTGAACTCACTGATGGACTAACTGACATTTTATACATAGGCTCAATGGGCATAACTGATCATCTTAGCCAATCACATACTTTTCTTTCTTGGCCCAATCAAAATGTATAATCCATCTTGTTTACACATTTCAAACTTTAGCACTGTGCATTATTTGATTGATCAGGAGGGAGAAGGAATATTTATACCAAATAAATTTAAAAAGGATAAATGACCCAGTATTGGATATCATATTTTAGAGAAAAAAACAAATTATATGTGTTTCACAGTTGTGGATGGGGAGGGGATTCTTTTTATTTTTCAACATTTAAAAAATGTTTTTATTTTTTCTCGGTTACACGTAAAAACAATTTTTGACATTTTAAAAAACAATTTTTGAGTTCCAAATTCTTTCCCTCTCTCCCCTCCCCCATCTTTAAGAAGACAAGTACTTTGATACATATATTATACATGTGCAGTTGCACAAAACATTTCCATATTAACTATATTGTGAAAGAAAACAAACAAAAAACAAGAAAAATACAGTAAAATAAGTATGCTTCAGTCTACATTCAGACTCCTATCAGTTCTTTCTCTGGAGATGGATAGCATTTTTCATCCTAAGTCCTTTGGAGTTATCTTGTAGCATTTTATTGCTGAGAATAGCTAAATCATTCACAGCTGATCATCATACAATATTGTTCTCACTGTGTACAATGATCTCCTGGCTCTGCTCACTTCACTTTGCATCAGTCCATATAAGTCTTCCCAGGTTTTTTCTGAAACCATCTAGCTCATCATTTCTCATAGCACAGTAGTATTCCATCACAATCACATACCATAAATTATTCATCCAGTCTCCATTTGATGGTCATCCCTTCAATTTCCAATTCTTTACTGCCACAAAGGAGGTGCTATAAGTATTTTTGTACATGTAGGACATTTTCCTTTTTCTGTCATCTCTTTAGGATATAGACATAGTAGTGATATTTCTGTGCCTAAGGATATGTAAAAATTATAGCCCTTTGGACACAGTTCCAAAATCCTTTCCAAAAGGAGGAGGATTCTTTTTTCTTTATTTTGGTGATTTAGTTTTCTTTTCTTTTTTCTTTCGGACTCAAACACAAGAACTCAAATACAGAATAGAGAAAAGAAAAAGAAACACATCATAAACTTAAACATTGAAACATAAAAACCAAGTAAGAAAAGGGAAAAAAGCATTTCATATGCACAACAGAACATGAGAGGATTCAAAACATATAGCAATAAATTTTCATTTTAAGAAAACCTGTATGATAAATATTACATATTGTGTTGAGAGCTGGCCATCTTTTCTTTGCTTCCTTGAAAGCTTTCTTTTGTTCTCTGCTGTGCACTTTTTACTTTGTTCTTTTTTCCGCTTCTTTCCCCCCAGAAGGCTACAATTAAGTACAGATACATTTATATATAGATATATATTTATACATATACAAATATATACATATATGCATATATACATACATACATAGACATATACTTTCCCTAAGAAATTCTACACCTGATCTTTGTTTTTATGTTTGTGAATATCTCTTATTTCCTATCCCTCCTGACTCCTCTAGTTTGCTTCTACCCACTACCTTGGCCTCCTATTACTTAGCCTATACCACCCCCCTCCCCCCCAAGAATCCCTCTCCTATCCTCCTGGAGGAGGATTACTGACAAAATAAGGGATGGAAGTAATTACAAAAGAAAAAATACAAAGTTTTGTAACATTGAATTGAAAAGCTTTTGCATGAGCAAAATTAACATAACTAGGACAAGAAAAGAAGGAGTTAAATGGAATATAAAACCACAAGTTATGATCTATATGGGGAGTTTAGGGAATCATGAAAAGATTTGTATAAATGGATGCAAAGTGAAGTAGCAAAACCATGGAAACAGTATGCACAGTTATTGAATATATACATACACACATACACATTATTGAAGTCAATAATGTAAATGAGAAGCACATTAAAGTAAGTCCACAATCCATAATTATAATGACCAATCCAGGTCCCAGAGAGAAAATAAAGATAAACACCTCTCTTTTTTCCTTGGAGCTGTGGAGGGCTATGTGGACAGAATGTTGAACGTTATATTACATATGGTCACTATTTTAATTTCACTTAACTATTTTTCTTTGTTACAGAGCAAGGTTTCCCTGGTTTGGGTTTCAATTAGGAGGTGGGAGAGGGGAACAAGCATCTATAAATGACTTTGATATAAAAACAAAAGTCATCAACAAAGTTTTAAAACCAATTTATAGAAAGATACAGACAATAATTAAATAGGATTAGAAGGCATAGTGAGATCTGCATTGGTAGAGAGTATCCATAATGATAATAACAGATTTGAAAAAGTAGGAAAATATCATTATCATTAAAAGGTTGGGAGGGAAAACATTATCCCTAATTTATAGAGCCATCCAGAAATATAATAAAGTTATGAAAGGGAGTAACAAAAGAAAAAATATACATGCATACGTATAAACATATACCAAATCTTGTACTATATTAAAATGGTAATAGTATAATTTGATTCAAGATTGTACTTTAATGAAAATATTGAAATAATACTTTAATTTGTCTTTCCATATTCCAAATTATTAAGTTTTTGTGATATTTTAATTATTACCTCAGGAGGAAGTTTGTCACAATGATCTGAGTTCTTGGGGAAAATCTGAGGGAAAAGTACACTGAAGTAAACAGAAGGACTGAATTGAATTATGTAACTGCTTCACTGATAAAAGATACCCAGATAATCAAACAAGGCAGAGTTCTTGTTTAAAATAAAAGTTGCTTTGTCTCTGCAAAGTAATATATTCATTGCTACAGAAATTAGAATACACAAAAAATTGTAACATTTATCCTCCTGGTCTAGTGCTTCTTATACTAAATATGGTAAAGAATTTGAACTTTGAGAGGACTTAGGTTTATCAAAGTTGAGCACTCTTTTTAGTTAGAAAAAAAGTTGAGGTTTACCAAACTGAGTTAGTTTGTACTGATATAGCAGGAAAAGCATGCTGCCAGAACAATGATTAACAGATGAACTTTTGGGCAACTGTACATTGTGTCTGGGTACCAGACATCTTGTTTCAAGTACTTTTTACCTGAAAATTATTAAGGCATGTGGTAAGCTTTTAAGCATAACTTGGATTTAAGTGCCTACTTGCCAGATGGACAGCACTAGTTTTTAGACACAATATATGAAAATACTCACTTTATAGATATTTACTCCAGTATTTGTGAGGGGAATGATTACCTGATTATATCATTTTCTAAATAAAATATTGTTTCATTAAATAGCATCAAATGTAACTTGAAGAGAATAATGTGGCATGTTTGATTTTTAAGAATCCTTTGTTATCAGTTGTTTTGAAAAAAAAATTATTAACAATGTGAAATGGAAGCAATGACTAATTGTGCTTCAGCTTACACTTTTTTTCTTAAGTACATTTTGGAATGTAAGCTCCTTGAGGACAAGGACTATCCTGATTACTTTTATTCTTGGACCATGGTACAGTGGCTGGCACATATTAAGTACTAAATAAAAGCCTTAGCTAGCTAGCTTTTTAAAAAAAAACAATTATAAATCTAAGCAATCCCATATAAGAGCCATTCTAATCCTAAGGGTAAGACATAGTTTACTGGGTAATAAAAATGGTCATTATATGTGTATCTATCTACATAGTTATATTTATCTTTATAAATATATAGATATCTTTGTTTCGTGGGTGGCCCAGGCCAAAGAATTAAATACCAAGTGCCCAACTCCAATACTGATGATGAATCTCTTTGAGGTTAGCTAAGTCACTCCTTGGAAACACAGACTGTTGCTGGGGCCAGACATGAAGCCTTTCTAGCATGGTAGTACCTTCCAGACCTTGCAGTCCACTGGCATATTGTTCAAGAACCCATGACCCCATAACCACTTCCACACTCTCATGAGGCCTCAGAATGGACATTCTCTCTCTCTCTCTCTCTCTCTCTCTCTCTCTCTCTCTCTCTCTCTCTCTCCCTCAACATATACACACATGTATGCATATGTGCTTATATACGTGTAGTTTCTTGTTCTGTCTATAGCATGCAACATAATTAAGTAGGACATATTTTCAGATCAGGTTATACATCTTTTAAGGGTCTCATTAGAAAATGAATTGAATAAGGTCCAAAAAACAGCTTCTAAGAGGAATACATAGTACAACATAGTGAGTATATCCACCCTGACCCCTAGAACTAACTGTGATATGTGCTAGCCATTAAAAAATTTGAGGATTGTTGCCCAAAATAGAAGACTCATGTACTAAATCAGTTGCTTAGAACTATTTCATATGGAAATTGACTTAGGAAGAAATTACATTATTCACTTTCTGTTGAAGTCACAGCCATCATTTCTATCATCTTCATAGGAATTTGTAGAGTCTCCACCTTTGAAGATCTTAAGTTAATTGATACATAATTTTCTTTGTAATGTAGTTTGAGTGAAATCTTGCTTGAAGGTGGGACCTTAGATCTCCACCTATATATTTGGATCTTCACCATCCTTAAACATTCATTGAGTTCATGACAATATACATGGAATAATAGGGAAATAAAAGTAGCATGAACTTAATTTTTAATTAATTTTTTATTTATTTGTTTATTAGTTTAAGGCAGAGAGGCAGATTTTTTTACATACATTGTTTAGAAACTTGAGCGGTTCACTTAGAAAACATAGAAGACCAAAAATTTTAGGTCTATAAGCCTATAATTTTAAAGCACTACCATAAAAAGAAGTCTATTGATGTCTGAACTGAAAAAGGTCATGGTACATGGAAGCTGCATGGTTCATTTACTGCCATAAAGGATTCAATCAGTTATTTTGCAGGTTATGATAGAATTTGAAAATATAAATGTTAGGGCAAGATCCAAATGGCTACCACTCAAAAACAGACTAAAAATTACAAGTCATAGGGCATATTTTATATGAAATAGCATATCATTTTAAGGTACTGATTAATTTAATATCTTACCAGAAAAAGTACAACCTGAAGTTTGATTCATTTCAATGTCTTATTGAGGGAAAAATTTACCAATCTCTGATATTATTTCATTTTACAGTTTTTTGCCTTTGAACAATATAAGAAATTACTTGGATATGTGTCATTGTCACCAGGATTGGTGAGTGAGAGTCTTTACTGTACTTTGGTGAATGTTATTTCATAAAGCAAAATCTAAAACAAGATGCCTTTTTGATTCCTAAAATTTAGCTGCTAAAAAATGAAGGCTAGTTATTCAATGTCACGTAGTTTGTTAAAAATCATCTTCCTACTAACTTAATTTCATTTCTAGAAACAAACTTATGATAATAAAATGTATGGGAAAACATAATTCAATAATGTAAAATACATACAGCATTTATGTAAAAACCTGAAAAACAAAACACATGCACTTTTACTTTACACATATCTGTGAATGGTCATGTACAAACATGTACTTAGACTTTATTTAGCTTGTAATAGCACTTTGGGATTTGGGGATTCTAGAATGAAATTAATTTGTGAAATATTGACTACAAGAGCTCTTTCAGGAATCACTACATAGCTACTTCAATACTGAATTAAAATAGTGATTTTAAATTCTTCTAATATTCAAATACTTACTAGCTATGTGATCCTGGATAAGTCATCTGACCTCTGTTTACCTCAGTTTCTTCAAGTGTGAAATTGGAATAATAATAGCAACTACCTCTCACAGTTGTTATGAGGACCAAATGAGAGAGTTTTTTTTTTTTGAAAAATACTTAACACAGTGCCTGGCACGTAGTAGTTGCCGTATAAATGTGTATTCCCTTCCATTCCTCTTTCCCCCTACCTCCCTCTGTTCCCATTTTTCTTTCTTGGGTTTTGGTGTCTTTGCTACAAATGAAATTAATTTTATGTAACTGATACACACACAAGTCCTAGAGGAATAATCTTCTCACAAATATGTGAGAAGCAACACAAAGAATGAAAAGGGTGATGGATTTAAAGTCTGAGAATATGGATTTGAGTCCTAGCTCTGACAGTTATATCTCACAGATATATATACACACATACTTATATAAATATGTACATATGGGTATATATGGGTGTTTTTATACACACAAATATGTAATCCGGCAGAAACACAAGCATCCACCAAAGACAAGCTAAGATGGTAGAACTTCCAATAAGTGTTCCTAGAAGTAGTTATTTTCAAGAGAAGTAGTCAATACAATATGAGGGGCTACTTAGACAACCCCAGAGAATCAACTAAAAACTAGTTTAAAAAAATTAACAACCTCATGCAGGATATAAAATAAACCCTAAGTGTTTCTATATATTACCAACAAAACCCAACAGGAAGAGATAAAGAAATTCTATTTAAAATAACTGCAGACAGTGTAAAATACTTGGGAGTGTACCTGCCAAAGCAAACCCAGGAACTATATGAACACAATTACAAAACACTTTTCACACAAATAAGGACAGACCTAAAGATCTAAACAATTGGAGAAATATTAATCACTCACAGGTAGGCCAAGCCAATATAATAAAAATGATGAGAGAGAGAGAGAGAGAGAGAGAGAGAGAGAGAATACTGGACATTGAAGAGAAATAGGTACTTAAAATGATAAAATAACACTTAAGGTCATACATTTGGAGGTAGAAGGACCTTTAGGGCTATCTAGTCAAACCCTTTAATTTTATAGATAAGAAAACTGAGGCCCAGAGAAGTTGAATGACTTGACTTGCCCATGATTTCACAGGTAGTAGTAAACAGCAGATCCAGGATTTGAACCTAGTACCTCTGATACATATCTGCCTATATTATGTGGCCACTAGAGGGAGTTAATTCTTAAAGTGAATTTTCACTTTTCATAGATGTTCATTTTATATAATGTAAAATTGGTAACATTTCTGTTGACGTTTCTGAAATGAAATATTGTGAAGATACACATACATTTTACTTATTAAATCTGTCTCTTGAATGTGTTTTATTACATATGATTTCAAATATTTTTAATAACAAATGAATATTGTGCATGGAAAGTGTTTATATAAAGAACTCTACCTTGTTATGGCAGAAATTGTCAACAGCTAACATTGCTATTTCCCCTATAACTATTCTTTCATAAAATTTCTAGTTTAAGTTTCACGACATAGGAAATTCCAACTATTCCTGATTTAACATTTTATCAGGGTTCTAAAAACTAAAGCAGTCAAATGTAAATGGACATTTTTTTAAATTGGGAAAAGTTATATTGTTAACTATAACAATATTTAATTTAAGTATAAATATTGTCACTATGAATACATTATTAAACATTTTAAACTAATCTGTAGATTACCTGAATTCTAAGTTAAAACAAAACAAAAAAAAAACAAAAACAAAAACAAAACACTTTATTTTGGTTGTTCTCTTTTAGCCCTGAAAAGCACATTTAAATAAATGTTTAAAAAAGAAGTTCTCGTTTTACAAGTTCAAAGTCTATTCAAATTGAATATAAGAGCATATTTTAACATACATCTTAAATCAGTAATGTGGCCTTTTTCTTGGCTAATGGAAAGAGGTTGTTGTTGATAGACTTGACATTTTATTTTGAATTTTTAGAATGTGGTTTGTGGCTTCTTTAATTTCTTCATCATGAATTGTCAGTATCTAATCAAAGACTAAAGCTGTTTAGTAATGGTATCCTGTCTATTTGTGTAGATCTCTCCATATTCATGATAATGTTCAGCTGTAGGGTGTAGTAAGTTAACATGGTACAAATAATAACTTGTTTTAAAATACTGATTTATTTAATTTTTTAGGCATTTGCAATTGCAGGATTGGGATCTGGACTAACAGAAGCTATTGTGGTTAACCCTTTTGAGGTTGTAAAAGTTGGTTTGCAGGCCAATCGGGACACATTTGCACAGGTAATAATTTTTAACACTGTTAGAATATACTGAAGGCTAATTTTTGAAGGATATATAAAAATATCTGTTTCTTTCTCTCTCAAAATGATAGTGACATTATAAATTATTGTCAAGGAAGCTGCCCAAAGAAGAATTAAATCTTTCTTCAAGTAAAGAGTTAACCAAAATTCAATGAGTTCTAATGAACACACGTGTTTATGCAGATTGATATTTTAGTTATAATATAATTGATTATAGCTTCTTAGGAAACAGTTTCTCTATTTCCGGCAAAATTCCTGCATATACTAGAGCAATCTATGGTATAAGCCATTGAAGAGATAATATGGTTGAACTTATTTTTTAAAGTTGTAAAATATTTTCAAAAGTTATATGCTATTGATTTCAATCCCAAGAAAAACAGATATTTATGTAATACTGCTGGGCATTATTATAGAGTTGGCCAAGCAGTACTTGATCATTTTTTGCTCCGCCTTTCCTTCTGAAAAAGAGTTGTGCTAAATCCTTCCCAAGCATAGCCTGTCCTCTTCCTATGGGGGTGGTTTAGGGAGAGATCTTTTCTTCAGTCACTGTACCCTTCTTGCTTCCCTCTCCTCTAGAGATGATCTGATACATGCAGTTACAAAATTAGCTTGTTTTTAGCCTGGGGCATTTTCCCTATTTGTATAATTCAAATCACACAAAATCATTAAAACAATCACGGTAGCTTCAAGCCCCCAGTTAGGATTTTTCCCCTAACATTCAGGCAGCAGTTTGACTCTCTGACCCAATTTAAATTTTGTATATTTCTGGCTGGCACTGGCTTCTTTCATTTCCATTTTCTCAGCTTAGACTAAGGCCTAAGGGTTTATGACTGGCCCTAGGTTTCTTTATATATGAAGCAAAATCAGCATGCAGGAAATACTTAGGTAAAATAATTGAGAAGAGTATAAAATATAGGCCCAGGGAAAGGAAGCCAGAAAATGAATTTCTCTCAATCCTTGAAGTGGAGTTTACAGCCCAACCTCGATGTGAGTTCTTTATTCCAAGATGTTCACCTCTCTGTCTCCCTGGGAGCTCAGCTTTCTTTCCTTTCCCTTTCTTCACCTATTGCCCCTGTGCCATTACTTCTCTCCAATTCATATTGTTAAGTCCTGGTTGGGGATGAAGGTTGTCTTCTCCCTCTACTATTACTGTTCAGCTCATCCAATTCCAGCTCCTTTCTCTCAGTCTTCCAAAACTCTCATAAGTGATTCAAGACCACCTTCAATTCAAAGAGAACCCAAATCATTGGCTCAGAGGAGATGCTTTTCTCCAAATCTCAGAAATCTCATCAGTTCTCAGATCCATTTTTGCCTCTAAGAAAAATGAGTAAGGGAAGGTTACAAAGCCTTGTGTAAATATCACCATCTTAACAGCGGTTAGATCTCAACATTTTTATTGGTATATAAGGGCCCATGTAAACAGCCTCCTTTCCTGTGACCTGGTTTAACTAAGACCTAAAACTAGGGCAGGGTGATGGGGACTTTGTCCAAGTCAGGGGTTGTAAACAATTTTTCAGCTGTTTTAAGGAATTGAGATAGATCCAGAGGAACTGTAGAAGGTTGGAGCCATGATGAGATCAGGACAGATGCAGGGAGTTTGTCTTGGGAAACAGCAATTGGCTTGTTTGTGCCTTGGTTTAAATTTTGTCTCAAGAAGTTCAGTGAGTAAAGAAGAAGAAAAGCCAGAAGCAGCCTTGGCATCTGATGGAACTTGGGTTCTAGTTCAGTCTAGGTTTAGGGCAGGGGGCTTTAAACTAATTCCCTCATCATGTTCACACAGTCATATAGTGCCAGCAATAGGATTTCCAGCAATGTGATAGAGAAAAGAGGATTCCTGTTGTTCCCAGGAGGCTGCTGGGTTGTTCTCCATGGTATGTAATAGCTTAAAGCTGGGGTCCATCGAGGAGGGATCCAAGGATCTTCCTGATCAGCTGCTAATCATGAGACCATGGGTTGATGCTTTGGAAGGGCCAGTGACACGAAATAAGCTTTAGTCAGATCTCAAAAAGTCAAATATCAAGAAACTTTCTAAAAGAGCCCTGCACTAGAAGTCATGAGACCTATTTTCCAGTCCCTATTTTGACAGTCCTTGCTCTGTTTCTTCTTCTGGAAAATGAAGGGTTGCTCTCTAAGCTTTTATCCAGCTCTAGCATTTAATGAGTTTATGAGGTTCAGCACCTATTTGACTCCATCAGAAATAAGCCTCAACATTAGTAAGAATAAAATGAGGCTTACAGGGTATCTTGATACAGTGAATAGAATGCTGGACTTGGAGTGAGGAAAAAACTGGATTTGAATCTTGCTGGAGGCACTTACTATCTGTTATTTCATCTGTCTGGGTCTCAGTTTCCTCATCTATAAAATGAAAAGGTTGGGCTTTATGATTTTTGAGGTCTCTTAAGGCTCTAAATCTATGGCACTATAATCTTTCATTTGTGACCTGGAGTAGCATTCTTTGCTGGAGCCTCAATTTTCCTCTCTGTACTGTGAAGAGCAGTGGGAGCATATAGATGTTCCACTTGATAAAGGAATTAAGATGTAATCTTGGTTGTTGTCCTTCACTCTTGAAGAGAAACAAAATAGCATCACTATGCTAGAATGAAGTTTCAGTGTGTCTGACTGTGAGTGATCAGAACAATACCAGCTTTGAATGCTCTACCACAGGTCAGGCACAAATAGTCCCTCTGAATATTTGGGGTTGATTCTCTAAATTTGCGTATCTTGGGGTTCTCCCGAGCTGTTTCAATTCTGCTTCCAATGTGGGGACACCATGCTAAGCAGTCCTATACCAGTGTTTTCCACATCACACAATCTCTTAAGAGACACCTTCAGAGTGTCCTTCTATCACTTCTTCTGACCATCATGTGAATACTTACCATGTGTGAGTTCTCCATAAAACCATCTTTTTGGCAAGTGTACATTTTACATTAGAACAACATGTCCAGCACATTGGATTTGCTCTCTCTGAAGCAGGGTTTGAGTGCTTGACAGCTTAGTTTGAGAAAGGACATCAGTGTCTGGTACCTTATCCTGCCAGGTGATCTTCAGAGTCTTCCTAAGACAATTCAAATGGAAGCAATTCAGTTTCCTGGCATGGTGCTGGTGGACTATCCAGGTTTCCCAGGCATACAACCATGAGGTTAGCACCATAGCTCTGTAGACCTTCAGTTTGCTAGTCAGTCTAATAGCTCTTCTCTCACATACTTTCCTTCATAGCCTCCCAAATACTGAGCTAGCTCTGGCAATGTGTGTGTCAACCTCATTATCAATGTGTACATATCTGGAAAGTGCACTGTAGTATTAACCTGATCAAAGATCTTCTCCATCCATTCAATAGGCCTCAGGTGGGGATAGGTGGGAAAGCTTAATTATATGTTGTAAGTAGGCCTAAAGCCTCTATTTACAAGGTGCTAAGCTGATTTAAGTGTGAAGCCCTCAAGGCCCTAGGGGGAGTTGCTAAGACCAGAGCCAATGGTATGTTCGTTGAGTTCAAGGTCTAGTCAATCATGAATTCAGCCACAGACCTGAGTTCTAGACAATCACACTCTGGCTAGGACTAAATATAAGGAGAGCCCAGAGTTTGAGAGAACCAGAACTGAAAAGGAACAGTACTGAGAGCAGCAGACATCAAGAAGACACTGAGGCAGCAGACACTGAGAGACAGCCAGCATCGAGAGAGGCTGCCGAACAGAGAGTACGGAACAAGAAAGTTGTGGAGTTCAAAGAGCTGAGAATCTACAGCACCACAAGATTAGACAACTGTGAAGCCAGAGAATCCAGGAGACTGCAAGGACTCTGAGAACTGCAAGGGCTTTCAGAACTTTGGAAAGGATGAAGTCGAACAGACACTTAGGATTCGTGAGTGATTGTTTGTGGGAAGGCCCTAGAAGGGGGGAAGGTTACAGGATGACTTGGTTCCTTGCTGTGATACTGTGTTATAATTTCCTTGTTGCTATATTGAGGTGGGCTTACTGTCTTTGGAATATAATTACTATTATATTGAATTGGGGTTATTGGTCTTGGGATTTTATCTTCTAAATGAATGTTATGCTTCCTCTGCCTTCTATATAGAGAGTTTTTCATACTTTGCAATTCCAAACCATTCAGGCATGTTCATGGTCATCCTTGAGGTCATGAATCTTGCCTTACCGATACTTGGACTACCAAGGTAAGTGAACTTATCCACAGCATTCAAAACTTCTCCATTTGCTATAAATGATGGTTCCACAGATAGATGGTATAGTGGTAGGTGATGGAACACTTGTATTTTCTTGGTGTTAATTGTGAAGCCAAAATTAGCACAAGCAGCAGTGAATTGATGCCATTAGGCTCCTTTCATGTGGCAAAGCTGATTGGATTCTAGCTGAGATTTACAAGGTAGGGGGTCCATTGCTCATGCAAAAGCTAACTGAAATTTTCTAGGTTATATGGCAAGAAGAGTTATCCACCAGGAGTTCAAATATGCCTCCATTGTCCATCTCTATAAAGGTAAAGGAAATAGATTGTCCTGTGACAATCACAGTGGGGTATCTCTCTTAGGATGTAAACTTATTAGCTAATTCAATTGGAGTCAGGTAGGTGATTGATTTAATTGATCATGCTTTGATACTTACATGAGCTTAGTTTGCCTGATTTCAATTGCCACCCATTGCTAATAGTTCTACCCTCTGGGCACCCTTCCCCACTACTGGTTATCATGACTTTCCCCCATACACTTAAATTGTTACTTCTGGAAGATAGCAGCTAAGTACCTGTAAAATCATATTCCATTTTACCCACAAAATATCCTCAAGAAGAAGTGGAAATAATGTGTACAAATATGGTAAGTACAATTCCTGATACTCTTAGACCTTTCCAAAATCCCTTCCAATTCCTAAATAAAGTATTTCAATAGATGTCTAATTCTCCTTCAATCTTTAAATTACCATTTCAGTCAGTCTATAATCTTTGCCCCACCTCCTTCATTTCCAGTGCCAGCCTCTTGGCTAGAGTACTAAAATTCACAGAGAGTAAAGAAAACCAGTTTCTAAATTAAATATTCTTGACCTTCTGCTTGGAACAAAGTAATCACAGCCTTGTCATGCCATGGTTTGGTTCAATTGGGTATTAGAAAATGTTCAAATAATATTGGAATAGACCCAGATTTTCACCTATCCTTCTACTAAACCTAAGCAACATCCTATTTTACTTTGGCATCTTTGGAGGTTTTAGCTTGGCTGGTCCACTTTTTGGGGTGTGTGTGTGTGTGTGTGTGTTAAAATTTGTATTCCCAATCTTGTCAAATAATGTGCCTTTAGCCCATTGTCTTCGTAGGCTCTTTGTGTTTCCTTGCAAGGTAAGTACTTTCCTTATTTGTATACAAATACTAGAATTCTTAGTCATTGTAAGGCAAATTGCATTTCATTGGTACATAATCTACTGTTTTCATGTCTTTGTATTATTTATGATATTGTTAATAAGTTGTATAGCCAGGAACACTGATGTTTGTACAAAACAATAAGACTAGGGGGCATTGAGAAAGTTTATGGGAAAAGAGGTGTATGTTATTTATTAAGTAGAGTGGAGGACTTGAAACTAACCGGTTAATTACTGAAATTTTTCATTTATATTAAGTTATGAAGAAATCTCCCACATCCATGCCTTTTTTATTTGAATTTGTGTTGAAGTTCTGGATTGCAGTCTCAGGCTGAAGAGGAGAGCTAGTATACCAGAGCTTGTGGCAGCAGAGGAAGAGGGGCACTGGACACAGTTCCAGGGCAAAAAAAGAGGACTTATTATTGCCAATAAACCAGAGCACAGACCAGCAGTGTCATAAACACACCTCTCCTTAGATCATAGCGTCTCAGAAGAACTGAAAACTCGCAGACCCCCAGAACTAACTCTGAAAACAGCTGCACAAAAAACCTGAAGCTTAGGACAGTGCCCCCTCCACCCTGGGAAGAAAACTCAACTTTAACATAAAGTTAAAGTAATAGGCTGGGGAAATGAGCAAATAAGAAAAAAAACCCCAGATTATAGAAAGTGGCTATGGTGACAGAGAAAAATAAAGACAAACTCAGAAGAAGAAAACAAAATCAAAACTGCTACATCCAAAGCCTCAAAGAAAAATGTTAATTGGTCTCAAGCCTCAAAAAAGAATTCCTGGAAGAGCTCAAAAATCGTTTTAAAAATCAAATAAGACAGGTGGAGGAAAAATTAGGAAACAAAATGACAATGATACAGTAAAATTATGAAAAAAAGTCTACAGCTTGATTAACAAGGCACAAAAAATACTGAAGAAAATAATACCCTAAAAAATAGAATAGGCCAAATGGTAAAAGAGGCACAAAAATCCCCTGAAGAGAACTCCTTAAAAAGTAGAATGGGCCAAATTGAAAAAGAGGTACAAAAGCTCAGTGAAAAAAAAATAATTCCTTAAAAATTAGAATTGGGCAATTACAAGCTAATGACTCCATGAGACAACAAGAAACAATCAAAAGAATGAAAATAAGAAGAAAATGTGAAATATCTCATTGGAAAAACAATTAACCTGAAAATAAATTGAAGAGAGATTATTTGAGAATTAATTGGACAGTTGTAATTAGACCCATGATCAAGAAAAAAGCCTAGACATAATCTTTCAAAAAATTATCAAAGAAAATTGCCCTGATATTCTAGAACCAGAGGGTAAAATAAACATTGAAAGAATCCAGCAATCACCTCCTCAAAGAGATTCCAAAATGAAAACTCCCAGGAATATTATAGTCAAATTCCATAGCTATCAGGTGAAAGAGAAAATATTACAAACAGGCAGAAACAACCTAAATATTGTGAAGCCACAGTTAGGATAACACAATCTTTAACAGCTTCTGCATAAAGGATCAAAGTGTGTGTGGGGGGGGAAGGGTTGGAATATGATACTCCAGAGGGCAAAGGAGCTACGATTACAACCAAGAATCATCTTCCCAGTGAAACTGAGTGGATATTCAGTGAAATAAAGGCCTTTCAGGCATTTCTGATGAATAGAGGAAAATTGAATAGAAAATCTGACTTTAGAATGAAAGATTCAATAGAAGCATAAAATAGTAAACCAAAAAGAGAAATCATAAGAGATTCAATAAGATTAATCTGTTAATACTCCCACATGGGAATGTGATATGTGTAATTCCTAAGAACTTTATCATTAGGGAGCTAAGAAGGAGTATACATAAACAGAGGGCATGAGTGTGAGTTCAGTGTGATGGGATGATATTTATAAAAATAAAATTAAAGGGTGAGAAAGAGAAAGGCACTGAAAAAAGAGGAAAGGGAAAGGTAGAATGGGGTAAATTATCTCACATAAAAAAAGCACAAAAGAGTTTTTTGTGATGGAAGGGAAAATGGGTGGATTAGAGGAGAGCACTTGAACCTTACTTTCATTAGCATTGGCTCAAAGAGGGAATAACATTCACACTCAGTGGGGTATAGAAATCTATCTTATGCTGCAGGAAAGTAGGAGGAGAAGGGAATAGGAGAAGTGGTGGGGGGAGCTGATAGAAGTGAGGTGGATTGGAGGAAGTGGCAGTCAGAAGCAAAACAGAGGGAGAGTAGGATAAATAGGAAAAATGAGATGGAGGGAAACACAATTGTAACTGAAAAATTTTTACAGCAAGTTTCTCTGATAAAGGCCTTATTTCTCAAAAATATAGAGAAAAGTGAGTCAAATTTATAAAAATAAGAGCTATTCCTCAATTAATAAATGGTCAAACAATGTGAACAGGCAGTTATCAGATGAAGTAATCAAAGCTATGTATAGTCATATGGGAAAAAATGCTGTAAATCAAACTATTGATTAGAGAAATACAAATTAAAACAATTCTGAGGTACCAGCTCACATCCATCAGATTGGATAATATGACAGAAAAGGAAAATGAAAATGTTGGAGGGACTGTGGGAAAATTGAGACAATAATGCATTGTCAGTGGACCTCTGAACTGATTCAAACATTCTGGAGAACAATTTGGAACTATGCCCAAAGGGCTATAAAAATCACACATATTCTTGAATCCAGTAAAATTGCTACTAGGTCTATATCCCAAAGAGATAAAAAAAGGAAAAGTATCTATATGTACAAAAATACTTATAGCAGTTCTTTTAGTGGTGGCAAAGAATTGAAAATTGAGGGGATGCCTGACAATTGGGGAATGGCTAAGTTGTGGTATATGAATATGATGGAATATTATTATGCTATAAGAAATGACAATGCTCTCAGAAAAATCCAGAAAGACTTCCATGAACTGAGAAAGTGAACAGAACCAGAAAAACATTGCACATAATGACAGCAATATTATACAATAATTAACTGTGAATGACTTAGCTATTCTCAGCAATATAATGATCCAAGGCAATGCTGAAGGACTTTGGATGAAAAATGCTATAAATCTCTAGAGAAAGAACTAAAGGAGTCTGAATGCAGATCAAAGCCTACTTTTTAAAGTTTTCTTTATTTTTCTTGTTTTTTGTTTTTTAAATCTTTTTAGTGTGTGTTTCCTTTCACAATGTGACTAATTATAGCACTAAGGCAAAATTCATGACCTTGAAGAGGGCCATGGATATGCCTGAGTGGTTCAGAATCGAGAAGTTTAAGGGATTCTCTAGGTAGAAGGCAGAGGAAGTATAACATTTATTTAGACTCCAGAGGATCAAATCCAAGGACCAATGTCCCCAGTTTGATCTAGTAGCAACAATATTCCAAAGCCCACATCACTATAGTAAAAAGAAAATCATAACAAAATATTAGAGCAAAAAACCAAGCCATGCTGTAGCTTCCCCCCAATGCTAGGGCCTTTCTATAAAAGATCACTCAGGAATCCTCTCTGCTGAGCACTGTCTCCTACAGCTCTGCTGACTCTGACTTCCTTAATCTCCACAACTCTCTCTTGTTCAGCACTCTCTGCTCTGCAGTCTTGATGTTGGCTCTCCCTTTGTGTCTGCTGCCTCAATGTCTTCTTGATGTCTACTTCTGAATCCTTCTGCTCTCTGCTAGGCTGCTCCCAGTTCTGCTGCTCCCAGTTCTGGGCTCCCTTTTTATACAGTCCTAGCCATCATCTGACTGACTAGAACTCAGTGCCCATACCATTGGTTCTGGTTTTAATAACTCCCCTTAGGGCCCTGACGGCTTCAGGCCTTTAACAAACTAGTTTTCTAACTAGCCTGTGGCCTCTCATCTAGTTAGTGAAAGGGTGTGGGCCTGTCTCTGATCAGGCTTCCCTTTGTTGGCCCTACCTGAGGCCTATTCAATGGGCAGGAAAGATCTTTCACTTACTGATTAGCTTTAGATTGGGCCCCAAGATCTTTCATGTCCATTACATAGGCAACTTGTTCTGAATAGGTACAAATGTTTTTTCAAGTCCAATAGAATCCCCTCAAAATGAACACATCACATTTACAAAATACTTAACATGACTTCTCATCATGAGAGTGGCCACATGGCTCACTCATTGGCCCCTATTTCTTTGTATGCATTACACAGGTCAATGGGAAATTGGTGTCAATAATGCCATAACAACATAACAATACAATAATAATACAAAAGAAGTATACAGAACAATATCATCATCCCCCCTCAAAAGAATGTGGCTCAAAATCTTGGGGTAAGGGGTGAAGATCTGGTCCTCCATAGCTTCTTCTTGCTGAACTTGGACATAGAGGTGTCTCTGCCCCAAGAGGTCAAGAATGCTATTTGGGAGGTCAGTTCTTTAACAAGTTGGCACCCAGGAACTTGATTGAGGATGCCAGGTCCTTAAGCAGTCAGTCATCTGAAAGTGTAGGGTACTTAGGGTACTTAAGCCTAAAGGAAACAGAACTAACAACAAAGTTAACCAAAACAAAGACCAAAAAGAGTTGGTAAATATGGACTATTATCCTTCAAACAAAATCATCTCCATTTTAATTGAGGTTACAACTATGCAAAGATTGAATCTCATAGCCAAACTCAGGTGAGAAATGTTTCTTTTCAGAAGGGACACAATGAGGAAACTAAGCCAGGAGGATGTCATCCTAGAAAGAGACTAGAATCGTCCTCACAGCTTTTTCCCCCAGATACAATTTCCACTTGTTAATCATACAAGAACACATTCCCTCTGAGTGGCTTGTGGCATTTATCAGCATCAGCAATGCTTCTGGAGTCCATGAGCCCATTATCACAGCCCTATTCAAGGTAAAATATGAGTCAGGGGCACAGTTTGGTAATTATCTTCCCCTGAATAAACAACTATTACAGTATTGTCCTTCCCATGGCTATTATTTCTGCAGCCTTTGGAACATCATTGGGCTTCTAAGTTTTACCCATATTTTATTCTGTCAATAGAACCAGACCCTTCTGTTCCTCTACTAGTTATTTTGGAAGGAGAGCCAGTCCTCACAATGGGTATTTTTTCACAATGGATAATGATCACTTGAACTATTCTATCATTTTTACAAAACTGTACAGGTTCTTCACTCAAATTCTGGAATGTCACAACAATTTCTCTTTGATAATTAGAATCTATCACTCCAGCCAACGCATGTATTTCTTGAGCTGCTAATCCTGGTTTAGGTAATATCAATCCAAAGTGATTCTTAGGGATTCTCACCATTATATAATGGTAATCAAGGAAGGACTTTTTGCTGTTCTCTTTTGGGATGCTAAGGCTATCAAGTGCCTTTAATGAGTCTGGCCTTTGTTTGAATGGGGCAAGTAAAGTCGGATCTTTTTGTTTTGGAGTGTTTCTCAGAACTAAGGCAATCAAGAGTCATTGATTTAAAACAGTGTGTATAATATGGTATTAGGGATTAAAGAACTTTACCACACTCTAAATGCTAAGTTGGCCCCAGCCTTCAGGGTCCTGAACAGAATATAAGAGCTCTGAGGTTGGCAGTTTGCCTTTGGGGGCACACTCATTGAAAGAGTGTTGGTGATAAGACTCTGGGCAAACTGTTGAAACAGCACCATGCCGAGCCCCCTAACCCCACCACCCTGGCTTTGCTAACCCAGATGTTGGTGCTTCTCTGTTAACTATGTATTGCTATGGATAGACTGGTTTGTGTTATTTTCTCTGTTTATACAGTGTGTACTTGTAATTTCTGTTTGTATTTGCTCTGAAGTTCAGGGGACTGATCCTTTCCCCCTGAACTAAGTGAATGACATGTGTATATTTAATTAAACTGAGATTGTTAACCCCTTAAAATTGCTTTCCTTAGATAAGCAGATCAAAGAACCTATTGGGCAGCCCTTCTGTGTGCTGCTGTAATTGGTCTTACACAGCCACAGTAGCTGCTAGCAACATTATTGTTACACTGATATGGAAATATGTTGCGCATGAATGCACATGTATATCAAATTACTTACCTTCTCAATGAGGGGGGAAGGTAGGCAGGGAGGGAGAGAATTTGGATCTCAAAATTTAAAAAAAAAGGTAAAAATTGTTTTTACATGTAATTGTGGAAAAACAAATATTAAATAAATATATTTGTTAAAAAAGAAACAATACCATGCACTTTTTTGGGGGGGGGGCAGAGTTAAGAGGGAAGAGTAAAGAAAACACTCAAATGAGCTGTGTTGGCAACCAAAAATGGGCTCCTTAGCACTTAGTCAACAAGTGCCCTTGACTAGTTTGGCTTTTTCCCTGGAACTGAATGCTGTTTGTATGTTGGACTGGAGTAAGCTTGTCGGCCCCTTCACCTTGCTTCCCTTGCTTAAGCTGATGGAAAGAACCTGTGCTTTCCTGGTCAACCCCTTCACCTTGCTTAAGCTGATGGAAAGAACCTGTGCTTTCCTGGTCAACCCCTTCACCTTGCTTAAGCAGATTGAAAGAACCTGTGCTTTCCCCGGCGTACCTTACACCCCCACATAAGCTGGATGGTTAAAAGCAGCTCCCGTTGGAGCCAGAGGCTGCTATAGCTACAGCCACAGCCACAGCTGAAGCAGGAGCTGCCAGTGGCAAAGCTGACCTATGGGAGGAAGCTGAACAAGGACTTCAGGCCAGTGGGTAATCTTTTTACCATAGAGGGGGAAGCATGATTTTGCTTTACGCAATCATGCTTCTCTGTAGCCTCCTGGTTACTCTTTCAAGGCGTACTTATTGGGCCTGGAAGCTTTTGATCAATATATCAAAATGGGGTTGCTGGTTCATGGGTTGGTTACTGTGGAGCCTAAATATATGTTTTGATTCTTCTGCCTTCTACTTTGAGAGTTTCTTATATCCGGTGGTTCCGAACCTTTCAGACATGTATATGATCCTCTTTGAGATTATAAACTCTGCCCTCCTAATACATGAGCCCATCCAACTTTACCCTCCACACAACTTTAAAATAATGCCTCAATTCAATTTCTGTAGTGGCAGAGTCAAAAAAAAAAAGTCAGAGTGAGACATTCTTTTATCCCAAGACAGCATAGGGGGTCAGAAAGAGAGATCTGTAATTTGGAGGAGGCTTATCCAGTGCCCATGTGGATTGAAACATCAGGCATGAAACTAGGTGGTGTAATAGCAGGCAAAGTGGGATTCCTGCTGGACTGAAAATGTGTTGAGTTTTAGGCAATCAGAGATTTTTATGTGTGTTGAGTTCTAGCCAATCAGATGTGCATGAATTCAGCCAATCAGAGACCCGAGTTTTAGCCAATCAGATGCCGGCTAGAATAGTATATAAGGAGAGCCCAGAATGTGAGAGCAGCAGACATCTAGAGGGCAATGAAGAGAAGACATCAAGAGATCTTCCAGCATTGAGAAGAAGATTGAGAGAGAGCCAACATGGAGAGTGCTGTCAGCGTTGAGCTGAGAGGAAATCTAAAAGTGCTGGGAAAAGCCTCTGAGGGCACAGAGGAGAACCTCTGGGAGCACAGACGAGATCTGCAAGAGTGAGGAGATCTTTTATGGCAGAGACTTGCTGAAGGAGCCTCTGAACTTTGAAGGTGAGTGGAGGTGAGTGGAGCTACAGGGTAGAGAACTGCCCATGGGAAGGAGGCTTAGCTTAAACTACTTTTGAGAGCTGTTAAAGTGAACTGAGCTGTTAATGGAGGTTAACTGAGATGGTGGTGTTGGTGATATGTGTTGCTGCCCTGTTAAGCTTCATTTTCCCAGAAACAGAAGTTGTAGGCAAGACAATGAAGTCAAAAGAGCTACAAGGAAAGTCCCCCAAAAATGTGAGTTATACACAAGCCAATAAGAATTCCTTGGAGAGCCCAAAAGAATTATTTTTGAAGTCAAATAAGAGTTGTAGCAGAAAAAATAGGTAAAGAAATGAAAGCAAATTAAGAAAATTATGAAAAGACAAGAGCTTGGTAAAAGAGATAAAAAAAATATACCAAAGGAAAAAACACATTAAAAAACAGATAAGGTGAGGGGGCGGAGCCAAGATGGAAGCTGGAAAGCAGGGACTTGCTTAAACTGCCCCCCAAATCCCTCCAAGCACCTGTAAAAAATGGCTCTGAACAAATTCTAGAGCTGTGGAACCCACAAAATAGCAGAGGGAAACAGGTATCCAGCACAGGAGAGCCTGGATGGTCCACTGGAAGGTCTATCACACAGTGCTGAGAGCAGAGGGCTGCCCCCCATGGGCCATGTGGGGACAGACCAGACCCTGAGTCAACCATCTGGAACAGGCCTCGGGGCCATGAAACAGTGAGCTGTGGTGGTTACCAGACTTCTCAACCCACAAAAGCCAAAGAGCAGGTTAGGGAGAAACTATGGGATCCGGTTCAGAGTGGTCCAGCCGCCAGCTCTGGGGGTGAAAGAAGTGCGGCAGCTGTGGCCATAGCAGCAGCAGGAAGCTTCTGAGGTTGCCTCCAGAGTGCCAGTGTCAGCGGCTTCCCCAGTCCCTGGCTTACACAGTGGGAGGAATCTAGCAGCAGATCAGAGCAAAAGTACAAGAATTGCTTTGTGGGCACAAAGACAGATTCTCTTGCTGTGCCCTGCTCGGATCTGTATTGCGGTCCTGGTTGGTGGTTCTTGGGGGAGGAGGAGCACTGTGGTGACAGAGCCTGGGGTTATTGTGGAATAGAAGAAGCTCTGAAAACAGCAGTGCTTGGACCCTAAAGCTTGGGACAAAGTACTCTCTACTCTACAAGCAGTCATAGCCTGACAAAAAAGCTCAAGGGTCAAGTAGTTGCCTGGGAACATGAAAAGGCAGTGAAAATGAACTCAGACTCAAACTCAAACTCTAGATTCCTTTTTTGGTGACAAAGACAAAATCATAAAGCCAGAAGAAGTCAACAAAGTCATAGAGCCTACAACAAAAGGTTCCAAGAAAAATATGAATTGGTCTCAGGCCATGGAAGAGCTCAAAAAGGATTTGGAAAAGCAAGTAAGAGAAGTAGAGGAAAAATTGGGATGAGAAATGAAGGTGCTGCAAGAAAACCATGAAAAACAAGTCAATGACTTGCTAAAGGAGACCCAAAAAAATACTGAAGAAAATAACACCTTAAAGAATAGACTAACCCAAATGGCAAAAGAGCTCCAAAAAGCCAATGAGGAGAAGAATTCCTTGAAAGGCAGAATTAGCCAAATGGAAAAGGAGGCCCAAAAGACCATTGAAAAAAATACCACCTTAAATATTAGATTGGAGCCAGTGGAAGCTAGTGACTTTATGAGAAACCAAGATATTATAAAACAGAACCAAAGGAATGAAAAAATGGAAGACAATGTGAAACATCTCATTAGAAAAACTACTGATCCAGAGAATAGATCCAGGAAAGATAATTTAAAAATTATTGGACTACCTGAAAGCCATGATCAAAAAAAGAACGTACACATCATCTTTCAAGAAATTATCAAGGAAAACTTCCCTGATATTTTAGAACCAGAGGGTAAAATAGAAATTGAAAGAATCCACCAATTGCCTCCTGAAAAAGATCCCCAAAAGGAAACTCCTAGGAATATTGTCACCAAATTCCAGAGTTTCCAGGTCAAGGAGAAAATACTGCAAGCAGCCAGAAAGAAACAATTTGAATATTGTGGAAACATAATCAGGATAATACAAGATCTGCCAGCTTCCACATTAAGGGACCAAAAGGCTTGGAATATGATATTCTGGAGGTCAAAGGAGCTAGGATTAAAACCAAGAATCACCTACCCAGCAAAACTGATCATGCTCCAAGGCAAAATATGGGTTTTCAATAAAATGGAGGACTTTCAAGCTTTCTCAGTGAAAAGACCAGAGCTGAATAGAAAATTTGACTTTCAAATACAAGAATCAAGAGAAGCATGAAAAGGTAAAGAAGAGAGAGAATTCATAAGGAACTTACTAAAGTTGAACTGTTTTGTTTACTTTCCTACATGGAAAGATGATGTGTGTAATTCATGAGATCTTTCTAGGTTTTAGGGGAGTTGAAGGGAGTATAGACAGAGGGCACAGGATGAGTTGAATATGAAGGGGTGATACCTAAAAAAATGAAATATATTTAAGGGGTGAAAGAGGAATATATTGAGAGAGGGAGAAAGGGAGAGATAGAATGGGGTAAATTATCTCACATAAAAGTGGCAAGAAGAAGCAGTTTTTTTTGGAAGGGAAGAGGGGGCAGGTGAGGGGGAATGAGTGAATCTTACTCTCATTGGATTTGACTTGAGGAGTGAATAACATACACACTCAATTGGTTATCTTACTCCACATGAAAGTAGGGGGAAGGGGATAAAAAGGGGGGATGATAGAAGGAAGGGCAGATAAAGCAAACACCTTTGAAAAGGGACAGGATCAAGGGAGAAAACTGAATAAAAGGGGACAGGATAGGATGGAAGGAAATATAGTTAGCCTTTCACAATATGAGCATTGTGGAAATGTTTTAGATAATCATACCTGTGTTGAATTGCTTGCCTTCCCAGGGAGGGTGGGTGGGAAGGGAAGAGGGTAGAGAATTTTGAACTCAAAGTTTTAAAAGCAGATGCTTTTAAAAAAGTTGGGTTTTTTGCATGCAGTTTAGACACAAGATATATAGGGAATGGGGCATAGAAATCTATCCTGCCCTACGAGAAAGTAAGGGGAAAGGAGATGGGGGAGAGTGGGGTGAAAGAGGGGAGAGCTGACTGGGGTATGAGGCAAATGCCATCTTGGAATGGAGGGGGAGGGTAGAAATGGGGAGAAAATTTGTAAGTCAAAATCTTGTGGAAATCAATATTGAAAACTAAAATATGAAATTTAAAAAAAACAGATAAGGCCAAATGGAAAAAAGGTGTAAAACTTCACTGATGAAAATCAACTTTTTAAGTAGCAAAATTAGCCAAATTGAAAAAGAGGTACAAAAGCTCACTGAAGAAAACAATTCCTTAAAAATTAGAATTGGACACATGGAAGCTGATGACCTTGTGAGACATCAAGAAACAATAAAACAAAGTTAAAATCATGGAAACAATTAAAGAAAATGTGAAATATCTCACAGAAAAACAACTGATCTGGAAAATAGATTGAGGAGAGATGACTTAAGGATTATTGGATTTCCTGAAAGCCATGATCAAAGAGCCTAGACATCATACTTTAAGAAATCATCAAGGAAAACTGACCCAATGTCTTCAAATCAGAAGATAAAATAAAAATGGAAAATAAATCTGCTGATCACCACTTGAAGGAGATCTTGAAATGAAAACTTCCAGAAGTATTATAAAAAATTCCAGAGCTCTGGGTCAAAGAAAAATTACTTCAATCACAGAGGAAAAAAAAACATTCATGTATTGCAGTGCCACAGTCAGGATCACACAAGATTTAGCAGCTACCTCATTAAAGGAGCAGAGGGCTAGCAATATTAATTCCAGAAAGCAAAGGAGCAAGGATTACAACCAAGAGTAACTTACCCAGCAAAACTGAAACTTCAAGGGAAAAAATGAATATTCAACAAAATAAAGAACTTTCAAGGTAAAAAGGGCCTGAGATGATGTAGTGGTAATCAGGGAGGGACTTTTTGCTGTTCTTCTCTTAAGTGCCTTTAATGATTCTGGCCTTTTTTTTTTTTTGAATGGGGCAGGTAAAGTGAGATCTTTTGGCTTAGAGTGTTTCTCAGCGCTAAGAGAGTCATTGAATTGTATATGATATGGTAGTGGTGGTTGGAGCTTTCTCACACTTATTTGTCACACTCTAAATGGTGAATCTCAAGTGCCCCAGGGCCCTGAGAAGGATATATAAAGTCCGAGGTTGACATTTGACTTTTGGGGGTACACTCATTGAAAGAGTATGGATAATGACACTCTGGGCAAGCCATTGAAATAACGCCCCCCCCAACAGATGTTGGTGCTTCTGTGGCAACTATGAATTGTGATTTGAATCAGATAAAGTCTGTATGTTGTTGATTTTTGTAATTTCTGTTTCTGTTTGCCCTGAAGTTCAGGGGGCTGATCTTTTCCCCCTGAACTAAGTGAATGATATATGTATGTTTAATTAAATTGAGATTGTTAACCCTTTACAATTGGTTTCCTTAGAAAAGTAGATCAAAGAACCTGTGTTAGCAGCCTGTCTGTGCTGATTGTTGTTGGTCTCATATAGCCACTGTAACTGCTAGCCACATTGCTGCTACAGATGATTAGAAAATTTGAATTTCAAATACAAGACTCAAGAGGAACATAAAAAGGTAAACATGAGAAGTCATAAAGGCCTCAATAAAATTAAAGTGCTTACTTTTCTATATGCAAAGGTGATACATATATATGCATATATATACATATATCTTCTATAAATGTTATCATTATTAGGGCAATTAGTAGAATCCTATATAGAAGGAGGGCATAGGAGTGAATCAATTATGTTAGAATGATGTAAAAAATGTATAGGTGAGAAAGGGATGCCCTACAAAAAGTGGGAAGGAAAAGGAAGAATGTGGGAAATTATCTTACATAAAAGAGGCACACAAGGAAAAGCTTTTACAATGGAGGGGAAAATGGGGGGGGGGGAATGGAAAATGCTTGAACCTCACATGAAAATGGGTTCAAAGAGGTAATATATACATACATAAATAGATCAATATCTATATGTGTACACACACATATATTCAAATGGTAATAGAAATCTATCTTACTGAACAGGGAAGTAGAGGGAAGGGGGGGGGACAAGAGAAAGGGAGATGGGTTAATAAGAGAGGAGATAAAAGAAGGCAGTTGTCAGAGCTAAAACAAACTTTAGAAGAGGAATATGATAAAAATAGAGGATATACAAAAGAAAATGGGAAGGACCGAAATACATAGCAATCATAACTGTTAATGTGAAAGGAATGAACTCATCAATAAAATGGCAATGAATGGCAGAATGGAGTAGAAACGGGAAACCCAAAATATGTTGTTTACGAGTGACACATTTGAAACATAGAGACATACAGAGTTAAAATAAGGGGCTAGAGCAAAATCTATTATGCTTCAGCTGAAGTAAAAAAGGCAGGGGAAGTAATGATATAAAACAAAGGAGAAGCAGAAATAGACCTAAATAAAAGATGTAAGTGGGGAAACTACATCTTGTTTAAAGGAACAATGAAGTAATAACAATACTAAAGACATATGTACCAAATGGCAGAGCATCCAAGTTCTTTTTTTTTAAATGTTAAATGAATTACAAGATGAAATAGAGAGTAAAATTATACTAGTGGGGGACCTTACCTTTTTCCTCAAAGAACTAGATAAATCTAATCATAAAATAAATAAGAAAAATATTAAGAAGATGAATAGAATCTCAGAAAAGTTAGATATGATAGACCTCTGGAGGAAATTGAATAGGAATAGAAAATTGAATGTCAACTCTACATGACACCTTCTAAAAACTGACCAGGTACCAGGGCATTAAAAACCTCACAACAAAATGCAGAAAAGCAGAAATATTAAACACACTATTTGTAGACTATAATCAAATAAAAATTACCTTTAACAAAGGACTATGGAAACAGACTAAAAGTTGTTTGCAAACTAAATAATCTAATCCTAAAGAATGAATGGGGGAAAGAACAAATAATAGAAACAATGAATAATTTAATTAAAGGTAGTGACAACAATGAGACAATCCAAAATTTTTGGGATGCAACCGAAGCAGTACTTAGAGAAAAATTTCCATTTATAAATGCATACATCAATATAAAGTTAAAAAGCAGATCAATGAATTGAGCATCAACTAAAAAAACTAGAAAAAGAACAAATTAAAAATCCCCATTTAAACACTAAAATGGAAATCCTGATAATCAAAGAAGAGATTAATCATGTTAAAAGTAAAAAAAAAATCAGCTAATACATAAAACTAAAATCTGGGTTTATTAAAAGAAAATAAAATAGATAAACCATTTGGTTAATTTGAGTTTAAAAAAAGAAAGAAGGAAACCAAATTACTAGTATCAAAAATGAAAAGGATAAACATGCGAGCAATGAGAATGAAATTAAAACAATTATTAGGAGTTATTTTGCTCAATTATATTCCAGTAAAACTGACAATCTAAGAGAAATGGATGAATATTTACAAAAACATAAACTGTTCAGATTAACAGAAGAGGGAGTAGAATATATAAATAACCCTATCTTAGAAAAAGAAATTGAACAAGCCACCAACGAGCTCCCTAAGAAAAATTTCCCAGGAATAAATAGATTTATAAGTAAATTCTACCAAACATTTAAGGAAAAGTAATTCTAATACTATATAAACTATTTGAAAAAATAGGTAAAGAAGGAGTCCTACCAAATTCCTCTTATGTCACAAATATAGTTTTAATGCCTAAACCAGGAAGAGAAAAAAAACAGAGAAAGTAAACTATAGACCAATTTCCTTAATGATATTGATGCAAAAAAAAATAAAATACTAGCAAGATTAAAGTAATATATCACAAAGATCATACACTATAACCAGGTGGGATTTATACCAGAAATGCAGAGCTGGTTCAGCATAATTGGCCATATCAATAACAAAAACAACAAAAATAATAGGATTATATCAATAGATGCAGAAAAAGTCTTTGACAAAATACAACACCCATTCCTTTTAACAATACTAGAAAGGAGAGGAATCAGCAGAGCCTTTCTTAAAATGATAAATAGTAAAAAAAAATGATAAATAGTATCTATCTAAAACCAAGAGAAAGCATTATCTATAATGGGAATAAACTTGAAACTTTCCCAGTACTTCAGGAGTAAAATAAGGATGTCCATTACTGCAACCATTATTCAATATTATACTAGAAATGTTATATAGAAAATACTATGTGAATGAGAAGAAAAATAAATTGAAGGAGTTAAACAGGCAATGAGAAAAAAAAACTATCATACTTTGCACATGTTGTGATGGTATACTTAGAGAATCCTAGAGAATCATTAAAAAACTAGTTGAAACAATTAACAATTTCTGCAAAGTTGCAGGATATAAAATAAACCCACATAAATGATCCACATTTAGATATACTACCAACAAAACCCAGAAGGCAGAGATATATAGAGAAATTCCATTTGAAATAACTGTAGACAATAGAAAATACTTTAGAATTTAGCTACCAAGACAAACCCAGGGATTATATGAACAGAGTCACAAAACACTTCACACAAATAAAGACACATCTAAACAACTGAAGAAATAAAAATTGCTCATGGGTAGGTCAAGCCAATATGGTAAAAATGACAATTCTACCTAAGGTAATTTATTTATAGTTTTACCAATCAAGCTACCAAACAATTATTTTGTAGAATTAACAAAAATAACAAAATTCATCTGAAAGAGCAAAGGGTCTAGAATATCAAAGGCATCAATAAAAAAATTAAAAGATGGAGGCCTAGCAGTTCAGTCATGTTCAGCTCTTCCTGATCCCTTTTGGGGATTTCTTGGCAAAATACTGGAGTGGTTTGCCATATCCTTTTCCAGATCATTTTACAGATGAAGGAATTGAGGCAAACAGGGTCAAGTGATTTGTGTAGGGTCACACAGCTAGTACAGCCTGAGGATGGATTCTAACTCAGGTCTTCATGACCCCAGGCCTGGTGATCCATCTACTGTACCACCCAAGAGCCCTCAAACTATATTATGAAGTGGTAATCATTAAAATGATTTGATACTGGCTAAGAAATAGGGTGGTGGATCACTGGAAAAGATTAGATACATAATACACAGTAGTGTAACCTAGTGTTTGATGAACCCAAAGATCTGAGCTTTGAGGATAAAAATTCAACATTCAAAAAAATTTCTGGGGAAACTGGAAAGTAGTTTGACAGAAACTACGTATAAACCAACATTTTATGCCATCAAATGATAAGGACATAAGGACATCATAAGTAAGTTAGGGGAGTATGGAAAAATGTCTCTGTCAGATCTATGAAAGATCTAGGAAAGTGTTTATGACCAAACAAAAGATAGAGAGGATTACTGAGAAGCAAAATGGATAATTTTGATTATGTCAAATTAAGAAGTTTCTGACCACATAAAACTAATGCAGTCAAAATTAGAAGGAAAACTGTGCGGGGGAGGGAAATTTTGTCTCAAGTTTCTCTGCTAAAGGCTGCAGTTCCTAAATATATACTGAACTAAGCCCAATTTACAAAAAATATGAGTCATTCCCCAATTGATAAATGGTCAAAGAACGCAAACTGGCATTTTTCAGAAGAAGAAATTAAAGCTATCAATAGTGACTGATTAGAGGAATGAAAATTAAAACAGTTCTGAAATACTTCCTCATACCTGTCATATTATCTAAAATGATACAAAATAAAGGAAAATGGCAAATGCTGAAGGGGATGTGGAAAAATTAGCACATTAATCCTCTGCTAGTGGAATTGTGAACTGATCCAACCATTCTGGAGAACAATTTGGAACTATGCCCAAAGAGCTCTAAAATTGTGTATGCCCTTTAATCCAGCAATACCACTACTGGAACTGCAAAGGAAAAAGAAAAGGACCTATATGTACAAAAGTATTTATAGCAGCTCCTTTTGTGATGGCAAAGAATTGGAAATTGAGGGGATGTCCAAGGTGAATGGCTGAACAAGTTGTTGCATATGATTGTGATGGAATTCAATTGTGCTATAAGAAATGACCAACAGGATGGTTTCAGAAAAACCTGGGAAGACTTAGAAGAACTCATGCAGCTTGAAGTTACACAGTAACAACAATATTGTAGGGTTGATCAAATGTGACAGACAACTACTCTGACAAAGACAATGATCCAAGACAGTCCCAAAGGACCCTTGATGAAAAATGCTTATCTACCTCCAGACAGAGAACCCATGAACTTTGACTGCAGATTGAAGTATATTTTTAAAAACTTTTAAATTTTTATTGTTTTATTTTGTTTGTGGTTTCTTTTGAAACATGGCTAATATGGAAGTATGTTTTGCATGACTTCACGTGTATGATAGATATCAAATTGCTTGTCTTCTCAAGGAGAGTTGGAGCTGAAGGGAGGGAGGGAATGTGGAACTCAATTTTTAAAAAAAAAATGATTGTTAAACTTTGTTACATGTAATTGGGAAATATTTAATGGAATAAATAAAAAGTCATTTAAAAATAATTCTGGTAGCTAGTTACTGGAGCAAGGCACAGTGATAGTAACTACATACCTGGGAAAACACCCAGCCTGCATGCTGGACCCATGTCCTTTGTGGATAGCCAGCTAGGTTTGCATAGGCAACAGTCCTCTGTTTAAACAGTATTAAGTCCCTGTGTTTAGGAGTTGTTGTTTGTGAAAACTTGTTCTCCCAGCCAACAGAATAGAAGTTTAGATGGGACCTAATGAATTAGTTTAAATTTTTTTGTTTGTTGTCAAACAGAGTTGCTTTTAATAATGTCATTTTTTATTTTAATATTATTTCACACAATAAAGGTGATAGATTATGAAAATATAAGCTAAAGGAAATGTACAAAGGCAGAATATTTTTGCTTCTTTCCCATACCTGCACTTTCATTTTGCTTTCAAAAGTAAGAAATATTTGTTGTACTTTTTCAAATTTTTAAGGCTTCACCTAAGTAGAGAAAAGCACTGATAGCCTTCTTTCTGCTGAAAAGGCAAGAGTATTTTCCAACCTACCAGAATCAGTTATGTTCTTTTCTCCTCTCCTCTTTTTCTTCTCCTCTCCTCTCCCCTTTCCTCCTCTCTCTTCTTCTTTCCCTTTCCCTCTTCTCTTCTCTCTTCATTTCTTCTTGTCTCGCTTCTCCCCTATCCTCTCCTTTCTCTTTTTTCTTTCTTTTTTAAACAGTAGAGTATTTTTAAAACCCTCTGGGTAGACACTCAGTCTGTTGTGTAAAGGTCTCATCTGGTTTGCTTTTCAGTTACACAATTAAATCTAATGCAATGTATTGACTTTGGAATGCCATAAAATTCACCTTGCTTTTAGGAAGCGAAGACATGAACACATATGAACCATGCTATCTTTTGACATGGTGTTGTTCAGGCAAGGGGTTCTTCTTAAAGGAGGAAAGCCACTGGCATCTTATCTTATAACTGGCAGATCACATAGGATTCTACTTGTTGGCCACACTTGGGTGGTTATTTACCTAAAGAACAATGCCTGCAGCCTAACACCTCTTGCTGTGAGCTCACATGTTAAGCTGAGCCAGACGTGGTCACCATTTGAATGGAGGGAGTCCAGAAAAAATACAGCAAGTTGCCATAAATTGTCTTAGTGATTTATTGGTAAGACTGTTCCCTCAGTCTGTAATGAATCAGTGCCCCAGCGTGGTGTCAGAGAGCACTGTTCAGCCAAAGGTTTTTGTCTATTAGATTACACCACTTTAAAAAAACAAAACTGGGTACTTTTAACTTTGAGCTCCTGTATAAATGGCAGGCAATAATTAGATTATACATCTTGACTGGTTGCCTTAATTAACTGTGTATTAGCCTCCAGGTTAAAAACTGTCATATCTCTTATGAACAATTAAGGAGTAATCTGGTAGGTTCTCTAAACACAAGGAGTTCTGGTCATTGTTGTGTTATTGTAATTGTTAGTACTAAAATCATTGTTGCCGGGGCTTTGAGAGCCTTTAAAATTTCAATAATTTTCACAAGTCTCAATTATTGAAGATTTCTTTCTACCATTAGCCTGGTCTAGTTCATTTATTTTCACTTTTATGCACACATTTCCTCTTAAGGTACACATGAGGGGGTCAGAATACAAGTTGATCAAAGGCTGGCAGTTAGATATGAAAATTATAGCGAAACTAAATATTAGAAGGAAACTGAGCTCTGTCTTCTCCTCAGGAATGACTTGTTCAGTTGGATATTATTGGAATCATTTGGCTGATGATGTTCATCAGTCAGCCTTTTGTTTTGAAATGGAAGCCCAATAATCAAATAAGTTTAGTAAAATTACCCATGTTGACAGAGAACTAGTAAAAATGGGTCTATATTTTCCTATTTAGCATCCTAGTGAAAGTCATATTTTGCCTATCTAATTAAATATTTGCTTATGTGTAGATGATTAAGTATCCAAGAACAAAACAAATAAGGACAAATTTTCACACTTTAAGTTAAAATAATTTACAAGAATTCCTTTGAATTATCTTCTTTGCCAAAGCTCTGAAGTGACTGAAAAGATAGTCATGCTCCGAGGGTATATAAAGGCGGATAGCCTAGTGGATGGTAACCTAATCTTAGAAGAAGGAACTTCTTAGTTCCATTCCTGCTTCCAACATGTCCTGGCTCTATCATTTAACTTCTCACAAGCCTAGGTACTTCAGTGACCTGATTCCAACTGTGTTTTCATTGCAAAGTTCTGGTCATATGTAATACATATTATGTATAATTTTATAGCTGAAAGACTGGTGAAGTGGGACTGACCATAAAACCTGGAAGAGAAGAGAAGGAAAATAATTAATTAGATACACATGCCCACACAAAGAGATACACACTAGAACTACAGAAAGGATGGTACCTATTGAAAAGCGCCTATTCCTGAAGAAATCACCTCTAACCATGGCGGTCAACCTTGATTGAATCTCAAAGGAGTTTAGATGTGGAAGATTTTGATTAGTTACCAGTATCCAGGGACAAAGTGACATGGAAAGCATACCTCATAGGAAGTGGAGCAGGATTAAAAAAATACTCATTCATTTAACAAGCATTTACTGAGTGCCTCCTATGTGCTTCTCTCCCTCTCACACAAATATCTTTCAACTTTTGGTTGTCATTGGGTAACTGCCTTCTATTGGATAGAAGAGGGTGTAGAAACATTGATGTTTCTTTTTAATATAGCTATTATCAACCCCTTTGCAGTAGAAACTGCATACTATATACTTCTTTGAATTCACTGCAAAATGCAACATAGTGATAGCTCATGGTAAATGTTTGATGAATACCTGATGAATATTTGTTTAATATCAGAGCCATGAACACTCTGAGCCAAGAGAGTCTCCAGCCCCACCAGGCAGAAGTCTTCTTAATGTCACTTGGTTGAATTCTAAGCTGTTTTGTACACCTTGCATCCTCATGATGGCAAAATAAGGATTCATGAAAATGTTTGTGTTGGAAAGAGGGGACTCTATGACTTACTTTACTTCTATTTCATACTGCTTCTCCATAGGACAACTCCACCCTTCTCCCTTTTCCCCTTTGATCATCCTTGATCTGAGGAGTCAGCAGTGGGCACAGATAGTTTATGCTACTTGAGGACACAAGGATCTTTCCTGAAGAGATCAGCCTCTAGTCAGTTTGTTAGGGGACTGTTTTAAAAATAAAAACAAGTAATTGATGTTATTATTCAATTACTGGAATGCACACACCAAAAAATGTCCCATTTGTGGAGCTAAAAATTAACTTTAAACCTCAGAATACTTTTTTTAACTCTCCAAATTGCAGGGTATCATTCATTGATTTAAGACATTATCACATGTGGTTTTTAATGATTTAATACTATTTGTCCTAGTTAGTCTATCTAATAGATCTAAATGAAGAGATGAGTGACACTAGATAATTTTGGCTGATTTATAAATTTATTCAACATGTATTAGCAGGAACTGTAGGAATTTACCATACAGACTAATTCCTGTGCATCATGTTAATTAGATGACTGTGAATGTAAGATGTTTAAAGGGACTATATAATACTTACTCTGTTTATCCTGGTGATTTGGCTTTATTTTCAAATTTAAGAAAACAGCTTTAATTAGAAAAAACCCATAATATTTCCATTACTTTCTCTAATGAGCACTGCTCCAGATGAAGGGTTCAAGCAAATGCCATTGTTTGCATCATGGGGCCCTGCTTTTCATGCTTCCAGCCAGTTCACAAAAATTCAAATTTTGGACCCTTTTCACTCATGTTTATTGCTATGGAAAAAGATGTAGGAGTTCCTTCTCCTGCCCATCATTTAAAAACAGTCAAATGAACACTAGGCAAACCTCTGTGTTAATGAAGGGGAACTCACTGGCAAATGTTAGAAGCAGCTAAAATTGCAGCCCCACAGAGAAGATTTTAGTAGCCCAAAGCTATTGAACCACAGAGAATAATCTGTGTCTAGTGAGGTGGGTACAGCAAACTACAACTAAGTCCTGCAGCATGAGATATGCTGAGTGCCACTCTTTTCCTCCATGTATCCATGGCTAATTTTTAATCTAGGACTTACTTCCCCTCTTCTATCTATGGAAAAGTATTAGGGAGTATAAAGTAATTTTAGTATTAGCCTTAAAGAAACACAATTATAAAAGTAAATCTGCTGCAAGAGAAGTCACATAATGCACTCAAGAATCAAATATAAATGCTTCAAGTGTTATCCATTGCTTTGGCTTATGCACCTTGCCACTCCCCTCCATTAGTGAGGATAAACTGGAGTTGACTCTATTTGTTTACCTGTTAAAGGTGGTAGTAGGTATTAGATGATGTTAGTTCTTTAGAGGATGATTTTCCTTTCTTTTCCAACAAACTCCTCCATAAAGTCTATTATTATAAATCTAACCTTGTTGACTTTATTAGACTTCATTTTTTAACTCGGTTATTAACAATGATGATGCATGGTTGAAAAATCTCTAATGTCTCTGACTTAAGTAGAAGCTAAGGAGGTAATTTTTCTCTTCTTCATAACCTTAAAGGTGACTCTGTTTTGTTTCCTTGCTGCAGCAACCATCCACTCTGAGTTATGCAAGACACATCATTAAAACAAAAGGTCTGGGGCTCCAGGGACTCAACAAAGGACTCACAGCAACTTTAGGACGGCATGGCATTTTCAACATGGTTTATTTCGGATTCTACTTCAATGTTAAAAACATAATTCCTGTCAATAAGGTAACTATCTAGTGAATGAAATGTTAAAAAACAATTTCCTAATATATTTGATATGTGGCTCTCTTTTCACCTATTTCAATTCAGAGGAGTATTTCCCATTGGGAAAAAGTAACACTAAATTACTCTTGCCTTGTTTAAGATTTTCATAGTTATTCTATATACATACATACAGCTCTCCTCTCCCCCTCAAATCTTTCTGTTTGTACTTCATAAATACATGTAAAAATCTGCATAATTTTTCTAAAACTTGAGCTTGTGAAGGAAAATTCTCACCTTGAGATTTTAACCTTCACAACACTCTAATTGTAAGACTTACAAGGTATGTAACTCTGGGCAAAGTCATTTCAATTCTCTGAGGCTCTGTTTCCTCATCTGTAAAACTGGGACAATAATTTTTCTCTATTTCATAGGTTTATCTTACAGACAGAACTTTATATACCTTGAAGTACTATATCAATGTGTCATAATTATGTATGAAAATTATTTATATTAATAAAGATATTAAATCAACTACTCTAATAATAGAATTTGGGGACAAGAAATTACTTCTTAGTACCTTCAGCTTCTTCTCTAAAAAGAAAATCAGCATATAGTATGCAATAAAACTAAATGTCTATAATTAGTTTTACATCATTATCACCACAGTTCCACCAACAAAACCTCTCTCTTTCTTGTAGCCAAATAGAGAAGCTAGAGCACCAAAGTGAACCTGATAAATCTGAGGGGTACTGGGTCATAGCAGCTTGGAAAGAATTCTATTTGTAGGTATTGGCTAGCTTCCCATAGTGAATATTTGAAATTGGCTTGTTTGATTTGTATTCCTAACTCTTTAAAATTAAGGTTCATAGGATTTAGAATTGGAAGAGGCCTGATTAGACTTATCACAGTCCAAGTCCCTCATTTAACAGATGAGGAAACTGAGGCACAGAGTGGTGAAATGAGTTTCCCAAAGTACCACAGTTGCAGAGCCAGAATTTAAATTCATATCTGACCCCAGATTCATTGGTCTTCCCACTTTGTCATACATCCAACCCAGAGCTCTGCCTGATTCCAGAGTATGAGGTGTTTAGTTTAAAAAAAAATCAAGTCAGTTTACTATGGCCTAATCCTGCACCCACCACTTCTATCACTGTACACACACTTCTTTTTGTTAACTGGATTTCCAACTAAATCTAGGGAGCTTTGGATTTGACCAAATATGTGGAAGGAGAGGTAATTCCAAATTACTGAAAACAGGACAACCTGACATTGTATACCTGTATGAGGACAGAGTAGTTCCAGCAAGTCTTTGGGAGATACACATGGAGAGACAGAATGACTGTGGAAGATGAAGACATGTAAAGAAAGTTGGCTCTTCAACTTGTCCTTGATTTCCAGTTTGCCTCCCTAGAGACTTTGGGGGCTTTTCTCTTAGGAGAAAACAGAATCTCTCTCCTGATTTAAACAAAAATCTCATCTTGCTTCCACCTAAAGAGTATATTCATTCTTGTGTATTTTTAATATATTCTAATATATATATACACACACATACATATATAATATTTACATACATAATATCCTGTATATTTACACATATATGCATATGTGTATTATCACACATATACATGTGTGTATATGTATATATGTGTGTATATCCATATATGTGTGTGTGTGTATATAACTTCTCTTTTTGTTGGCTCTTTGCTTGAATAAATGAGTTTTCTCTCTGCTATTTGTGATGGGCTTTTGTGTAACCAACATTTGATAGGAAAGAGCCATGCTAGCAGGTGCAAAGTTGACATTTTAAGAACAACCAGGGAAGCACCTTTTGTTCTGATGGTACCCATCAAGCAGCAACATTTGGGGGTATTCATATACACATGTATATACATATAAATGTATGTATAGATAGGTGTATATATGTGTATATATATATATATGCACACACCTGTCTAGCTATCTATCTATCTATCTATCTATCTATCTATCTATCTATCTATCTACATTTCTCTCTACCCCAATACCCTTTTTGGAGGCAGAAAAGAGAAGGAGCAAGTGCCTGGCCAGGACCCTGCTGAACCCTTCTAATTAGGAATTTCAATCTCCCTTGGAGAAGGGTTGGCCAAATTACACCCAATAAAGTTTGGTAATCTATACAAATATGTCTTTCTCATGTGCTCATACATATCCTACATCTCAGTAACCTTATGGGTTCTCATGGCTTTAATTGTCATCTTTAGGATGAGGATGCCCAGAACTATATATCCAGATTTAGTTTCTCTAGTTTTTTATCTCTAGTTCTTTCTTTCTCCACCCCCAGTTCTATATCAACAAATGCCTATTGGACATTCCCCACGTTCTACAGAAATCTCAAAATCAACATGTTCAAACCAAATCTAATTCCCTTTCCCCACAAATGCATACCTCTTCCAAAGTTCCCTATTTCTGTTGAGATCAGAATCCTTCTAGTAGCCCAGGTTCACAAATTTTCTGTATTATTCTCAACTCCTCACTATCACTCATCCCACATGTCCAACCAGTTTCCAAATCTTTTCATTTTCATCTCTACATGTCATACATTTCTTCATTTCTCTTTCCTCAAGCAGCCACTACATTAATTCAGACCCTCATCAACTTTTCTTGGACTATTGCCAATAGCAACTTTATTTGTCTCTTTGCATTAAATCTCTCCCCACTTTAGCCTATCCTCCACATAGCTCCCAAAGAAATTGTACTGAAGCCCAGATCTGAACACATCACTCACTACTCAATTAACTTCAACAATTCCCAACTACAGGATCATATGATAACAGACTGAGTGCTAGAATGCACCTTAGAGGCTACTGAATCAAGCTTCACCTTCTCATTTTACAGAGAGCTTTAAAGGACTCACCTACATGCTTGGTCAAATGGCTAGTATGTGTGTCTGATAAGATCAGACCTCAGGTCTTCTTGAGGCTACGTCCTGTGGCCTTGCCACTGTGCCACTATGCATTTGGCATTTGAAAACCTTCACCACTTGTCCTCAACCTCCCTTTTCAGCCTTATTACATAATTGTCCTTTTAGGCAGCTAGGTGGTACAAATAAATTGTGTTGGACTTGCAATCAGGAAGTCTTAAATTCAAATGCTGCCTATATACAATACAAGCTGCCTGGTGTTGGGCAAGCCACTTCACTCAGCCTAATATCATCCTCTGTAAAATAATGATAGCAGTTATTGCTCCAGATTGTTGTGCAGATCAAATAAGATAACATGAAGAACACTTTAAAAACCTTACAAGGACATATGCATGCTTGTTATTGTTGTTGGTAATTACACTTATACTGCCTTCTGGCCAAACAGGCCTTCTTAGTGTTTCTTGATCCTGTCTCATTGACTGTGCCCTGTACGAGGAACGCACTCCCTGCTCATCTCCACCTCTTAATATCCCTAGCTTTCTTTGAGGCTTAGCTAAAGTGCTACCTCTAACATGAACTCTTTCTTAACCCTTAAGCCAATTCGTTCCCCACAAAAATTATGTTTATATGTCCATGTTGTCTTCCTTGAACACCTAGTGTAGTTATTAGGCACTTAATAATTGTTGTTTGTATTTAATAATTGCTTGTTCCTTGATTGACTTACTGATACTAGGCATCACACTAGCAGGCTTGGATCAAATGTAATTGAATTCAAATGTGATTTGTTACTTAATTAGTTTCATCCTCATCAAGCTAATTATACTAAATGTTTGCATCACATAGAGGTATCCACTGATGGCTTTCTTCTGTGGAGGCTTAAGCTCCCTCACTTTTATCCAGGATCTCAGAGTTTCCATGAAGTCTGCTAAGGGATTCCCTTTCTACCAGGTGAATTTACCTTCCTTATAATTATATAAAAGCAGTTTCACCCCTCTTCTGCCCATGTCATTAGAAAGCAAAGTACACCTACACCCAACAATTCCCCCCTGAATCACTGAAGCCCCTTCTCTGCTAAATTCCCTCCATCCCAAGGGGAAAGGGATCAATTAAATGGGGCCTAAATTGTAAAAATGTAGTCTGCTAGAGAGAAGTTCACAAAAGACTACGTTATCTTCTTATAGCTTTATTTAAGATACTCTCTATGTATGACTGATTCATCATTCTTATGAAGATTTTTTTTAACAATGAGAAGTAGTTACATGGATCAATAATTACTAATATTCTCTCAGCCCATTTTTGGAATATTAAAATATCTCTAATATTCAAAGAATCTCTGATTTCATTGTCTTGAGTAACTCAGTGTGGGAACTCCCACCACCAATACAAAGCAGCAGATCATAATCCATCTATGATGTATAAGATAATTCTTAAAGAGTTGCCTAAGGTACGTAAAGGCTAAGCCACTTGCCAAGGAACACAGAACTATTAAGTGTCAGAGGAAGGATTTGAACTCTGGTTTCTCAGACTCCATGACCAGCGTGCTATACACCATGCAACACTCTCTCTGTTAATGTCATCTGTAATTTTGGTATCTTTTGGTATCTTCCTTTCCTGGAGATAGCTTGTAATCATACCATTTTTTTCAGGAATGTGTCACTTCCAGGCTGGATTTCTCAATATATTTTGCACCAGCCAATCTTCCTGATTTAATATTTTTAGATGTTACTTATATTTCTTTATTTAATTTTAATTTATTTGTTTTTAGTTTTCAACATTTATTTCCACAGGCCTTTGAGTTTCAAATTTTCTCCCCATCTCACCCCTACCCCCACCCCAAGATGGCATGCATTCGTGCTTACCTTTTCCTCAAGTCTGCCCTCCCTTCTATCACCCCTCCCATCTTATCCCCTTCCCCCTTACTTTCTTGTAGGGCAAGATAGTTCTCTATACCATATTGCCTGCATAGCTAATAATATTTCTTTATACACCATCTTGGGAAATGCATTGTTAAGGTCCATGTGGTTGTTTCTCCTTAACTGATAAGGAAAATAGTTTATGATAGAAACATTGACAGATCCTTTCCATTTTATATCTATTTATTGTCCCCTCCAAGTTTAATATATGAATGTTCTAGGGATATGACTCAGGTGTTTCTCATACTAAGCTTTCTTTATGTTTCCTTCTGATTCCACTGCTTTTCAGTTTTATGAGGCAATTTCTCCTTCTTTTTAAAAAGTTATTTACTTTAAAAAATTTTTTTGGCAATTTTCCTTCTAAGTTTCCATCATATCCCTACATTGTACTTACAGATTAGTTTGTGTTCTAAACCACTGCTAACCTTAGCAGCCATCTCTCTCTGTGAAGGGAAAAATGTTTGCTAGCTAAGAAGTTTTCAGGTCTCTCTTGGTTGCTCATTTTATATTAGCTAAAATTTTGCAGTATATGGTTATAGTAATTTTTCATAATCAAAAGTTCATTTGAACAACTCATACAGACACATCCCTTAGTTCAGCTTTCATCACCACTTATGTGGCAACAGCCTGCTAATTGGTCTCCCTGCCTCCTCTTTCCATCTTCAGTACATCTTCCACATAGCTGCCAAAGTGAGTTTCTTGAAGTACAAGTATGGCAGTCCCTACTCAATAAAATTCAGTGGTTCCCTGTTACCTCCAGGATCAAACATAAATGCCTAAGTTTAGCATTTAGAGCCTGGCTGCATCTTTCTAACCTTATGTATTATTAATCTTCAAGCACATTAGTCTAGCCAAATTGGCTTTACTGCTTCTCATATACAACACTCCATCTCCAATCTGCATACCTTTTCCCTGGTTATCTCTCATGGCTGAAGTTCACTCCACATTCATCTCTACAACTCAGAATCTCTAGTCTCCCTCAAAGCTTAACTTGAAAATCACCTTTTACAGGCCTTTCCTGATCACCCCAGCTGTCTTGATCACCTCAACTAATGTCTTCCTATGCAAATAATCTTGTATTTGTTTTGCATACAGCATTTTATGACAAATATAATTTTAATGGGAAAGGAAAGGAAAGGGGTTCTACATTTAATATTTTTATCAGGCAAAGACATGTAATCTTTGAAAAGGGGAGAGGAAGGCTATCATGCATTGGGAATACAGAGATAGTTTGTGTCCTCCATGTAGAACTTAGTGGGATGTCCCACCAGTAACACAAGGAGTTTATGCCTGACTCCACTGGTAAGACAGATTCCTCCCCCCCACCCCCCACCCCCCACCCTCCACCCTTGCCTGCCTTCCCCAGCTTGGCTAGCTTTTGCCTCATGATCTTATCTCTACTAGGTCTAAGGGTATATTTACATCTATGTTATTAATCTCTCTCTACTTATAGGCTTTCCTGTTTATGGAAACTTGTGCTTACTTAGGGATAGGATTTCAATGTGCCTCTACTATGTTTGTCACTTCCTAATCAAATCACTGTCTGTTCCTCCTTCTTCCCCACACCTTAACCTCACTACAGACATCCTTTACAAAATTCCAAATCCTTCCTCAAATCTCTAACTTTACCAGTATTATTCTCACAAACATTATTAGCCATCAGATTTTCTTTTATATAAATGGTCAGTAAAACAAAAGGAATGAAAGGACATTGAGCAATGGGGCAAAAATTCATTTAGTTAGGAAGAGGCCAGCATTCAGGGTTGCATCTGCAAAAGTGAATCACCTTCTCCCTTTAACTTCTTCCCTTTGTGGGAAGTAAGGAAAAACAAAAACTGGAAGATGGTAGACAGTTCATGGGAATTGCTCCCCTCCTTCCCTAAGCAGAAAGGAGACAAGGGAAGAGATGGACACATATGAATGAGGGTCACAAACAATTATTCTGAAGTCTCTTTGGTACCTTTTTAGTCCATATTCTCCATCCAGAAGCTAGAGCAGCCCACAAAAATCTCAGAAGGAAAAAGCAGGTAAGCAAGCACTCTGAGACTACCTGCTTGCCTGCCTGACTGGCTCCAATCTGGAGAACAAACTCTCTTCTTCTGGCTTGACTCACAATCCTTCAAAATCCAAAACATATCACAAACTGGCAGACAGTATTCGTTTGTGTAACTCTTATCCACAGCCACGCTTGAAACACAGGATATATATATATATATATATATATATATATATATATATATATATATACACACACACACACACACACACACACACACACACATATGTATGTATGTGTATATATGTGTATGTATATATAGGTGTGTGCATATGTATGTATGTATATATATTTACATATACACACACAAAAACAGCTATATACATACACACGCAAACACACACACATTGGCTTTCCTGACTGGATTGTAAAATCCTGGAGGCCAGGGACTCATTCATTTTTGTTTTTGTATCTCCAATACTAGCACATTGCCTAGCTCATAAATATTTGTTTATTGATTGATTGATTTGAATAAGACAAACTGAAACCATTGCAATTGTTTGCAATATTTTCTTACTTTAGCTTTTCTTCTAATTTAATATAGATTTTGACCCTCGCTCAAAGTAGTTTAGTTTTACCTACATAAGTGATGTTGATATGATTCTTACATTAGTAACAAGTTGTTTCTTATGTGATAAGATCTAGTCAGTTATTTTGTGTCTGTGTGCGATGTTATTCATGGCTTAACACATCCAGTACCTTCTGATTTTCATCCAGAAAAAGGACATTCATGAAATAGAGCTGTGAGACTTTTGAGTAATATGCAAATAGTTGGACTCTTTTTTGTTCTTCCAAATCTGAGTCATATTTTCTAACATATTTTTTTGTAATCTGTCTTTGTTTCTACCTTCTTATCTAACTCACTGAGAATCAAAGTATGCATTGACTTACTGTGGAAGATGTTGTCAACTTTTTTCTAGAATATCTTTGCTGTAGTTGCTAGAGCACAATTTGCAATTGCCTTCATTGTAATCAATCTCCTTGCTTATGCTTATCATGAATACTGCAATATGCAATGACCAAATGTCCCAGGAAATGATGTTTTTTGTTACCTTTTGGGACAACATTAAACCAAACTCACTAATGCCCTCGTTAGCTTCTCTAAGGAGAATGTATGAGACATTCTTCTATTTACAGAATCACAGAATTAGAAGGATCTCAGGAGCTATCTAGTCAAATCTATGCCTGGACAAACATCTCATCTGTGACAAGCTTGATAAATTGTTATCCAGCTTCTTCAGAGAAAGGAAACATGCCACTTGAGAAACAGTCCATCCTACTTCTGGATTTCCCTAATTGTTAGAATCACTGACTCACCATAGATCACTGCCTTGTCATGGAAGAGAGGCCTGCATGACTCAATGAAACTACAAGCTCTTCCATGCAGGGTTACCCAAGATGGACAGGTAGTAGTGGAAAGTTTTGACAAATGGTGATCCACTGGAGAAAGATATGTCAAACCACTTCAGCGTCTTTACCAAGAAAACCCCATGTATTAGCTTAGACAGATAGTGTAGATAGTGAGAAGACAGAAGGCTTAGTATACTATGGTCCATGGGGTCACAAAGAGTTGGACATGACTGAATGACTCAGCAACAATTATTAAAATGTTTTTTTTTAATTTTTATTAAGGTTAAATTTCCCACTTTACACATTTTAACCACTTTTCCTAGTTCTGTCCTCTAGGACTAAACAGAAGATCTATTGGATCTTCCATATCACAGTCCTTCAAATACTAAAAGATGACAGCTCTACCTCCCTGCCCCATTCAGTCTTCTCATTTAAAAGCTAAAAGTTAGATTTTCTTTTAATGATTCTCATATGGCATGAACCTAAGGCTCTTTACCATTACAGTTGCCACCCTCTAAATGTGACACCCAAAACTAAACATAGTACACCAGATGTTTCCAGGCAGAGGACATCTAGAGATGAAAAGGACCTCAGAAGTCACCATCCCTCATTTTGTAGATGATGAAAGTAAAGCTAAAAGAGGTTAAAGAAATACAAATTATCAAAAATCACATTGAGAAGTTATCAAAATCTTCTACCCTGCTTCTATTTTTTGTCCTTATTAATGATGGACTCTTTGATACCAATACTTCAAAAAATCCCCAACCACCATGTTTCACCATTCTCAAGCTCACCTAGACAAGCACCTCTTTTTATTGTCATGTGCATGTATCTGATATCTCTGTTGGGGAAGAAATCTCCTCTAACCTTGCTGGCAGTCCAAAGGATAAATAAATAGCTGTGTCATAATAAATACACCACCTCAAAAGAGCAAAAGAAACTAAAAGCCATCTCTCCTTTCTCCACAAAGAGAGATGCTCTTCCTTTGTTACATCCTCTTGACCCTTCATGCTAACAGGGGACCATGAGCTGGTCATGCATACTCTTTACAAAAAAAACAGAGTCTATGTGGCTCCCTGGAAGGGACCAGGATACAGAATCATCCCCACACATGCACTATCGGTTATTCATTGCAACATAAGTCATTATTGGTAATATGCTACAGCCTGCTTGTGCTTACGATGCATCTTCCTAGTGCCTTTTGGATCACCTACAATTTTGATTTTTCTTAGATGATTCATGCTATATAGCATCACCTGGAGAGTACTTAAAAGATGGCCTTTTACAGCAGTGAGTACCTGGGGATCCAGTTTCCCAAATACGATCCACACTTAATCTCTCCCTTTAATTCCAGGTCCACATAGATTGTCAGTCCAAGGTGTTTGTAGTAATGAACTATCTAAATGATTTGCCCTTGCAACTATATTTCATAATATCCTTGGTATGAGTTCTTTATCCACCTAGGTTTTTTGGCATATGAATTGCTTAATCTCTTTTGCTTGTCTCATTGAGAAGGTATTGTAGTTTTGGGGGGATTTATGTAAACAATACAAACAGAAGTATCTGAAGAATATCATATCTATAAGGAATCACTTTTTCTATCTAGACTTTGCACAGGACATTCATGGCACTGGTGAACATCTTTGAGGATCATGTGGTTCTCACTTTGAACCCTTTTTTTCACCTGGGTGTTCAGGACATCATTGAACACAGTGATTAATAATCATATCCACTAGTTCTTTCAAAACCCAGGATTTCGGTTCTGGGTGTGACAACAAACTCAACAAAAAAAACCAGGTGCATTATTGCTAACTCTTCATTTATCTGGGATTCCAACCTTCTTCATTCTGCCTTTCTCAATCTGAAGATTACACTCTTTGATTAAAAAAAGAAGCGAATGAATAGATATGTAGTTATACCTTTTCTCTACTATCTTCTATCACTTATCGACCTGAGCAGCAGTTGTATCCCTTTTGTGAGTTTTGTCAATTTCCTACTTATATAGCAATTGGCTGACAGCATTTCAAGGGAATTTGGTTATTTAACCAAACCTGGCTGTTGTATAATTTTAGGTACTTCTTTAATCCTTTCAAAATCAATAAATCATTTTGCAACATTATATTAAAGTTAAATGAAACAATAACAGAAAACATAGGTAACAAAACTGAACAGAACCCTAACAAAACAAAATTGAACTTGAATTCTTCAGGCTGTCTACATTGTCCAAATTTGGATTCCTACAGTTTTTTTATATTATTGAAATCCCTTTCACATGCATTAGACAGCAGATGGAATGTCAAATCATTTTACTTCAATGGTACATAGCCTAAATCACCATGTTTTTCAACAATAACAGTAAAAATATCTATCATCAAAACATCATCTGAATCAAAACCAGGAAAATATATCCATAGTCTACTCTGTTTCATGATAACTTTCTTCCTTAGTGGAAATTCCACACAAGCGATATGGGTTTTATAAATATATGACCCCAGGAGAAACATCAGCAACTTGGAAGCAGTCTATTGATTATGAATATTTTCTAGTTCAGATTTTGAGGGTATCGAACAGTAAATAATTAACTACAGTGAAAAGCAGGCTATTTTAAGGAATTAACTTATTTAGGCCACAAATGACCGTTTATTGAATTATATCTCCCAGTGACCTAAGTGGAATGCCAAGCCACCAACTGAAGAAGTTACTGTATCTCCCCAAAGTGAATCATTTATTTCACAGGATCAAGCACATCAGGAAAGTATGTTAATTAACTCCTTACCCACCAAGAGACCCTCCATGAGTATCTATTTCAAATGCTCTGAGGAGTTGTTTTCGCTGGGAAAACAACCTCTATTCTAAGTTAAGGAGAACAAAACATATTGATTTTGTGGTGTCGACATGTGTGTAAGGATTTCTTAATAATTTTACCTAAGGCCTCCTTATTGCCTGATTTCCTTGTGTACTGTAAGTGGAAAAAAGCAGACAGAAATTAAGCATTTGCTGTCCAGAGCATTACTTTATCTATTGATCAATCCTTTTGCTATAACCAACAAGAATTTATTTAGAACCAAATAATAAAATGGATAATAATTTAGGATGTTTTCACTTTATTTTGCCAATATTTCTTGCACTATTTTGTCATGATAAAGATAATATGCAGGAATCAAAAGCATTTAAATAGTGAATGATGTTTTATATAATCAATCTATCTTGATCAGTTGAGAATTTAAATCTGATCACATGTTCAGCTTAGTACAAGTAGCATTCAATAAGACATTTTATTTGCAACTAACATAGTAATATATGCCTTTTAGGAATATGTCTAATTAGGTGGTGTTTATTGGTTTCAATAACAATTTTCCAATTTTCACATTATTTTTTAGTTTCAGGATATCTCTTTACATATTTCAGCTGAGTCAAAACTGAAGATGTAATATTTTACCTTCATTTTTGAGGACTAAATCTTAACCTAAAGTGTATCAGTGAAAATTGAAGAGTCTAAGTAGGGGACTTAGCTCTAACTGCTTATATCTGGAAAGTAAAGAATCTGAGTGAAATTGGATATTAGCAAGATTAAACTTATGACAACTTGTTCATATACTTCCTTTTTATTATCATTAGTCTTACAGGTCATTGAGCAAAACTAAGATAAAGGCATTGTGGTTTCATTAGCAATAAATTACTTATGGGAACCAAAATTTCTCCTCTGAAGAAGCTATTGAATCTACACCTTATCCATAAAATTTTCATATGTGTGAGATCAGGTCCTGAGCTAGATGGTCATTTTTTTTTGACTGAGAGTGAAGTGTATCTCTTCACTGTGTAGTTGGCATAGACTTCATTTCACCTCAAGGGAGAAAGAAAAAAGGTCATTTTCCTAAGGAATTTCTTGATGAGCATTACACAAGCAGATAGAAACAAGGTGAGAATAGCTTTGAATTCTGTGTTTACTGTGCATCTATATGTTGAAGCAATTTACCATTTCTAAGACATTTTATTAAATAGATAGCTATACCAAACATGATATAAGTAAAAGTGTTAAGATACTGGCTTTTATTTGGTAGAATTAAAAGGTTTAATAAAGAAGAGAATTGGGGAATTCAGCTCAAACAATGAACTTGGTTAAAAGATGACTTTCATACACTCAAGTATGAGTCTCACCACCAAAATTTTTGCTTCCGATCCTAAATTGTTAGTTTTCAAAGCCTTTGTACAAGAGAGAGATGTGGAGTATGACATAAGAAAATAGAATGATATGCTAAACTCCTAAAGGAAATTCATAAAGATCTTCCTTCATCCAGAATGATACAGATCCCCTTCTGCCCCCACCAATTTGGCACTCACTTTTTTATAAGATCTAGATTACACTAGATCTTTTTAGAAAGTTGCAAAGTAGTACCAAAAGTCAGCTGAGTGGCACAGTGAGTAGAGGAATCATAAAGACTTGAGATCAAAACTCAGGCATTTACTAGCTATGTAATCCTGGGCAAAGTCCTTAGCCTCAGTTATCCCATCTGTAGAACAGGGATAATAACCTACCTCCAAAGGGTTGTTGTGAGGATCAAATGAGATAAAATATGTGAAATATTTTGCAAACTTAAAGCATTATATAAAGGCTAGTGATTAATATCCACTCATATGAGAAGTCTGGTATATTCTTTGGTTTAATAAATCAGATGGTTACTGTTATGATTCTACTTTGGCTGTTTTGATGTCAAAAACATTTTGTTATTTGTGCTACTTTGATGAAGCTTTTAAGACTGTCTTACGTTTGACAACATTTTGAAAAAGATAACTTGAGGAACAGAAAAAAAGTGGAATTTTCATGCTTATTTTCTGCATGGCTGCATTTTGATGTGTAGCTTTTAAAAAGGACTTTGATTTAATTCCAAAGCCCAGAGCCCTGCCAGGATATAATCTTGGGAATGGTCCACATTCCATAAAGAATGCTTATCAATTAAACCATCTTATTTCAGAGTTAGTGACCTTCTGTGGAGTGAGGATCTAGCATTTTCCCAAGATTATCTCACTTAAAGAGAAAACAAACACTCAGACAGATTTTTCTAAGAGAAGTCTACTGAAAACCACTATATTAAAACTAAATTGCAATAGATATTTAATGTAGGGGGAATGTAAACTCCGCAAGGCAGGTACTGTTTCATTTTTGTCTTTCTATTCATGGGATGTAGCATAGTGCTTTCATATAATAGGGGTTTTATAAATATTAATTATTAATTTCATTTTAATTACACATGTACAAATTATTGTTATGCCTTAGTTGAGAAAATTCTGATACCTCTCAAACTATGACTTGTGATTGCATCAATCTGTATTTTCCATCCAACTGTGTGAATTGCAACCTATGTATTCTTGCCCATCCTGTGCGACTCTTGTCCATTTTCTTCAGCAAGTTTTGTAAGGTAATATCACTCATCGTCTCCCAGAATTTTTCTCCATAAGATCTTTACAAATAAGTGTATAATTTAAGCCAGGGATGCCCTTCAAATTCTGTATATCTCTGCTTCACAATTTTTTTAAGGTTTGCTAACATGTTTTTTAGATCTCCATGTTATGGCAATTGACGTATCAGCTACATTTCTGAATAAAATTATTTTAATTGTGACAAAATCCCTTTGTCTATTCATATTCCATTTCTCATTTCAATAACTTTACTAATAGGACATGTTAGAGTGCCTTTGAGTGACATATACTGTTCTTAATTTTATTCTTTATTCTAGATTTGTATTGTATTTTATTTTTGCCATAAGAAGTCACTGTTCTAAATGAACATACTCGGCTGCTTTAGGAATTATTCCCACAGAAGTACTGAGTTATTTACTGTCTGTTAAAATGAAATAAAGTTAATTTTTTTGTGATGTAATTCTGTGCTTGTCCAGTGCTCACAGATTCTTTTCTAGAGAAAAGTGTTCATGAGGTATAAGTATGAAGCTTTTGTGTAGTTTACAAGTTGTGAACCTCTCTCACTCTTGATCCATATGTTCTAATATTTTTTTTACCATCTCTACTTATTACCACTTTAATATCTAAGTCATTTTGTATTAATCTAGGTAAGTCATATATTGATTTAATTCAGAGAGGGTTTGTTTTTAGTTCTTTCTAGAATTTCTCTACCTTTTTATCCTCTGAAATGGATGTTGATACCTAAGCTACAAATATTTTCATGGTGGTCTTTTCTGTTTTTATTTAAAATTTTCCTTTTATTCTTATAAATGACAAATTTACATCAACAAACATGAACAGTCCCATATGTAGAGAGGAAGTGAAAAAGAGGAATGGATATAAAATAGCATGTTTTTCCTTTATAGAGGTGAGGGTTTTTTTATTTGTATATTTAAAATTTAACATGGTAGTTCCAATGACCATTCTGCTTGGTTGTATTTACTTTTGAACTTCCTTTTTCCATCATCTGTTAATTTTAAAAAAATAATTCACCGATATTTTTCTTTCTTTTCTTCTTTTTTTTTATTTGGTGCCACTAATATTATTCTCTTACCCCCTTCCTAATTCTCTCCCCTAAAACCCTCTTTTTAAACAAATAACCATACTCCCAGCAAAATGAATCTACACTTTGTATCTAAAAGTATCTCATCCTACACCTCTAGTCCATCACATCTGTAACAAGAGGTGGGAAGTATAATTCATTTTCAATTTTTTGAAGTTAGGATTTTTCATTGTACTCATCTGAGTTCTTAAGTCTCAGATTTCTTTTTCTTCATGATGTTGTAGTAATTGTATAAATTGTTCTCCTAGTTCTGCATACTTCACTTTGCATAAGTTCATACAAATCCTCCTGTGTTGCTCTGAATCCATCCCTTTTGTCATTTCTTATGGATAAGTCATATTCCATTAGATTCATCTACCATAATTTATTTGTTCAACTATCCTCCAAATGATAAATACTCAGTTGGTTACTATACCTTTGCTATGACAAAAAAAATGGTATTGTAAATATCTTTGTGCATATGAATTTTTCTCTCATCCCAAAGATCTTTCTTTGATCTCTTTGACTCTTAAGCCTGGTAATGGTATCACTGGGTCGAAAGAAGTTCACATTTTAGTGACTTTCAGAGAGTTCCAAATTGGTCTCTAGAATGGTTTAATGATTTCGTAGCCTAACCAACAGTGTATCAGTCCTCCTGTGGCCCCTCCAGCAACTGTCATTTTTTCTTATCTATCGATCTGATGTGTATGAAATTGAACCTCAAATCGTAGTTTACATTCATTAGTGATTTGGAGCATTTTAATAGAGTTCTTAATACTTTGTCTTTTTTTTTCTTTTGAGAACATTCTGTTCAACTTTCTATTGTGGAATGGCTCTTATTCTTATTTATTTCTACCAATTACTATATCATATTTGAATACTAGAACTTCATCAGAGAAAGTTGCTACAAAATTTTCAGTAGTTAAATGTATCTTTTCTAACTGCATTGATTTTATTTGTGAAAAACTTCTGGACTTTATATGTTCAAAATTGTCCTTTTTCCTCCTATGATCCTCTGTTTCCTTTGTTTTCTCTATGCATAATTGCAAAAAATATATCATTATGTGCTTCTATAATTGGTTTATATCATCTTATATCTAGGCCATGTATATGTAGAGATCATCCTCTTTTGGGATGTTTCCCTAATTAGGACTTCTAGTCTCAGGGAGGGTGTTCTAAGAGTGGCTGCTGTGTAAAGTTCTATGGCTAACCCTGGGGGTCTGTACTCAGAACACTATATATAGTTCATGAGCCTGCAATGGTGTATTTCCCATCAACTAAGGTTATACAGCAGGCAGCTAGGTGACCCAGTGGATAGAGTGTCAGGCCTGGAATCAGGAAGACTTTTTTCTTTAAGGTAACTGGGGCTAAGTAACTTGTCCAGTGTCCCATATCTTGTAAGTGTCTGAGGCCAGATTTGAATTTAGGTCCCCCTGCCTCCACGGCTGGTGCTGTATCCACTGTGCCACCTCACTGCCCCTAAGACTCATCTCTGTGAGTTCAAATCCAGTCTCAGACACTTGTTAGCCATGGGACCTTGGGTAAATCACTTAATTCCATTTGCTTCAGGTTCCTCATCTGTGAAATGAGCTGGAGAAGGAAATGGCAAATTGCTCTGTATCTTTCCCAAGAAAACCCCAAAAGAGGTCCTAAACAGTCAGACAAAACTGAAAAATTACTAACAAAAATACAAGCTGTACAACAAAATGAACATTGTCTCTGGAAATAAAGGACCTTGGTTTGAATCTAGTCTATTATACTTATTTCCTTTCCGACTCTGAGCAAGCCACTTAACCACACTGGACCTTAATTTCCTCATATGTAAAATAGACTGGCTGTGTCCCTTCTGATTGTGTCTACCCAATTGACAATCGTCCAATAGACTAATCAGCTTTCAGCAAAGTCATTTGCATAGGGCAGCTGGGTGGTACAGTGGCTAAAGCATTGGGTCTGAGTTCAAATCTGGCTTCAGACACTCGCTTAGCTGTGTGACCCTGGGCAAGTAACGTAACCCTTCTTACCTCAGTGTATTCATCTATAAAATGAGCTAGAGAAGGAAATGGCAAAGCACTTCAGCATCTTTGCCAAGAAAACCCCAAATTGGGTCACAAAGTGTTAGACATGACTAAAAAAGACTGAACAACAATAAAAAGTCATCTAACTTATGACAGCAAGAACAGTCTTAAAAAAAAACTCCTCCTATCCTGCACATTTAGAGCATACTCTGTCACAAATGCACATGCTCTCCATGAGAAGAATGGGCTTAAGCTTACAATGGATACTTACAATGGACTTAAGAGTACAATGCTAACAAAACACACATGTAGGATACACATGTGCCTTTGGCAGTTCACACTCTTTGTAATGAACGTTTGAAAGTCCTTTCAATCTTCACAGTATTCACACAGCTCACATTCAGGTTCACATCTTTCATTTGCAGTCACTTCTGGGAGGGTAGCTCAGATAGCTTCCTAAGATCCTCTCAACTACCAGGGGGGAAGGCAGGGCAATTGGGGTTAAGTGACTTACCCAAGGTCTCACAGCTAGTAAGTGTGTCAAGTATCTGAGGCCCGATTTGAATTCATGTCCTCTTGACTTCAGGGCCAGTGCTCTACTCACTGCACCACCTAGCTGCCCCTATTTTTTTGCCATTGCTTTCATCTTTATCAAAGAAAACACTCAAAACTGTAAAAAAGCAGATTTAAAAGAGATCAAACACTGTGAAGAGGGAACTGTACACATAAGACTAAAAATCATTCTCCAATTGATAAGGATATGAACAAATAATTCTTAAAGAGGACTGTACCCTATTAATAAACAGATGAATGTTACAAATCACTAGTAAGAGAAATAAATGCAAATCAAACAGTTCTGGGGTTTCACTTTCCACATAACAAATTGGCAACGATAACAAAAGCTGGGAATAGGAGATGTTAGGAGGGGTTGTGGAATCACTGATATTAGCAAACATACTGTTGATAGAGCTGTGAACTGACAGGACCATTCTGGAAAGCAATTTAGTCATGCAAATTAAGTGACCATACCCTTTGACCTAGAGATTATACTGTTAGGCATAAACCCCAAGGAAGGTCAATGACAAAGAGATCCTATATAAACAAAAATATTTTAACAGTCCTTTTTGTAGCAACAAAGAACTGGAAACAAAGTAGATGACCAACAATTGGGGGATGGTTCTACAAGTTTATGATATATGAATGTAATGGAATACTATTGTGCTGTCAGAAATGCTAAAAATTTATGAAGAGAAATATGGGAAGACATATATAAGAACTGATGCAAAATAAAGTAAGCAGAACTTAGAAAATAATATAAATGGCAACAACATAAAATGCAAAGTCCAACCATAAAATAACTGAAACAGAACGGGGTCAAAACATAATAATGACCAATCTTGGTACCAAAGCTCCTTGAAGCTGCTTACTCCTTTAGGCAATTATCTATGTCTGTTGAGTGTGTATTGGATGAAGTCTCCTCCATGTCCAGAAAGTCCCCTTCATAGTTCAATTTTCAAGGAAGTGGGAGAAAAAGACAGAAATTTTTTCTTCCACTGCTACATATCTTCTACAATGCAGCTATTGGTTTGAAACCTCTTCTTTTCTTAAGAACTGCTGAAATTCTTCCAGGATTTAACTATGTAAAGTATCCAGAAACATGACTAATTTGTTCAGTCAATTGAATTGTTCCCTTCAGTCAGAGAGGTGTTCTCACCTCATAAATGGATCAGTGATCATTTTTTACAATTAGTTTAGCACCTCATTAACACAACTATAATTACATTCTGGACTGACTACATTAATTAAATGGAGGGGATATAGAGAATCATATAGACCTAATTTCTTCAAGAACACTTTGCAGCTTTCCAAAAGATTTGCTGAACGAGTCCTTTCTAAAATAAAGGCTTAGTATCCATCAGTGTTGGACCTTGAATCCAGAAGATCTGAATTTGAATACTGACCCTGACTAAATCACTTAACTTCAACCAGCTTCGGTTTCCTTGTCTATTAAATAGAAACAATAGTGGCACCTGCCTCACAGGGTTGTTGTTAGTATCAAATGAAATACTATGTAAAGCACATTTAAAACCACAAAGCACTATGTGAATTTTAGCCATTACTGTTATTACCACAGCGCTATTGTTTTTATTGACATCCTTGTGTTCATTGGAGTCTTTGCTATTATGTTCATATATTTCTGTATCTTGTGTGCCTGATTGATCCAGTGGTCAATTTTTCTATCTTCTTTAACTGCTGAGAAATGGTTTCGATAACTACTGCTTGGAATGTAGTTTGGCATTTGGTTTTGTTTTTGCAACATCTTTTAAAATTAATGTAATTAAAATTATCCATTTTATCTCTCATGATACTCTCTGTCTCTTCTTTGGTCATCAATTCTTCCTCTATCCATAAACCAATTTACAATGTTCCCTTTCCTATATTCCTGACAGGCCCCAGTGGGATTTTGGATAACACTCTGGTCTCAGGTTTCCTCCACAAGTCCCTCTGGTACTGAATCTTAGGCATCAATTTGGACCTTCTTCTGCTTGACACAATACTATAAAATGTATATTTCCATATCCTGTGCTCAATGTTCCATGTTCTATTTCCATGTTCCATACACAGTGACCTAAGAGGGATGGATCTGGTTTCAGATTCCCAATTATTAAAGTTTACCCTGGCTTGTGACTCCCCGCCACCCCAATTCAGAGGGCCAGCTGGCTTCAGGTCTGTTTGTAGGAGCTGTTGATGATTTTCCTGGTTTAGCTCCTTCCCCCACCTTTCCAAGTTTACCTGAGTTCATGTAAGCTTACTTTGTGTGATCCCTATATCAGTTTATATTGGTTTTAACAAAGCTTAATTCTGTTTTCTGTCAGTTTAATTATTGTTCTTTCTAGGTTTCTTTTTAGATATTTAATTGGGATTTATGTGGAAGAGGCAGGTTTTTCTATGACTTTTTATATCATCATTTTAACCAGAAATATCATGATAGCTTATTTTTTAAAAAATATATCATGAGGGCTACAATATAAAATGACCAAATGACCCATGAAATTGTGTTTCTTGTTGCTTTTGGATACATGATAAAGACAACTCGGCCAATTCCTTTATTTGTCTCTCCAAAGAAAACCTTTGCGCTGCACCTTCCTTCTCTCTTCTCTTTTCATTTATGGTGAGAATATGAAGATTGATTTGATTCAGTTTCTTCATTAGTATGTCTAAACAGTTTCACTGGACATGAGTGTCACTTTAAGAGTATCAATAGCTAAATTAATATTTAGAAATGATCTAAAAACTGTGTGAATATCAGCAACTTCTGCCTTCTTTTCCACTGCTCTGCCACCGTCACTATAGAATCTCAAGGAAGCCAGGGCCTCATAAAACTGAGAGCCGTTATTATATTTCTTTATTTCATAGGTTACCATAGCCAAGCAAAACCACCAAATAGTCAGTCTACTGGTAACTACCCTTTGCTAAATGCTTAGTTAAATTGGTCCTCAAAAAACAGACAGTCTGATGCCAAAATATTCTTGAAGCCTTTCCAGCACAGTAGAATAAGCCAGAACTTTCTGTCTAGTTGGGAGATTGTACATATAGCAATATAAGAGATTATATGCCAGAAGAGGTCTACTGACAATAAATCCTACAGTTATTTGGAGGAATGATATGGCACCAAGTGCTGGAGCAGCGATAGAAATCATTATGGAGGGAATGCTTAAGACTTTGCTATCCTCAGAAACTCCATTTCTCACTTCCATTACTCTGAGTTGGCTGAACCCACACTTAGAAATTACTCCCTCCTCACTCCTCATTCTTGGCATCCTGGATTTCCTTCATGACTCAGCTTAAGCACCACTTTTTGCATGAAGACATTTTTACCCCACAAGTTTAGTGCCCTTCCCACTGATGTTATTTTGTATCTTCTCTTATGTGTTTTGTATATAACTATACAAGCATGTTATTTTCCTCATTAGAATATAAGCTCCTTGAGGGCAAGGACAGTTTCATTTCTGTCTTTGCTTTTGCAGTGCCTTTCACACTTCCTGGCACGCAGAGAGCATTTAGTAAATGTGCGTTAATTGGTTGTTAGAGTCAAAAAGGACCTTGCTGACCAACCAATGGAAGAATTTATTCTAGAGTATCCTTGACCATTTATCATCTAGTCTCTGCTTAAATACCTCTAAGGACCATTAACTGTTTTGCAACTATTATTTTTTTCATATGAAATACTCTCAAATGTGTACTTCGGTGATTGGTTTCTTTAAAATAATTATATTTGATTGTGTTAATTTTTAGTTACAATACTTCAACTTGTTTTTTCTTGAGTCTGTTTTCTATTATATCATTTCCCTCCTACTTTTGGGTCATCCAAACATTTAATGTATATGACTTAAATCTATTTGTGTTAATTATTGATAAAAATATTGAACAAGATAGTCCTGTAGCATATCAATCAAGGTGTATTTATGGATCACAAGATCATTAACCAATGCTCTTTGGATACAATTGTCAAACCAACTTTAAATTCACAATGTAGTATCATCATCATCATCATCATTTAAAAATAAAAGAATGAATGAAAAAACATTTATTAAACCTTTATAGTATAATCTTTCCCTTCTCTTCTCTGCCTCTTGGTTTCCTTTGTGCTTCAAGTCAAAGCTAAAGTCCCATCTTCTTCAAGATGCCTCTCAGTCTTCCTTAATCTTAATGTCTTCCCTCTGAGACTATTCTAATTTATCCTTTATATATCTTATTTGTACATAATTATTTTGATGTTGTCTCCCCCATTAGATTATGAGATCTTTAAAAGCAGGGATTGATTTTTGCCTTTCTTTGTACCCACTGGTTCCTGGCATACAATATACAATCATTTTTCTAAGATTTAGGGATACAAATAGAAAAGTGAGGCAGTCTGTCCTCTCAAAGAGTTGACATCTGGGGAATGAACCAGGCAAAATGGCACTTCTTAGTATCTAGGTCTTCAAAGGCAGGGGTCCATTTGGCTGTATTTATCCTTATGGCCACTGTTCTCTGGATTTCCTGATCAAATTTCACCAGCTGAAATACCCATGCCTCTGCCCTCAATACTCTCTTCTCTCTAAGCTTTCAGGGAATTACTTTCTCCTGGTTCTCCTCCTACCTGTCCAACCACTCCTCAGCCTCCTTTGATGAAACCTCATCTAGATCCTATATCAACCATAGGTGTTCCTCGGGGTTCTGTCTGGGTCTTCTTCTCTTTTCCTTCTATACTACGGGGTGATCTCATCAGCTTTCTATGCTGATGATTCTGAAATTTATCTATCCTAACCAACCCTCTCTGCTAGCTTCCAATCATTCATTTCCAACTGTCTTATCAATATCTCTAACTGGAGGTCCAGTAAACATCTTAAACTCAATATATCCAAAACATAACCCATTATCTTTTCCCCTAAATGCTCTTTCCTTCCTACCTTTCCTATTATTGTAGAGGGCAATATCATCTTCCCAGTCCCTCAGGCATGCAAGCTAGGAGTCATCCTTGATTCCTTACTATCTCTTACCCCTCTTCTCTCCTCTGACATGGCCACCACTCTAGTGCAGGCCTTCATCACCTTATGCCTATGTTATTGCAATAGACTGATTGCGGATCTGCTTGCCTCAAGTCTTTCTCCACTCTAATCTATGCTTTATTCAACCACAAAAGCAATTTTCCTAAAGCACAGGTCTAACCCCCTACTCAGGAAACTCCAGTGGCTCCTTAGAACCTTCAAGATCAAATATAAAATTCTTTGTTTGGCATTCAAAACTTTTCATAGTTTAGTCCCTCAAGTATTCTTATATCTTATTCCCCACCACATATTCTTTAATCCAGTAGCATCCTGATTATTCCATTAACAAGATATGCCATCTCTTGGCTCTGGGCATTTTCTCTGGCTGTTTTCCATACCTGGAACACTCTCCTTCTGCTCTACCTACTGGCCTCCCTGGCTTCTTTTAAATCCCAACAAAAATCCCATCAAAGATTTTCCAAACCCTCTCAATTTTAGTCCCTTCACTTTGTTAACTATTTTTCTCTTTATCTTGTACGTAGCTTGCTTTGTATATATTTGTTTGCATGTTTTCACATTAGATAATAAGATTCTAGAGGCCAAGGACTATCTTTTACCTACTTTTATTCCCCCAGTACTTAGCAAAGTGCCTGGTACATAGCGGCATTTAATAAATGTTTCTTTATGATGAGGATGACTATGATCAACCCATACCATCAACTAGTTCAGATACAGGAGAACATAGGTCAGAACAAAACCTAGGGGAAACTATAGAATTACTTACACATATAGCCAGATGACAATACCGATGTTTTCCTATATAAATTACTCAACCAAAAGGCATTTATTAAGGGTTGACTATGTGCCAGGCACTGTATTAAAGACTAGGGATACAATGAAAGACAGAAACAGAACTTGTCATCAAGAGGCTCACATTTTCATGGGGGAGCAACAAGTAGACAACTAGATACAGATGATATAAATTCAGGGCATATGAAGGGTAGTATAAAAAGAAAAGCCACTAGCAGCTAGGGGAGACTAGGAACGACTTCCTATAGAAGGTAGTATTTGAATTGAGTCTTTGAGGAAGCCAGGAAAACCAAGAAGTAGAGATGAAGAAGGAGGAAATTCCAGGTCTGGGGTCAGTCAGTGCAAAAGCCCAGAGACAGTAGATGGAGTATAAGATGTACCTGAAATATAACTGCATATGTTAATTGATATATGTGGTAATTGTTGAAAATTATTACATACCATAGCTTTGCCTGTTAACAACGTATACTTTTATGTTTATCTGTTTGCACATATGCTATTCTTTATGCATGTTTGGTTATTAAGTAGACCCTCTACTGTTATTGTTGCATTGTTTTTTATTCATATTTACTTATATGTTGTTGGAGCATGTGCATGTAATGTGTCTTATATGTTAGACAAGCAGTCACTAGAGAATTAGCCAGAGTTTGGGACTAATGACAAATATGCTCAATTATGGCCCAATTGACTATATGTAATGCGAGCCGATATGCTTCATGGATGTCAAGTTGTGTATGTATTGTGTGTGTGTGTGTGTGTGTGTGTACATACACACATACATACACATATTTATTTTCTTAAAAGTCTTCTAAAACTTTCTTTTTGTCTTTTTATAAACAGTCTCCAAAAGATAATAACAATAGAAATCCTAAAACTCTTAATCTACTGGTAACAGTTCTGAGCTTTTGAACATTTGGATCTCTCAAATAATATTTCTTAGCTGTTTAGGACCATGATGTAGAGAGAAAAACCAGGAAAAGAGGTCAATAGATGATATTTGGTTTCTGGATTTTCTCAAAAAAATACTTTTGAAAATCTGTGATAATAGCTCAGAGTTGAAACCAAAGTTAATATTTGGGGTGGGGATGGGAATCAGGGATGAGAAAGGACCAGAAAATTTCATGTGCCTGTTATATTTGAAGAAGATTCTAGGACCTAGATTTTTGTGTTATATTATCTTAGTATTGCTCTAACTTTAAGAAAAGCCGCATTTTTGTATCAGTGTACTGCAAAGAAAAGATCCCCAACTGTCAACTCATTCTTCATTTGACTGCCAAGAGATTTTTCTTTATATCTCCCTGGATTCTTCTCTTTTGGCATATCTTTGTGAATAATAGCTCTCAGCAGATAACAAGTCCTAATCACAAAGGGCTGGGAAAGGGGACTAGGCTTAAGCAAAAGCTTACGCTTTCAGCCAGCTGGCCAGTAACTGAACAGCACTGTCAGATGCCATTCAAAGGAAGGGAGAAGAGAAGGAATATGCTGCTGTGCTAAAGAGATTTTTGTCTCTATGGATGTTAACCACTCTGTGGACTTGCATTAAATTACTGATCCTGTCTTTAGCTTCTGGCTATATACTTTGGATGCCATGGTCCAATTAGTGGGATTTTGAGGTCAAATAATTTGCTTTGTGCTGATTGTTAACTCTTCCGAGGCCTGTGATCACATTTCTGGTGTCTTGGTTGAACTCTTGGATTTTTTGGACTATTACAGGGTCCACAATCCTTTCCAAATCCCTTTTTTCTTTTTGGGACCCCTTACTATTTACTGTTAGTAAAACTTATGGTACTCTCGGATGAAGAAATGACAGGAATTTCTAGTCGACCTTGCATTCCCTCAAAATAGCGTGTTTTGTAGCAAGAAATCAGGGCATATAATAGCCATTCAAATTCGGTTATATTCAGTACTGGCTGGGTGCATACGATACTTGCACATTTGATAGTATGTGTCCATTTGAGACCTTCACATTTTATAAAGGAAATGGAAAAGATTTTAGAAGAAAAGAATAAAAATGGCCAGTGGATAAGATAATAAAATCTATAGCAGAAGTGTAAAGGATATGTAATTTTTCAACTTGGGAGACAATCTAATGATCAAATTCTGAAGATTTCTTAAGTATGATTCAAACAAAAGAATGGGCACAATAGTTTTCCACCCATCTGATAAAGGCAGAGTAACACTCCAGCTAAATAAAGAGACCCCAATACCACCCAGCTAAGTCAAAGTAGTTAAATATTGTAGCTGCTCACAAAAGACTGAGTAATAGATCAATGTATCCAGCTGAGACTCTATCTGAGATGAAGGAGCCAATCCTTATTCATCCCTAACACCATGCCCCACAGCAAACTTCAGTAGGACCACAGCAAACTTCAATAGGACCCTCAGGAGAAAGAATATAGAGGCCCTATAATTCCTGAGTTGTGAGTTTTCTTGGCCATGATTATTCCCCATACATGTCTAAGTACCATTGTACTTTAAGTTTCTGCCTACCCTTCCTCCTGCAGACTCTATGTATATTTGTGGAAGAGTATACCCCACCTTGGGGAGGGGGGAGAGATGTTTTATAAATACTATTCTTGTTATACCATTTGAATAAGTAAATGCCTTTGCAAAGAACTGAATGTTAAGGGAAAACACACCTGTAGGGACTCAGTAGCTACAATTTTAGGTGGGTAGTTTTCCATACCCCTAGACCCTCTAGAGTAGTAATAGTTGCCTCTCTAGGATACCCAATCTATCAATGCCAGCATGTGTTGGAGTAGTGAGCACAGAAAGGGCATTACAGATTATGTCATCTGCTTCTTGCAACAACTTTGAGAAAAGTGGGATTGTTCACAACCCATAACCAGAATATGTGTGGAAAGCAGGATTTGGATAGAAGTTCCTCCTCAATTCATCATTCTTTACACCAAACCGTATGCTTCATGTAGAACTTCAATATATTTTCACATTTTCATAACATTTCAATAAGAAAGAAGGGGAAATATGTAATTATCACCATTTTAGGTGGATATGGTGGAAGTAATATCTTGTCTTCTCCAATGCAAATGGGACAAATTTTTTTCTTCCATGATATTGAAACCATCTCTGAGACTTGATTGTATCAGAAGGGTTAGGCTGTTGACATCACCTCCTTCCTATTCACCCGAGTACAAAAGAGTGACAAAGAGTTGCAGGTTCTCTCTGATGCTTGGCTGTTGGACCACAAAGGGGAACTTAGGAAATGAGGGAACTTTACTTGACTAATTCATCTTGAAGTATCCTTGGTGTCTAGCCTCTTTAAATATCCTTCTGCTCTGTCCAAGTAAATCTCCTTTGTTAACTGTTGAGTGATGTATGAGTGATTCATTGTATTCCAAAATTGAACATAAACTACCAGGGAACTGGCTTAAGTTAAACCCAGCCTAGAACAACTGGTGGTCTCTCATGATCAGAACAACGTGATCCTGTTGAAATAGAAAATGATCAGTGAAGAACTGATGAACCTAAGTTGGGTTTCATGCTTCTTGCATTACCTTTAATAATGCCTCTATTGATGGTGATTTCTTACTGGGAAGTGTCCCAACCTATTGGAGAATAAATTGGCTCTGACCATTCAACACGTGTACTGGAAGATTTCCTCAGAATTCAGTTTGCCTTCAAATCAGTCAGGAGGGATTGAATTTTGGGGAACTGAAAGTGATACTTCTCTCACTAAAAAAGGAAAAATACAGAAAATGCCCTTGCTGATACTGGTCATCTTTGTATCACTAATAGTCGTCATTACCTAATTGCCTCAGTAGAGTCCCACGTCCACTCTAAGCTTTGTAAGAGTCACATTTGTGTGTGGAGATATAACTTTTTGGTTCGGAATGGCTTTTTGGAAATGACAGTACAATTAAATAAGCAATCCTCAACCCCATAACTAGATACGGACGTAGCCAGACAGTTGAGAGGTAGCATGAGGAACCCCAACAGGGACAAAATACAAAACAAGTCAGGTGCCTAGAATTTTCAGATTATCTATCAATTGTACTAATTGTTCAATGTGTGAAGATGCATGTATATGAGTATGTACGCACACATATGTATAGCATATATATGTAATACATGCATGTATGTATACATAAATGTATGTGCATGTGTGTATATTCACATGAGTGTGTGTATATAACAGGGGGGTAGTGTCATGTGGCTTTCAGGGAGGCAAGAATAGACATCCCTGGTGTCTCCTCCCCCTACTCTTCTCCTAAGGAGACTTTTGTTCTTACCAGAAGGGGAAGCAAGTGTTTAGAGCCAGAAGCTACTCCTCTGTTCTCCTCAAAGAGAGGATATACTAGGCTAGAATTAGATCAGTCTGCCCCCTTAAATATTATTAGTCTGAGGGATTTAAATTTTAGGTTCAAGTTAAACTCTTATTTCTTACTGGAAAAAAGGAGCCACAGGCTTTATATTCTAAGCTTGACTCCTTTCCCACCAAAAACCAGTTCCACAATAAACACACTTAGCAAATAGCAAAGAGATGTCAAATCAAAACAGAAATCAGAGAAAATATACATATGACAATATATCCCAGACAATATAGATTGAAAGAGCTCTTCCAGCAAGAACGAAATAACTCATCTCAATCAAGAGATAGTCCCAGATGTCACCAAGGGGAAGTTCCCCAAACTCACTAGTGGATTAAATGGTAGATAGTAGCATGATAGAGACTGCCAGCTCCTCTCATGTCAGTCTTTTTTCCTTTATGGGGGATGAGGAGGGGTGCTAAAGAGAGATTGGCATTACATATCTTCTCTCTCAAAGCTGGAAGCCAGAAGAGACTGAAGAGATCAGATCGCTTTTCTCTGCCACTCTTGCCAAATCCAACCCACTCCTTATACAGGCACAGAAAATTGATCTCCACCAAGAGTCTCAAATCAATAGTCTTTGGGACTCAGATTGTATATGCATATGTATGTATATATATATAGTCATATGCACATATATGCGTACATATGTATATATGTGTGTATCTATATTGTTTTACAACAGTTCTCTGGCACATGGGAATCTCTCCTGGGAGGACATAGGTTTTCCACACTGACCCTTGATTTCTACAGCTGGGCTCACAGTGCCACAGTCCTTCAGTATAGGTGGAACTATCAACAGGTTAAGTACTTGACCAGGTACCCAATTTATGTCTAAAGAGAGGCCCAAGGGCCAGAGATGTTAGGGAAAACAACCCCTTAATGAGTTCAAATGCTAAGAAGAACATGTAAAACAATAAGAATCAATTCAATACAAAGCTCTATTGCAAGCAATGGGGAAGAAAGGAAAGAGGAGAGAGAAAAGAGAACCACCCACATTTCCTAATACTATAGAGGACAATATCATTCCTCTAGTCCTTCAGGCACGCAACCACATTTTGCTTCTCTAAGCCTGTTTCCTCATATTTAAAATGAGGGGTTTAGATGATTCCTAAGGTCTCTTTCCAGCTTTGATCCTCTTACCCCTCCAGTCTTCGCCAAATGTCTTTCCTTGTCTCAAATAGGCAGAATGATGTAAAAGAAAGAACAATTCAAAAGGTACTTTGGAATCACTGGACCTGGTTTCAAGTTCCAGTGTCAACCCTTTATAGTCCATTTGGCCTTAGGCAAGTGTTATGTTAATTAGAGTGGGACTTTATTTTTTTTTATTTTTTATTTTTTTACTGTTTTCTCTTTTGGAATGCTGAGGCAATCAGTCACCTTTGATGAGTTTTGGTTTTCAAATGTAATAGCAAGCAAAGTGGACTTATTCTTGTCTTTGTTTTGGAGTGTTTCTCAGCTGTAAGGAATCTTTGATTGAATCAGGAGTCTTTGATGACCTGTTTATGTCAAGGGAAAGCCTAAGTCATGTGGATTTGAGTCACATGGTTGTGATGCCCTTTGGCCCCAAAGAAGTGTGTATAAACTCAGAGGTTAGTGTTTTGCCTCTGGGGGTTCATTCATTGGAGGAGTGCTAGTTTGGAGACTAAGCAGCCATTAAGGACCTCCCCCTCCCCCCGCTTTGGGAAAACCCAGATGCTGGTGCCTCTCTCTCTCTCTCATTACTATGTGTGTATAGCTTTGATCAGACAGCTAGAAGCCTGTCTGTTGATTTGTGTTATTTTCTCTGTTTATATTTTCTCTGTTTGTCATTTCTGTTTGTATTTGCTCTGAAGATCAGGGTGCTGACTTTTTCCCCTGACCTAAGTGAATGATATATGTGTGTTTAATTAAAGTGAGAGTAAACCCCTTAAAATTGCTTTCCTTAGAAAAGCAGATCAAAGAACCTGTGCTAGCAGCCCTCCTATGTGCAGGTGTTATTTGCCTTACACCTCCACAGCAGCTGCTAGTAGCATTGTTGTTACAGCAAGATATTTTAATTCTATGAATAAACCTCATGGTATTTTTGTGAGAATCAAATGAGAAAACATGTAAATCAGTTTGTCAACCATAAGGTACTTTATGAATGTTCTTATTCTTGTTTGAAGAGCCTACTAAATTGTTTAGAAGGTAGGAGTCAGTGTAAGGACTCCAGAAACATGTGTAAAAAGCATAATTCTCAATAAGATTAATTATCTTACGTTTTTTCCTTCTAAATCAGCTTTTCTTCCTTTTTGACCTGCATCTGTGACCCAGAGTAAAGAAGGTTTTGTAAACTTTGTTGTTGTTGTTGAGTTGTGTCAGTAGAGTCTGACTCTACATGACCCCATTTGGGATTTTCTTGGCAAAGATACCGGAATGGTTTGCCATTTCTTTCTCCAGTTCATTTTACAGATGAGCAAACTGAAACGAACAGGGTTAAGTGGCTCAAGAAGATGAATCTTCCTGACTCCAGGCCCAGCATTCTATCCATTGTGCCACCTAGTTACCCAAACATTTTTTACAGTTGCCCAATATACCCCATAATGATGATCCCCTAACTGTCCTTGCTTTCTTGTATGTTTTTATTTGTAGGGGAAATGATAAAGAACAATTCTCTGAGATTCTATTTTCTGACTACAGCTTGCTTTCTCTGTGATGAGAGTAAATCCACAAAACTCACTATTCACCTTGTTTATTGTTTTGTTTTGAATTCAATACATCGAGATGGTAACTGCGACCATTTCTTGACAAACCCTGTGAAAACATTGGAGGAAACCTTTTCAAATCAAAGGACCTGATCCACTGGACTGTTATTTGTTGAATGTTGGGTTTGGGGCGCAGAGGCACTAAGCTATGATTCAAAGAAAGAATCATTTGGTAGCAGTCTCATATGATCATTCCTAAGATTCAAGACACCTTTTTTAGCTTACCCTATTTTCCAAAGTTGAAGAACTTGAAACTCCTAGATGCAAAGTACCAATTCAGTTCAAAATGTATCTATCTGTAAAGGCCACAGTGCCAACAAGAATTTCCAATCATAGAATATTAGTATTAGAAGTGACTTAAAAGGCTATTAACTCTGTCCTGTATATGAACAGTAACCCCTTTTGAAAAATTTCTGACAAATGGTCTTAAATATCCCTGCCTATAATCTACTTTTTTGTCCTCATTCTTCCCTCTGGGGCTAAGAATCATAAGTCTAGTGCCTCTTCTATATGTCAACCCTTCAAATACATGAAAGTAGGTACCATGTCCACTAAAAAATAATTTATGTCTTCTCCAGACTCATCTCCATTTAATTCAATTCATCCTTGTATGATGTGGTCTACACTTGCTCTAAAACTGTTTTATCATCCTCTGTACCATTCTAGTTTATCAATGTTCTTCCTAAAATGTGATTCCCATAACTGAAAACGGTAAGCATAACAGTTCCCATAACAGAATACCTGTTCTAACCAACACATGGCATAGCAAGATAACAACCTACTTCCATAACTCTATTAATTTAGCCTCAGATCACATTAGCTTTTTATTCTTTTTTGGTCACACATTTGACTAATATTGTATTTGCAGTCTACTAAAATCCCCACATTTTTAATGCAAACTGTTGACTATTCATACCTGCCCAATACTGGGCAGTTGAGTCCACTGATATCTGTTTTTGTATCCTGATATTTTCATCTATTGTGATATCTCTCTACTTTGTGTTAGCTACAAATTCGATAAGTACACTATCTACACCCTTATCCAAGTTGTTGAAAAAAATGTTGAAGAGCAGAAAGCCAAGGACACGAAGACTAAGAGCCTTTCACTAGATATTTCCCTCTAACTTGATGTCTATATGTTCATTTCCAGAGAAGATTATTCATATTGAGAGGAAAAATGGTAAGAAATAAAGTCTTATCCTCATTTCCCTTGACATATGCCCAACTTGAGGTGGGACATATTTTGTAAATGTAAAAAATGTTTGGGTAACTAGGTGGCACAATGGGCACAATGCCAGTCCTGGAGTCAGGAAGATTTATCTTCCTGAGTCCAAATTTGGCTCAGGCACTGTGTGACATTGGGCAAGTCACTTAACCCTGTTTGCCTCAGTTTCCTCATCTGTAAAACAAGCTGGAGAAGGAAATGGCAAACCATTCCATTATCTTTGCCAAGAAAACCCCAAATAGGGTCACATAGAGTCAGATGCTACTGAAACAACTCAGGAACAACAACAAAGTTGATGAAACCAATTTAAAAAATAGTATATAAAACCCTCTTTATTCTGGATCACAGTCCTAGATATGCCATGTTACAAATTAAGTAATGGGTAATGAGTGAAAAAAACACAACTTTTGGAATAACTATTAGTGACTTAAATGTTGAAGCTCCCTTCCAGGCTTTCTAAAAATAGATTATCTCCTCCAAGCTCCTACCGTCACCATAGGAATGACTTTCTGACATTGTGCTTCCATTTCTGGCACATAGTAGGCACTTAAAAACGTTTACTGCTTGATCTACCTTATCTGATTATGATGAAATATTTCACATTTTTTGTATTTTATAACCACCCTCTTCTCAAGGCAGATTATGGATGTCAAACATGACACACTTTCATAGCCTGATCATTATGTCCATCTGGTTTTGTTTGACTTTTTTTCCTTTTAATACAGGAGAATTCTTTAGGGGTGGGAGTGGGGATGAGAATGGTACATAACAGGAAATGATTGTGGTGTCAGAAACAAAAGGCATCAATAATTGTAAAAAACAAAACAAAATAAAACATTGTGGGGGGTCAGGGAAGTTGGAACCAAGATGGTAGAGTGGTGGGAAGCAATGTGGTGAGCTCCACTCCACAAACTTCTCCAAACAGATATAGAAAATACACTAGACCAAATTCTGATGAAGGAATACAGAAAAAGTTCCAGTAAGTCATTTGTCCAGCGCCACTCAACATAGGGAGGTAGATGGGGAAGTCTGTCCACACTGGGGATGGGATTATCCAAAAGCACACTGGGAATACTCTAACACCCAAGAAGACACTTCACACCAGGGCAAGAAGAGGTCCAATTGGCAGCTTTGTCATCCACTGCTTAGTAGTAGGTCACATATACAGGGCAGACTGAAAACAGAACCTGCATAGAGGGGTAGAGTCCCTGGTTAGGGAGGCTGTAGGTGGTGAACTGAGAAGGGAGGTGGTTTAGAAGCAAACAGCAGCAGCAATATGATTTAGACACCAGGTACAGAGCAGGGTCTTACTTAAGGCATCTGGCCTAGCCTGAAAAGTAATAACCTAAGCAGAAATCCCAGCTCAAAGGTGAGCCTACAGTTCTGTGGCTCTGAATTACTGACCTTTCGAGCTGGCTGACAGGAGCTGAGTCCAGCAGTCTGTTCGTGCGCTGACCCAAACACAGTCCAGGGATTTGCAGACCTCAGAACAGGGGAACAGCCATCAGACTTTATCCTGGATCAGACCATTTTGAGGTTCCTAGTTTGTCCTAAAGATCCTAGAACAACAAAACACTCAAGATCCCAAGAAAACAGCAACAAGACCAGCCCAGTCCTTCTCTTCAGAAGTGTGGCAGAGCCCAGCCCCAATGTTAAGATATCTCAGAGCAAAAACAACCATCCTGGAAAACAGATCAAGAAGAAAAAAATTAAGAATAATCGAATTATCCAAATGCCATGACCAAAAAGAGAGCTTAGACATCATCATATGTCAAGCAATCTTAAAAGAAAACTGCCCAGACCTCTTAGAACCAGAGGGCAAAGTGGAAATAGGCACAACCCAGTGGTCACCTCATGAAGGAAACCTCAAAATGAAAACTCCCAGGAACATCATAGCAAAAAGCCAGAGTTTTCAGGTCAAGGAAAATATTGCAAGCAGCCAGAAAGAATTGAAGTACCAAGAAGCTACAATTAGGAGCACAAATGATTTAGCAGCCACCACTTATTAAGAAAACTGCTGTAGGTGCCCTAACCCCAGTTCCCTCTTAGTTGACGTTCAGTATTGGGATAAAATGAGGCATTTATGATTCATTGAGCAAAGGGGGTTTATTTTGTCCAAACACAACGAGCATATATGGTAAAGATATAGTGGCCCTTAATTTCTTGGCCTTGGCATCCCTCATCTCCAACACCACTGTTATTCTTCCCTCCCGCTAAATCCTCCTCCTCCCTTCTCCCCTTTCCCTCTTATTTCTCTGTTTAATGCTAAGCAAAACAAACACTAGGGATGCACAAATCTATTTATAGCTCTTTTTGAGATGTCAAATGATGGTAATATGGGAGGTACCTATAAATTGGGGAATAGATGAGCAAATTATGATATATCTTTTGGATATAACCAATGTGGAAATTTATTTTGATTGACTGTATATGGTTCTTTCTTGTGTTTTCAAGCAGGGGGAAGCATTTGGTGTGGAAGTTGAGAAGGCTGGCTAAAACAAATAAAATATTTTTTTAAATTAAAAAAGCATCATGAGCAAATATACAAATCTTATCTGTACAATGGGGATGATATTTAAGATATGTCCTTCAAAGGTTATTGTGTGGCTCAAATGCACATAAGGGCTTTGTAACTATAAAGTACAACTGTAAATATAAGTTTTCATTACTTTTATTTCTAGACAATGAGGATTTTAATGGTTTGGTTGTTAATGACTTGCCCACAATCACATAGACAGTAATCATCAGAGATAGGATTTGAACCTAGGCTTCTGATTGCAGAGCCAATGTTCTTTACATTGTTCCACTAAATTCCAAGTCCAGAACTTTATTCATTTCACACAGCTCTCTCTCCTAGCACCATATAAATGTTAACTATTATAATGTCATACAAATGCTATGAGATTGTTCGAATATTTTGGGGTTCTTGCAAGACCAATGCTAATATAATGTTACAAAATTCATGTTGTTGCAAAACAATATTGTTAAAGGATAACTACACAAAATATTTTTGTATAATGTATTTTTTAAAAAAACAATTTTGTAATCAATTTCATGTCTATTGTCTTATTTAATCCACACAATAATCCTAGGAAGTAAGCAAGTAGGTATTTAGGTATTTCAAAGAGGATCAAACTGAGCTTCAGAGACCTTGTACTTTGCTCAAAGTCACACAGTAAATCACAGAACTGGAACTCAAACACAGGTCTTCTGACTCCAACTCTAGTGCTTTTTTGACTACATCATGCTGTGAAAATATTAAAGTAGTAGTAGGAAAGCATTTTTCTCTTCTTATAGAAGAAAAGAAAGACATCATTTAAGCGCATTTCACTCATGTTGCAGTCACTGCATTGTTTTCCTGTTGAAACACCCTGTTGATTCTGAAATCTCCTTAAACCTATAAGGCACCTGTATGGCCCAGGTCCAAGAAGTCTTATAGAACCTTTCACATTTTATATTCCTAGTCACTTAGGAATTTTCATAGGGTAGAAATATTGGTTTAAATGAATTTTTTAGAGAACACAAACACTAACCTCCTTTATAGATACTAGATGCGTGTGATGGTTAAGCTTCTTTTGTTTGTTTCTGTTTTAAAGTAGAAATCAGGTACACTTTACCCACTCTAGGGCTTTCTGTTGAATAGAGTGATATCATGGCATAACTGTGTGTTTGTTTCTCTGCTTACTGATAATGTGTAAAGAGTCTTCTGAACCATTGCCTTACAGAGGAGGTAGGCAAGCAGCATGGGGTATGTTTTGAAAAAATTGTTACCCAGCTTGCAGTGCAAGAAAGAGGGCTTAAAAACTTATCAGAACTTCCCAGCAAATTCATTATAAAGGAACTTAATGTGAGCTCTGCTGGGCATAAAAATAGGCTAAGAATTTGTCTGAAGGAAAGTGACTCCCACATAAGCCCTAATTAAGTACTTTGATGTCAGAAAGCATACCAGGGGAGGGAAGCAAGTTAAAGGAAATCAAATCAAACCAATTTGAAGAACCAAAATCCAAATACAGGAAGAATTTTTTTAAACATTTGTTTTCTTTTTTCTTGTTTCTTTTTCTGTTCTAGTCTTTCTTTTTTCTCTTCTTTTTCCTTGCCATGAAGGAAGAATAGATTCAGAAACAATGTGTTGTAAATTCTTCAGCCAATTACCTCAGTGACTTGCTACTACTGTTTATAATGCACAGAATGTCACAGGCTGTTTTGCAGTGGTCCCAAGTTGGTTTGTTAATAACAGGAAGCTAGCACTTCCTAGTACAGTGGATCAGCTACACGTGAAAATAAATGCAAAAAACCTGGAGGGGAATAGCAGCAGACTGAGATTAGCCTTTATTTAATTTAACATTTGGGGGTCCAACACACAAATGAGCATTTTAGTAGGCTTCATGGTGGAAGTTGCTGTCATTTGTAAAATATTCTGGCCAATTAGCTAATAGTGCGCTTGGATTTCTCCTGTTTTGATACAGTAATACTAAGTACATTGTGAAGCCCAATTATACAAATCATCCCCATATGCCATGCCAGTCTTTCTTTATGAACTGTGTTTATAAATCCTGTGTGAGGAAATGTGTACTTCAGCAATTTAGACCATGTGTAAAAACATAGCCAATGGGATTGTCAAGAAAACAAGTTCCAGCCGAGGAAATCCTAACGGGTTCCTCTGGACTAGCATGTATGCGCTTGGTTGGGCAGTGTGAGTTTTCCGTTTAGGTATATATTCCTTTATGGTGTTAAACATACTTAGGGGCTTTTGTTTTCTTTTTCTGTTAGTTAATTCTTCTTTTCTTTTAGGACCCAATCTTGGAGTTTTGGAGAAAATTTGGAATTGGTCTTCTCTCTGGCGTAACAGCTTCAGTCATTAACATTCCTTTTGATGTTGCCAAAAGTAGGATTCAAGGGCCACAACCAGTTCCTGGAGAGATCAAGTATATAACCTGTTTTAAAACAATGGCAACGATCTATCAGGAAGAAGGGTAACATTCCTATTTTAATAATGGCAAAAGCCTATGGTTTTGTTCAACTATTGTAAAAACTGTATTTTATTTCCATTTTTATTAGGGCTATAAAGCCCTTTGCTTTGTGCATGCATCTGAGGAGCTCTATGCAACATCTGAGAAACTTACTGTAAAGTGAGAGAATTCTCTGATGTTTGCAAAGGGTTCTGACACCATCAAAGTTTATGTTCTGCCACAGTACAGTATACTTCATTCATCTCCAGTGCCTATATTTGCCTGAGAGGCTCAAGATGAGCCTTTTACTTATCAATTTACATCATGTTTATTAATGCTTTTTTTAAAAAGCTAAGGCCAGAAAATTTAAATTTTTGACTGAAAACCAGACTAAAGTATAACTTTTACCATATCCTTCTATGAGGGTGAATATGAGAAGTGTGAGGTCATCATGTCTTTGAATTGTAAAATCTTTCCTTTCCTCTCTTTTTAATTTTTATGTCTCTCAAGCTAAAAAGAAACATTTTTTAATTTGACTATACTGTATTTTTCTCATAAGCCAGGATTGACTTGGAGGTTTAAAAATTCAATTATAGAAGTCATTTTGCCCGTGTAACAGCTGTCTTGAAAATAAGACTTTCCCTGAAAGGAAAAACCATCTTACTGATGAAAGGCATGTTTCTGATTGGACAGGATCAGGAAAGATTTGGTAATGGAGCACTGATTAACTCTTTCTCCTCATCCAATTGACTATATAGGCCACTTAGGCAGGTACTGTCTGGTTTTGGATATATGTAATTTCAAATGATTACTTTTAAGTGCAGGGCTAGCATCTAGAGACAATCCCATTTTGTTTTCAGAATAAAAATATTTCTCAATCCTTCTGATTGTAGGTTTTTTGCTTTGTACAAAGGCTTGCTTCCCAAGATTATGAGACTTGGACCAGGTAATGATGACTCCATTATATTTATCCTTCCTTCTTTGTTTTCCTGGTGTTTTTTTAAAAAAATCATGTCTATCACCAACACAATTAAAATTCCCCACGTGGAAAAACATGGTAGAAAAAAGGAGAGACCTTGAGGGTTTAAAGTTGCTAGTGAATCTTTAAGATAGTTGTCTATACCTTTTTAAAAATATATTTATAACTTTGGTGAAGTCCTGATAGAAACAAAACACCAAGTTAAGTAGATACAAAAAATAAAAAACAAACAAACATAAAAAACCCAACAACTCAGAAAAATCCAAATGGCTGGGCTGCCTTAGGGTACATAATGATTTCATACGAAAGGGAAAATCTTCTGTAAGAAAATAAGCAGCCCCTCAAGAAAATCCTTCTGTTCCCAGTTTATTCTTGGGTGCTGCCTCACCTCCATTTTCAAAGAACAACCATTAAAAGTGTGAGAAGAAGAGGGAGAATAAAGGTAAAGATGTCAAGTTGACTTAGAGAAGTATTCCTTCTCTTTGCAAAAAAGCTTCATAAGCCAAACATGGTTCGTCACCATAACTTAAGAAAAAAAGACAAACCCAAGAAAGATGACAATTTTGTTTCCTACAATTAGCCTAAATAATAATGATCATGATAATGATAATAATTCACCTTATAAAAATATAGCCCCTTAATTAAGCACTTTACATATATTTCCTCAGTTCATACATATAGGCACATCACCTTTCCTTGCCTCTGTCTTTAGACAGGAACACCTGTGTGAAAACTTGATTTTCTTTACTTAAGGAGTGAAGTACACACACACACACACACACACACACACACACACACACACACAGGTAGTTACATCTCACAGGGAAAGCAAGCTATCCCTATGTAAATAGACAATAATATTATTCCTCTGGATTCAACCCTGGGCAAATAGCTCTGGATTATATGCAACCTTGTGAATAAGTGCAAAAGTATGCAGTAGACCACATATATTAGTTACCAGCCCACACTCATTTACTCAACCACCCTGGTAATAAAATTAATTACTCCAATACCCTCTTCTATTCTTAACTTGTCTTCTTCCTATAGCATTCACTCCTATTAAAAGAGAAATAACTTTGGGGCTCCACTTATGAATCTGATTTTTCACCACCTCCAAACCTGACCAGAAGACAGTAATGAATAATCAGGATGCATTTTCATCCATTCAGGATCTTTCTTTGCCTCTTCCCGTCCCCCACCCCAAATCTCTATTTAAACCTTTTCTTCAGACAGGCTTTTGAAAATGGATTTAGGCCAGGATATGGTCCACCTGCCTTATTCCATACACTAATAAGTAGTAAAGAATGTTGATTTTTTTTAAAAAAATTGTTTTGCAAGTGCCTTTCATTTTCCTTCACCAACCAGTAAAAGACCTCATGGTAGAGCAAATCACAGTCCCTTCTGTAGGGAAAGGGCCTAAAGACAGTGGTGACCAGGGAGAGTTTAGCTAAAGTGGTAATTGAGTGGAACCTTAATCCGAAACTCTTAAATGATCTTAACCCAAGTTTGCTTGCAAATGTTTGGTTGGCTTTTGAATTTTTTTTCCCATGAGGTATTCTCAATTGCTATGGTGTTAAAACCAATTAGCAAGATTGTTCTCAACTTACTATTCAGCCTAAGCAAAGTTTTAAATGACTGGATACCTATGGAAAGGTCTGACCTCTTTTGTTCCCATTGCACAAACCTCACCAATTTCAAAGAAAATTAAAATGGGGGGGGGGGATGTGTATGTGAAAGTTTGGAAATAATGATAAAGATTCTACCCCAGGAAGAGAGAGGAAGGACATAGGAGTTACATGATTATTCCTAGGCTAAAGAATCACCAAACTATTCTTGGAGATTGCCTAAATGAAAAACCTTATCTTATAGATGAGGAAAATTAGGCCCAGAAAGGTTAAATGATTTGTCCCAGTTCAGGGCAACTAGTAAGTGAAAAAAACCAGTACTCGCATTAGGGCTTTCTATCAAACTTCTAGGGCAGTGTTTATTTTTATTACAATGCTGCTTAAACATCCAATTCAACTCTTATCCAACTTAACATTGTTGGTGCAGTGTAGCTAAGAGACTTGGTCCTTCTCCCAAAAGAAAATATCTTGTCATGTATACTTCAATCTCTTGACATCATCTGAGCCATCTAATTCTGCATGTTCTTGGCTTCCATTGTGAACATATAATTATAATAGAGGAAAAAGAGATTACAGATTGCTAACCTCCTGAAATGTGATCATTTCAATTTGCTGATGATAGAAAGGGGATGCTGCAGTTAAGTGGAATCAAGTAGAAAAAATTTATTCATAAGCTAAAAATGAAAATTATCTTATGTACATGGTTACAGAAGCATGTGGAGCTCTTAGTTTTATAAAAATTTATGGCAGTGCACATAAAATAACTCAGATCAGAATCTAGTTCTATTCTCCTCTGAAATGTAAATCATTCATCTCTGTCCCCCTCCCCCAATGTTATATAGATTCTGCATAAAATATATGTAAGTTTCTGATAGTTTTCACACAGTTCTACATGAGTGTGAGTAAACACAGCATTGACCACCTCTAGTATCACAGAGAATGTATATCCTTCAAAATGCTCATGCAGCTGTTCTGTCTGTGAATTATTTCAAACAAAATCATCAATAAACAACCCCCCAACTCCCCATCCTTATAGTTTCTGTTCCATTCTGTCTAAATCTTAGGATTAAAAAAATAAAGTATCAAATGCTTTTCTTCTAAACTACATCAGTCATTTTTTCATTATAGTTTTAGATAATATTCTTGGTATTCATTGCAACACAATTTGAAGTGACATTCTACTTGACATCATTGTAAGAGAAAGTGTCTGACTTTTTTTTGAGGAAGGTGAAGTTTTTTTCTGAATACTACTGAGACAATTAAATTATGGACTAAGAAAAATATAAGTCTTTTGCTTCCATTTGAAGATTCTAAAAATGTGTGCTTGCATTCAGGCCATGTCTTAACATGATCAAATATGTTTCTATTTACTTTTTAAAGTTAAAAATGGTTTGAGAAGTCTGATGGGAAATCATGAAAGTTGATGTGGTCTTGATTTTTATGAGACTTATATGATAACATATATAATCTACAATATATGATTATATCATGTATACAACACATGTGTATATATGTATGTATGAATATGCATTGATGATTTACTCATAGTGCTCTCCATTACATTGAACGGAGCATTGAAGGATGCAGGGAGACAGGAAGGAAAAGACTGCAGATACCACAAGAATTGAATAATGATAATCTTTCTTTTTCTCTTTTAGGTGGTGCAGTGATGCTTTTGGCTTATGAATACGTATATTGTTGGCTTCAGGAAAACTGGTGATTCAAGGATTGCCTATGAAATCTTTTTTTTGAGATAATGGACATCTGCTCTATAACACAGTGATCAGAGCAGAATCTATTATTAGTGTTGACAGGCAGATAAACTTTAAAGGAGAAAGCAACTTTCCTCAAGAACAAACACATTTAGAAATTCTTTAAGTATGTCTCTGGATATATTTTAAACTGTAATTGTGATCATGTCATCTGGTCCATGGAGAGAAAAGTAATCTACAGCAAACATGTAATCAGAATGGGGGAACATTCATATAGAAACCACATTTATAGGAATGCCTTGAATGAATTCTATAACATTTTTGTGCCTCAATTCATATTTCATCTTTACCATATCAATAATTACTTTATCATACAAAGTCGAAGAAAAATATGTACAAGAAAATTAAATAGTTTTGTTGCCATTTTAACAGTACTCAAGTGCTTAGAAGAAAAGCAAGGTTTTTGTTTAAATTTGTTTAAATATCCTATAAGTAATTAAATTCCAAAATAAGTAGTTTAACTTTTAAAAGTATTGTGAAAATATTTCAAGAACATGAAAATGGACATTTATTGTACAAAAATTTTTGAAATAGTGATACCAAAGTTAATTTTTTAAATATTTTAATTATTCCATTGACTAACACTTTCACTATTTCAAATAATTAATCTGAATTGATATGATGCTATAAATACAGGGATATACATATGAATGTTCCTATTATATATCATATATGTGTATGTGTGTGCACATATACACACATACACATATATTTATATATATATATATATATAATTTTGCTGATTATCATATTGTTTTGAACTGTTGTTTGAAGTGGACCAAGTTTACAAATCATTATATCAGAAATTCTTCACCGGGAAACATTAAATTTCAATATGATAAACTCTCCTTTTTTGAATCCATATTTGGAAATGCTTTCTTGCTAATTCTTTTATTCTAAATCATAAATGAGAACTACTATTTATTGTCCAGGTTTTTGCATAATTTTTATGAGATTATTAAGAAAAATGCATGAAGCAAAATTACATTCCTGATTATTAGTCTGGAATAATAGCTCAGGTGTGAAGCCTGCTTTCTATGATATATCACGAAGGTGAAAATGTTTAGAATAATTAAGCCTTCTTAGAATTTCCAAAGATTCTTGTATTAACATGTACTAACAAAAATATGTATTTGATTTTTATGTAACTGCATCAGATTTTGTAACTATACTTTGTTGCTAAAGATGTAAAGATATGCCAGTAGCTTAAATCAGCAGAGGTTTTTCCCTTCTAGACAACAATTATACCTGAGTGAACTAATACCATGAGGAAATTTTGGTTAGAAACATTTTAAAAATTAAAATTAAAAGATAACATTGTCATTATTATTTTTATTAATTTAGAGCATTCAAAATATAAAAATAAAAGGCTTTTAATATACTTATATACATACACAGCCTTCTGTTGTACATCCTTTCCAACATGATTTTTTAATTATATTTCAGCCCAATCTTTCAATAAAAGGACGATTAAAAACAGAAATGCAAAGAAAAATGAGAATGTGCCTTCAGTAAGATCCAATTGCATTCTAGCTACACAGGTTATATTTCCAAATTATATCAAAGAGGACTTTGCCTGAATAAAGGCCATGTATTTGAAGCATTAGCCTCTCCTTATGGACAATGTGGAAAAATACATCTAAAGAGTATATCTGCCAGTTTAAAAAGAATACTTTTACCCTCTGGGAAACAGAGAGGATATGTCAATGATAATGAACAAACATAAACAAAAGCTCCACTGCATTCCCCTTCTTTTCTATTTTTTTGAGTGACTTCAAGTCGTGAGATAGTTCCAATAGCAAGTAATGTTTGGGGTTTGCTTGGTTTTCAATTTACACCAATTGAATTGTCTGGTGTTAAATTCTTGGACAAAAAAAAGTTTTCCATATTAAAAAAAATACAAGAACCAGAAGAAATATAAATAACATAATAACAAGAGACTTTTGAAAACAGAAAAAAAAGAAATAAAAATATTTGGTTTCATTTCTTCCGAGTAACAATTAGCATTATTCAAAGACCCTATGTCACCTGGAAAACTCAGCAAAATATTTGATAATGACTAATCCTATTATCTAAGTCAGTTTTTCTGACAGGCAGAAAAGACCCTCTTTGGACAATTTTTAAAGCATCCACAAAACATTGGACTGGCACCTTTCATTCTTTTGGTTTATAGTCTACCTTTTCTCTAGACTTGAAACTCCTAGATGTCAATAAGAGTTCAACAAGATCAAAGGAAGCCCTGAGAATTCAACTGCTCCTTTTGCTTACTCGTATTCCTGAAGTTATAAGCCTGTTTATAGCATAGAACTTAGGTTGCTTTGGCTGCTACAGGACAGCTGCTTTAATGGGGTGGGGGTGGGAAAGGACTTCCTTGGTCATGATTTTGTGGGGAATTTGCTTATTGTTTATGTGGGAATGATATGAAAATTAGCTAATCTAGCTATCTGGGTTTAAGATGAGGCCATGAAATTGATGTAGCAGGAACTGGATTGCCATGGAAGCTGTGTATAGCATAGAAATGTAAAAATCAAGATTATTTTATGAATGTAATCTTTAACATCCATATCTAGTGACATACCCTTTTAGTTATTGCACAAGTCAAAAAAAACCCACAATATATTAACATTCTAATAAATGAATTATGCCAATTAAAAAAGAAACCAAATCATTTCCATGCTTCTATTTTCAAGCATGCGAAGAAGTTTCTAAACAGAAAAGAAAAAATCCTGTAGAATTTTGCCCAAAAAAGCAGTTAAGATGTACAAACACCCACACACACACCCCCACACACACCCACACACACACACACACACACACACACACACACACACACACACACGCACACTTTCTGTAATTAACATTAAATCAGAAAATAATTGAGATGGAATGATTTAGCAATTAAAAGTTTCCTGTGAATTCAGAAATTAGTAAAGGGAATTTGTTAAAAATTAAGTAGCATTTGTATGTCTAGTACCACCACCAGTTTACCTGTAAGTGAAACATGCTTCTGTACAACAATGTAAACTTCACAGCAAGCCATTTTTACATTCACTAGAGCCGAACTTTCCATTTGCTTTAAATTACAACACAATTTTGAGCTGAAATTGCTGAACATACATGTAAGTCAACAATAAAAGTACAACTTTGTTTCACAGTGGTTTTTCTTTTAACTTAAGTTCATTGTAAAAATCGTCTTTGCATTTTGTTTCACATTAAACTTAAGCTCCTAAGTGACTTCCTCTATAGTTTTTTTTTGTCATTGTTGTTGTTCAGATATATTCCACCTGCTTGCCTTTTTATGCTTGGCATGTTTGTAGTTCAGTTAAGGTACAGTAGGGGAAATTGACTTGTTCTGTTTGCCTTTTGATTCCTCTGCTGTAGGAAGAAAGTGTCCTTCATGAGATGTTGAAGCCTTCACTGCATACACAAAAATTGGTGGGGTGTGGAGTCCACATTCCCAGTGCCTGAGTAGTCCACCACCAAAGTCAGAGATTGCCAGAACATCACCTTTTTTTTTAAAAAAAATTTCTTCTAAAGTGTATGAACATTGGTGGGGACATGGAGGAATAGCAAAGTACCAAGGAACAAAAACAGAAGTGCTACCCAAAGCCATATTTACAAAATGACAGAAAATATAAACGATCATGCCTTTGGTACCAGGTCGAAACACCAGAAGGAACAGTAATTGAGATATTGCCTTGGTTCTACATACAATTCCACCTGCACCCCAATTAAGCCATTTGTCAAAATATATTGGTTCACTCAAACAGGTTGGTTGTTGATTTGTTCTCTAGGTGGATAAATTGTGAATCAAAGCTTACTCGGTCACCTTGGTTGATTAGAGGGTATAGCATAACTTTTTCTGTGTTTGTTTTCCTTTATTGATTTTCACAAACCTCAACAACAAATTGCACATTTTAAAAGTTCAGGTTGATTTAGAATAAATATACACGTATGGTTTTACCAATGAAATCAAAAAAAGTTTCTTGAGCCCTTTGCGGGATGCAGGTTTCTTCCACAAGTTAAAACACTGTGTGGGCAACAGAAATTGTCTCCATTCCTTAATGTTGCTTCTGTTATTTAAATCCTAAGGTTATTTCAGCTTTTCTGTGGAAGAGAAGCTAGGGCGAGAAATATTTACGTGTCATTAACAAAAAGGATGTGAATCTAGAAAATAAGGTGGGAAGAATAGAAGGGATAGGGTAGTGTGGCCTTGGGGTCAAGAAGAGGACTGAATGATGCAGAGTGAGACAGGTTGGGATGAAGTTGTTCAAAACTGAACTTCATATCAGAGAGCAGAAGCTGTAACAGAGTGACTACCTTCTCTGGCTGTCTGCATGCCCTTGAATGTCAGCGATGCTGGGATGTCACAGTTGTGTGGGGAGAGTGCAGTGCTGCCAGCATGCTGCCAACCATGACCAGCAACATAGCCAGAAGGAGCAGCGCTGTACGTCATATAAGGTGGCACTTGAGCTGGGGTAGGGTAAGGAGCCATGCTGGATGCTGACACAAAGCTGCTGACGGCTGGGAGACCATTTGGTGCCTGAAATGGACAGGAGAAGAAAAGAGGTAGAGGGAAGAAAAATAATTATATTTGAAAAATAGAAAGCAGGTTTTGAGGAAGAAGTAGGAGGTTGGCCTTCAGAAAGTTATTTAACTTCACAGTCTGAAGATTTGGTTTCACATTATCAGGACAAAAGGCATAATACGAACCCCAAAAATCACTGTGTTGCTTCCTATTTTTCGCTCCTCTGGGCTAGGGCACATATTGGGTGAGGAAAGAAATGATACTCATCAAGTTCCCTAGCACTTTGGCTACAGAAGTCAACCTCAATTCATTTTCTCTGGCTCTTTCCTTGAAGTGTTTGCGCAAGTTTATAGTGAAGGTTTTCCTTTTAATAAAGAAGAAAGCAGGGCATAGCTGTCAGTAGGAAGTCACAATGCACATGACCTTCTTTAAATATGGCATAGTTAAGTGTTTTAGCTTTCTTACCATAAATGCCTACTTGACAAAGGACAAGCAAACAGGTTTTCTGTTTTGTTTTTCTTTTTCTCTTGGTTAGGGTTTTTTACACAGCTCAAGAATTCTTAATCTGAAGATTCTTAACCTTGGAGGCAAGGGGTAGGGACAGTGGGGATGGTCTGTGGATAGAGTTTAGGGGTCTGTGAACTTGGATAGGAAATAAATTACATATTTATTTTCAACAACCTTTGCTTTCTTTTGTAAAATTGTGCTTTTAAGAGCAATATTCTGAGAAAGGATCCATAAACATCACCAGATTGCTAAAGGGGTCCACTACATGCAAAAAGATTAAGAACCTCTGACATAACTGGTTTATGGGTAAGAAATTAATTTTGTATCAGAATTATTTTCAAGAAGGCAGCCTCCCACTTAGAATATAAATAATTACCAAACCATTTTGAAATTGTTTGGAAAATTCATTTTAAAAAGTTTTTGAATCAATCATAAATTTTAATGTTATGTCAATGAACTATTAGAAATAAATTTAAAATTGTAATTTTCAAAAACAACAAAAGACTGCAGTTTGTCAGAAATAACTCCTTAGGAAATGGTGCACTTTGGGAATATTATTGTTATTGTTACTATTAATCCCACAAAATACATCCTGAATTAGAATCCTGACTCTCGTATGGACTTCCTTTGTGCTTTTCAAATTAATTCTATAATGTACTTCAAATCACTTCATACGTTGTTTAAAAACCAAAGAATAAATCTTGTTTCCTAATGGTGACTAGAATCACCTATAATTTTGACATATTTTTCTGAGGAAACCGTGGATGAGGAAGTTTGCTTTTCAGAAAAATTTTCTATTATTCCAGATCCATACATAAATGCATATAGGGTGCCTTAGACACACATATACACACATACACACAAATATATGTATCTTTTATAATGGAAATATGTGTGTATATATGTACATATATATTCGCACATATGTCCAAAATACCATATTAAATAGAAAAAAATCAATTTGAAAGCACAATTTAAGTAATAAACAAGGCCTTTTCCCCTCTAGATAATCTCTAATCTTCCAAAATGTAAAATCCAATGACTCTGAGGATATTCTAGTTTAATTTTCATAATTTAATTCCACTTGCTTTAATTTTTATTTATCATTTGTTGAGCAAATTATGTTCCTTTCGTTGATGTAAACATACCCTATTGTTTTCTGTCTTAAGGATTAACTGGGAAATTTGACCAAGTGGATTATTGTGTTTCTCCTAGCTATTTGTTAAAAAGGATAAAATAAGTTTCAAATGGAGTTTCTCATTAAAAAGTTGTTCTTTGTCTAAGAATTGAAACACATAAAATTGGATTTGTACTGTTAATTCTTCATGCTTATTCCAGAAGTAGTGTGGTGACTCTTTCCAGAAAGTACTGTTACTCTGAAGAGGAAAAGTACTGGGAGATTTAGGAGAAAAGTTACAGGATAAAAATCTTTGAGCAAAAAGATTGCTGAGTGGTTTGACCTAGCCAATAATAAGTTGAAGGGTATTTTAAGATATTTTAAGATTTCTTTGAGGAGTTGTCAATAGACTAGGAGAAATTAATTCCTGAAGGTGAATTCAGTTCCCCTTTTTGAAAACTTTTCACATCTGTTGCTGGTCTTCTACATGGCTACTATGAATGGTAAGCACTGAATTTCACCTTTCAGTTCTAGAGCTATTCCTTAGCAAAGATATAAACTTATACTATTGGTGCTTTGTATTCTGATAATAAACAAGAAATCCTATTTCCTGTGGGGAAATGAATAACATATAGCACCCCTATCAACTTTGAAAAGCTCAGCATTGCTTTTTTTTTTCATAAAATGAAAAGGCTTATCATTGCATTTGCAATAATAGCTGCATCAAATAGCTAGCATATGCTAAAACTCATCAGGTATAACAGCTTTAGAGGGGGAAAAACTTCAGTCACCTTCAAACCTTTCAATTTTTGAATAAAAGGAATTAGGTGGAGGAATCCTATCCTCCCCTTTCACAACATCCACTTTCTACCTATTGCTTTTTCTCCTTACATTTTTTTTACCACCAGTTTGTCTACATGACAAACTTTTTTCCTGAAATTTCTGCTTTTTAAAAAAATTGCATCCTCCTTACTTTCATAATGTTAATCCCTTGTGCCTTATGTCTGCTTACCCGTTGTCATTGTGTCCCCTTCTGTTCTCTATTTAAACTTTTCCAGCCATATCTTGTTCTAGTGCCCACACCTCACCAAATACACCAAAGTCTCCCTCTGAAGAAAAAGTTCACTCCGAGCTTCTCTGAGAAACAATGCTGGATCAGATTCGTCTTTCATATAATACTTTCAGAACCTAGGGGGATGTGGAACACTGGAATCTAGCCAACATTGCCTTCAGGTGCCTCTCTTCATGACTAGATTTACTAGCTCAGGGTAGGTATGCTGCTAATTAGCTTCCTTTTTTAATGTCAACTCAGTTTCTGCATCTTCAGGGCCCCAAACTTGGTGTTTGTTAGGAATCTCATTATTATTAAACACTTTATAGCACTTTAAAATTTGCTAGAGATTTTAGAGTCATTTTTATTATGTACTCCTCCCAAAACCCCTATAAGAGAGGTTAACCTTGTCATCTTCCTTTAACAGCAGTACAGAAAGGCTAAATAACTTTCACTAACAATCAGAACAATAAAATGTTCCTTTAAATGGTTATCCCTAAAGTCTTTGTTTTTTGGTTAAGCTAAAGAATGACCTCACTTTTGAGAAAGTGTTGTTTTTTTAAACACATTCCTAACTTTATAAACTTAGAGTTGGAGGGATGAGAACCCAGATTCAGAACATTAAAATGAGCCTGTCCCCTGCCACCTTCATTATACATGCACTCTGGAAACTCCATAAACACTTCCATTTTCTCACTATTAATTTAGAAAGTGCCACTGCTGAAAACCACAGGTCTCCACAAGACAAAGTCAATTGATATTTATGAAACAGCCACTGAAGGAGTAAAATTTTCCACAGCAAAGAAAGCAGTACTACAGGTAGCCACACTATTTCTTTATTCTTCCCACTCAGTCAGTACATGGGTCTAGACTTCCAGAATGTACTTAATGTTTTCAATGAAGGGTATATAACCAACCTGAAAAGCTATGTTTAGGTTAACCAAAGACTCCCAAATGTACATCATAAATAAAATAGAAATAAATGCACTAAATTATTCCATTTAATGAGATTGTAAATACAATTTATAAATCAACCAATAATATGGAATCCCGAGGGAAGAGTAAACAAATTTTCCAAATGAAATATCAGTAATGAAAATTTCATTTTTGAAAATGGCTTTACCTAATGATGCTATAAATAAAAGCTCAATCTATTAGTCTCTTTTATATGTGTATATTCTATAAAGTCCCACAATTCTTCCCCCAAAAAGGCTCTGCGGAACCAGTCTGTCTTCTGTCTGATTTTGAAAACAATATTTGCTGGTACTAATAGAAACAGACAAAAGAGAATCCTTTAGAAATAGCACTTTTTTAATTGTTGAGATTTCTCAAAAAATAGAAAATTAAACCCACTAATGTTAAAGGAAAGAACAAATATGAACTTGGACAGACTTCAGGAAATAAGAGAGGCTATAAGGGCCTCACATGCTACAGTCTATGGGGTGATGAAGACTTGGAGATAACTAAATGATTGAACAACAGTGTTAGAGGATAATATTAGAAATAACTTTTAAAGCATACTGTTGTTGAAAAAAGCCATTATTAAAATGAAAAGGAGTAAGTTGCCAAATCATAGTAAGTAACAAAAGCTACTGGGATTCATATAGATCTGTGACCTCAAAAAGCAGCAATTATTGAATGTGTGAAATTTTTGTTCAAAGACATGTTATTTTGCCTTTGAACCAGTATGCATACTTTGTCATAGAATAAGCACTATCTTCTGAGTAACCAAAATAGTAAGAGCTATTGTCAAATAAAAATTCTACTCTACCTATCTTATTATTATTTGATCCTGAAGTCTTTGTGTCTCTTTGCCACCTCATGGAGAAAAAAATGGAAGCCTGTTAGTGTTCAAACAGTTGTGACCATGGAAGAAACTGGTATGACAACTGTCTGGTAATTGGAAGCTACAGACTATTCTTTAAATTCTGGGATTTGTCTGTCCACTCAGTAATGTCTCTCTTAAGAAAAATCCAAAGGAAGAGAGCCAGATCCCTTACCCAAACTTTTATCCATTCAATGATTGCAAATGACTGTTCTCTCAAACTCATTTGAGTTTGCTTTTTCTTGGCACTTTTGTAAAGCAAACTTGGCTGCAAGTATAGCTGTACTTTACCTGAAATTCCAATCTCAAAATCATAAACAAGAAAAAGCATCAAGACATATTAGTAAACAAAGATCCCTAAGTGTTCTATGTAATCATTCTTTTTCTGACTGCCAATCCCCTCCTTTAATCCAGTGTGTACTGAGCTGACCAAAAAAAAATCTGACAAAATGAAATGACAGTTGTAATTATGTTTTCAACATTCATCAGAAAGGATCTTAATTATGTTTAGTTATCAGATTGCAGATCTAAATGTGACTGGGGAATTGAAAACTATAAAGCACTGATGTTTTCCTACATTTTATAATTTAAAAATATATTATCAGCTTTAAAATATTGCACAAATCGATTTTACCTTTTAAAGATATGAAGTTTTATGAAAGCATTATATTTGATGTTTCATCATCAACTTTTTTCTTGTTAACACTCTTGGTTAAAATCAACTAGTCTAAATAATACTTTCATAATTGAGATCATGAAAAATTCCAAAGAAGTGTGATTTTATCCTAAAATGAAGATACTAACTGTGACTCAAAGCCAGAAAACCTAACTTTTAGTTTTCTTTTCAGTTAGGTAGTAAACAAATAACTTCTAGGAAAAAAAATTCTGGGAAACTTTGGAATGTCTGCAAATAATTTACAAAGTAATTTAAACTAATACAAGGTATCAATATTCATTGAATAATATATAAAAGGGAATATATGATCCAAATTCCCATCATTCCAGGTGAAATCTTTTCTATTATATTACAATAGTCACCAAGGGTTATGTGTTCCCAAACAAAGTTGTAAAAGAACTAGCCATTAAAGAACAGAAGAAAGAATTGCTTCATAGCGTGAGAAGCAGAATAGGTATATTTTCTTTTTCTTTTTTAAGCTTAATAATAATGTCACAATTTTTTATCTGTGGATAAAGGCAATCTGAATTTATTAGTATTTATGCGCAAGACATTCGAATTTGTCTGACATGGTAGGAGATATGGACTACTAAAAGGTACCACAAAGTGCCAATCATACAGTGAAGCAATGTTAAAAACACTTGAAAACATTATGCTGAGCTTTCCCTCACACATGTGAATATGTAGCTGAAATGTGCATAAGGCTCTAATTATGAGGAATCAAGCAGACATTCTTTGGAGCTTAAATTGGAAAGCAAAAACACCAGCATACAGGAGCCAATCAAATCTACGCTTTTTGTTGTTGTAGTCTCATATAGAATCATAGAATTTGAGAGTTGGAAGAGGCTTCAGTGGCCATCTAGTCCAACCCAAACACAAAAGGAATCTCCACACTATAATATACCAGTGAGTCATCATCTAACATCTACTTGGAGACCTCCATTTCTTAAGGCAGGCCATTCCATTTTTGGATAGCTCTAATTGTTAGGAAGTTTTTCCTGACATCAAATCTAATTTTGTCTCTTTGAACCTTCTCCATACCACCCCCCTTTTCCCCGGCACTTACTATAATTTGAAAGTTACCTTGGTGGAGTTTTATGACTTGAGACTCGAGAATCTGGATTTTCCCCTTGATCTGATGCCTAGCTTTGGATAAATGACTCAGGCCCTGCATGGTTACACTTCCTCATTTATAAAATGAGAGAATGTGTAATATGCACCTATACTGCACAGCATAAGGAAGTTAAATAATGATATCTATTGTGTTCACAAATGCCTTTTAAGAGTAACAAATTGTGTAAATATTATGAATTATGGCCTTTTTGCCATGTAAGCCCAAAAGGTTGCACATTTAGCAATCAAATATATTAACAAAACCTTGCATTTTAGATCGAAAATGTTGATGACATCTTCAAAAGTAATATTAATAAGGTTGTGCTTTTTTGACAATGAAAAGATATATGTACACATGCGAGCATCTGTATATGTATGTATGAATTTTTAGCCAAGGAATTATATTACATGTCCAGAATCAAAAGGTATTTGAATCTCCAAATCCATACAGGATTCTTTTTGATCTACTGAATCATGTTGGTGATAGTGGATTTGCTTCTGGACCTGGGAGTCAGAAAAAGCTGGGTTCAAATCCTGCCTCTGATACTTACAGTGTAACCATCAGCTAATCATTCAACCTAAGTACAAGTTCTGTCATCTGTAAAATTAAAGGGTTACAGTGAGTCTCAAATGAGATAAAGTGTGTAAAGTGTTCCGCAAAAGTTAAAGTGACATGTTGTTTAATATTTAAATTAAGCTTAACTTAATATTAAAATGTCCAGCACATTTTAAGTACTCAGATCCTTAGAAAATTAACGACAATGCACCCAGATTTTGAAGTGGTTAGACATCTTTTCATTTTAAACATTTGTGTTATTTTTAATTGTCTAAATGTAATAATGTAGTAATTAGTTCCTTAGCAGTACAAAAGTAGAATGCAAATAAGAATATTTATGGATTAGTTTGACATATACCAGCTTTTCTTTGGGGTGAAAAAAAATCAGTTTTCAGCTTTAGTTTTCGCCTCCTGAGCACATACATCACTTATTATTTGACTTGCTGTTTCTTTCAGTTCTGTATCTGGTTCAGTTCTGAGATTTACTGAATCTGAATATTCAATCTGTCAAATGTAAGCAATTTTATTAAAGGTTTGGAATGCATCTTGAAGCAAATAATTCAGTGTTCACACTTTTATAATTTTTATCGATTTAGCTTTGTGACCTTTATGAACCTTATATGGGAATAAAATTTATTTAAACTTTAAAAAGGATTTACAATTCAGTTAAATGATAGGAAAAGAGACTCAAGGTCTTTTTTTGCATTGGGAAATTACCTATATAGCAACTGATTTCATCAGCTATAAAGAGACAGCCCAAGAGAACAATAAAATCCTTCCCATCTGTGTATTTCTCCATGCTGTTCAGAGGATGCATAATAATGTCTAGCAAACTCCTTGGAGACCTCATGAAGATTGAGCTCAGTGCTCTTGAATTCATAAAAGTGAATCTGATTGCTAAAAATTCAGCATTAATACTGTGTGTGCATATCATGTGTAGCCTGCTTGTTCAGAAAGATAACATCAAAGTCCTCTTCATAATTTTTGCTTACCAGTATTACTTTTAGTAGGAATAGAATCTGCAAACAGAAAACTCTTTACTTGTTAATAAATATTTTGGTTAGGGTTATGTATCACCGAAGAGGGAAAATAAATATTCTGATTCTGGCCAGGGAGTTTAAAAAGATCTTCTAGTCTTCACTGGGCTACTTAACAGTAGTGTTACTTTGCATGATTCTCAAACTGTTGATATTCAGTCCCTTGCTTACCTCATTGGGTTGTAGGGAGAATGTAATGAGATAATGTATGTAAGTTTTTCTTCTTCTATATTTAAGTTATTAAAGTGGGAGAAGGAAAGTTTTTGTAAAAGGTAGAGTCATCTGGGATTTCTGAGAGCTTAACATAAGCAAAAAGCTCAATTTACATTAGTAATCTTTTTTTTTTTCCAGAAAGAGAAATCTTTAAAACTCAAAAATAAAGGCACCCAGTGAAAGCTAGGTATTTGGAGTTTTCAGAATTCTGACTTGAGGTATGTTTGGGGTAAGGGTAATATAGAAACATTTGAGTATATTTGTAACTTACAAGCCTGAGTATGTACTTAAGTGCTGAGTGTGTACTTAGCTGTTGAATTTAGATTTAAAACTCTAGGGTGGTAATCTTTATTTGGCTTGGGTTTTGTTGTAGTTGTTGTTGTTGTGGTTGGTCGGTTTTCTTTGAAAAAATGAGTGCCTTAATACCTCCTTTACGGGGAGGGAAGGAAACAAAAAATTAAACAGTCCACCGCCATTCAGTACAATTTGAGGTTTTCTTTTGGGAGATTATGATTTGACCTTTAATCAGCAAATGCTAATTTTATTAAGTTTATCTAGTTGCTCCACTTCCCTATGTGGCAGGTTTTGGTTTGTGATGGCCACAGTAATTCCGGGAAGTGTTTAAAATTAAGAATAAAGTGCATAATCCCTAAGCCAGAAAATACCCACAGGCTGGTTGTCTTGACTCCCAAGTCAGCCACCATAGGCATTAATCAGAAACCTCTATTTAAAGATTTCAGCAGAACTGCCAATGGGAGAGCAAGTTGGGAAAGAGAACTCGAGCCAAATTTGGAACTAGAACTATAGATTTCTCTATACCTTTCTTTTCATTCCATTTTGGGCACTTCTAAGCCACCAGAAACATCTGCCCTGACTCTGGCAGGAGATGAGTGTAAGGGGTTGCTAGTCAAGACTCAAAACTTTTTCCCCACCCCAGGAAGGAGCTACTTGTGTCATTTTCTCTCCCCTCCTCCTCCTCTCCCTTGGATTCAGGACTGAGGACTAGAGAATGCTAGATGATGGGCCCCAGATCTGATAGCCTACCTCTCGCCTTTATCCAATGCCATCCTGACATTCTCAGTGCCTGGGTCTGGCCCTGTCATTTCTCCTGTCTTTGCATGGAGGCTCTGCGCCTCCTGAGGTAAGGTTTAGGAGTGAGGGTGAGGGTGGAGATTGTGCTGCAAGAGGGCCTCCTCTGGCTCTAGCAGCACCGAAACCTCAAAACTGTTCAGTAAATCCTGGGGCTCTTGGGGTTCCCATCTCAGCAGGGGTGAGTCATATGGAGAAAATATTTCCTCTGAGTTAGTGATCCATTTGTGATTCCCCACTTTGGGCTAACGCACATGAACTCTGGGGAACTGGAGAGGTTCAAAGTAGGTGAGAATAGAGAAAGAGAACTTTGAGTTTAGGCAGTTTTCCGTCTCTGCTCCTTGGAAGAATAGAACAGGAGGTCCTGACTCTTGACACTCTAATAGCTCGATATAGGGTCCTGATAGTAACTAGGGCCAAAATATTCCCCATCCAAAAAGTCATAAAATCATAGGATTCAGAGTTGGAAGGAACTTTAGAGATCATCTGACAGCAAGTCACCTAATTAATCTCTCCTAGTTTCGGTTTCCTGGCCTGTAAAATGGAGATAATCTTACCTATATCACAGGACAGTTTTTAAGGATTAAATGTGTGTAAGGAACATGGTAAAACTTGTCAGTTCAACTCCCTCCTTTTGAAGATGAGGAAGCTGAGACACTGGCTAAAGTCATACAAATAATGAGTCAGGATTCAAACTCAGGTCTCCTGACTCTTCACTGTACTACTAGGCTTAAAAATACACACTAAACCCCGAGGAGATCGGAGTCCCAGTGTGCCAGCATCACTACCTTTCAGAAGAGAGGTATCTGAGGAGATCTGGACTCTTCCTAAAAGTTTAGCTTTAGCGGTGCCCCTTGTCCCTCTGTCTTTCCTTACCTGTCCATATTTGGACTCCTGTTCCAAAGAGCTTTTCTCCAGCCCGTTGACCGGGTGTGGGGCAGGGGTGGGGAAGTTGTTGCGGCCCAAACTGCTCCACTCTTCCACCTTTGGACTGTGGTAGGGGGAGCTGTCGCTCACTGCGGTGGAAGTAGAGGAGAAAGGCAGAAGTTAGGCAGGCTGAAAGCCTAGCTGGGGCTAATGAGGACGACTCTGTGATCTCGGGGAGCATCTACCCTCTCCTCCCAATACCCTAGAATCCCCAGAAAGGAGCAAAGTGATGCCTCTAAACCACGAGTCTCCGTAATTCAATCAGATTCCTCCTTTGTCTTCCCCTATCCCTCTCCAACACTGGCCCAAGCCATCTTTCTTGGTCTTTTTGAATCAAAGGTATAGCCTGCATTATGCTGCAGTCTAAATAGATCTCGAATGGCTTTTTTTCCTTAACTCCTCCAGCAAGATTTTTGCTTTAAAAAAAAAAAGACTTTCATTTTTCTGTCTGACTTTAGTGGAGAAACTGGAGGAGGAAACTTGAGAAAGCGTGTTCTCCCGAATCAGGGAAAGAAAACTAAGAGGGAATAGGCAAAGCCTGACTCCTCTTCTCCATCTTACACCCAAAGTCCGTAGGAGACTGACCAAGATCAAGAAGGCTGGGGCTGAAGACAAAAAGACTGCCCGCGTCTGAGTCAGCGTAAATGTGTTTATGTTTACAAATATCCCTCGGTATTTCACACTTCTTGCGAAAATCGATGGAATTCAGTTCTCAAACTGGGGTCCACGATCCACTGTAGGGGTTGGGGGGGGAGGAGAAATTCTTGAACTCGGATAAAAAAGACCCTTATTTTCAATAATCTAGAACTGAAATTTAGCATTTCCTTCAATTATGAATTTAAAACAAAACATTACTTCTTAGAAGGAGTCTCTCTAGATTTGCCAAAGGGATCTACGGCACATGAAAAACTTAACTACGGATATAAATAAATACTTTCAAAGTCCTTTGAAAGCATATAAACAAATATTAGGAATTATACATATTTAGAATTGTTTACATGAGTGCCCACTTCTCCTAAGTGTACTCCTGATCCGCATTGTCTAATACAATTACAGTTATACAGATTGGAAGCTGGGGAGACGCGGGTAACGTCAGAATGTGTGTACCAGTCAGGTGTCGCGTATGAGCAGTGGAAGTATTTATGAAAAAATGAGGGACTGCGAAAATAAATAAGTTATCCACCACCCTCAAATGCTAGGCCTTACAGAAAGGATTAGAGAAAGAGAGGTTATGCAAGGAAAAGAAAGAGAATAGAAACAAAAAACCAGGTTCAATAATTCGAAATTTTAGGAAGAGGAGAGAAAGGTTCACAAGTCCTTTTGGTTTCCAATTGACATACACAAAAGTAAGCGACAAAACAATTCTAAAAGCCTAACGCTATGCTTATTCATTCGTCAGCACTTTTCTATTGGTTTACTTCTTTTAAAAGAGACACAAGGTTAAAGACAAACACACTTCGAAACATTTTATTTTGAAGTAATATGGATTGAAAAGTTAGGTTTTTTTTTAACCTCCACACACAAACAAATGTATATGTAAATGTATGTGTATATGTATATGTGTATGTGTATGTGTGTGTAACAGTGAGAGAAAACTGAGGAGCAACGATTGATTAGGTGGAATATTGATTTTTCACGAGCAAGATTTTCAATGTTAGAGCATTTGAAAACACACCATATCACAATGGAGACTTTCCCCTGTTCACCCACTAATCAGTGAAACTGCCAAGTGACCCACTTAGTCTAACTATGATTCCTGTGGAAGAACAGTTTTCTTTTCAACTTTGTCTACTCCTGTTGAATGAGTTTTCCCCATAAATGAATTAAGTCGTGTTCCCATTGGACTGAGGCTATGTTCCAGCTCAGAGCTGTCTATATCTCTTCGTCTTCCGTAGCAAAATGCAGTCGATGGGCACCAGCCAGCAGATGTCTTAAGAAACTGAGATCTCTCAGAGAGCCCCCATTCCTTCAGATCTCACACTTTCCCATGAATAGGAGCTTCCTTTAAATGTCATCGAGGTCAGTTTATCCTATAAATCAAGGGCAAACAACCCTCAGAATGCAGTTTCCAGTGTTCTGTTCACCCTAACCTGGATGGCTCTGATGAGGGTAAGAATTATGCTTTTAGAAGAGTCGTTTAAATGCTATTATCGACAACAAGGGAATGAAAAGCCATGACTCTTGTTTGTTTGGTTACTGAAAGAGGCAACTGTGCCAATGTGGTGTCAATAAAAGAGGAAATAATTGAAGGTATCTACCCCTCCCAAAATGGAATTGCCCCTCTGTTCTTTTCGAACGCATAGAGAGCTGTAGACAAGTAAGGCTTACACTTCTCAGTCCTCAGCTAATATTTGAGATCTGCCTCTTAGGCACTTTGACTTGACGGTGTTTTAACAGCTTAGTAAAAGAAAACAAACTTCGCCTACGGAAATACTGATCGCCTTGGACCTTGGGGAGCCAATCTGCCTGGCCGAAAAGACGCTCCCTAGTCTATCAGCGTAGAAAAAGGTCGTGGGAGGAAGAACGTGTGTGTGTTGGGGGTGGGGGTTGGGGTGGGGGCCAGGGAAGGGGATAGAAAGGGAAAAGGAGAGAAAGGGGGAACTATCCTACTGCGGCTAAAAGTGCAAAATCAAAACACAGCTTTCTACTGTGGTTGTCGAACTGAAATAGATGCAGAGGAAGCTGAGATAAGAGAAAGAAGCGGAGTGCAAAAAGGAAGAAAGGGACGAAAAAGAAAGAGAAGGAGGTGAGTATAAGGAATCTTAGCTTATTTCGCTTTAGACAAAATTAATAGTTTAAAGAGCTATCAACAAGATTTTAGGTAAAGAGAAACAGCCATCAGCAAAGATTGACAGTATTTCCCTCCCACTTTCTTTCTTTTCCACCCCCTCCCCAAATGAAAGGTAGAACGGAGGAAAGAACAGTAATAAAGCAGAAAATTAGTCCCTGGAAGGGAGAGCCACACAAAGTAACCGATGGTTTTCTTTTTGGCTCACTCACTGTTTCATAAAGTGAAGCATAAGAATGAAACCAATTAGGTGACATTTGAACTTCCTGTCTGAGCAAATTTTGCCTGATTGCGAGAATCCGAGAAGGGGAACCCTGCAATTTCAATGTAAAGCCCCAGCTCCATGAGTCCAGATCTGAGAGCTGAGTAGACCGTATTTGGCTTTCGAAGAGTTAGCTGGATCGTTTTCTCTTCTCCACTGCTATTTAACCTAAAGTTATACTGCCTTGGATTCGTAATTTAAACCAAATTCTAGAGAACAAAATCTAGAACATATCGTGAAGCAAGAGAGGAAGAAGGAAAAAAGAAAGGGGCATGCGAAGCACGAGTTTGGTTGGTAGGGAGTCTGGCTTCGAAGGCTGGTAGCTCGAGGTGAAGCAAAAACATTTTTTAAAAAATTAGTGAATTGCAATTGCTAAGGCAGAGGGAGCGAGGACTCGCTATACTTCCCAATAAAAATGTCTTCCCGTTAGAAGGGTCAGAAGACAACCTGTAGACAGCAGTTCTCCAAGTGGAGAATACTAGAGGTCTGAAGGTCTTAAAGAGGAGTGTGTGGAGAGGTAAGGGTGCGGCAAGGAAAAGATTAGCATCGCTGCTACTATTCCCTCCCTCTCAGGCCCCATCCTCATAGTGGCCTGAACTTACCTTGGTCTGTGATGGAGCGGATTCCCAGGATATCCGTGACAGAGTGCGAAGAGGGCCAGGTTCGAGGCATGGCCATATTGCTGGGAATTCCGGGCACTCCGGGAGGAGTGGGTACTTTGGCTGCAGCTGCAGTAATGGGGCTGGGATAGGAGTATATGTGGTTATAAGGCAAGGCCGGTTGAGGCGGTGGCTGATGCTGTTTGTAAGAGTCGTACTGGCTCTGTTGAGACAGGTTCCCAATCTTGTTGCGTAGGATTCGGCTGATGGAACTGACCGAAGGCACGTTGTACTTGTCACACACACCGTCTGCCAGCAAACGATCACGGATCTCCCAGGCAAAGATTCCTGGGTCCCTCTGTTTGTAGGTCCGGATATGTTTCACCACTGTAGGGGTAGTGACCCGAGGTTTGCTTCCCCCAATCGCCCCAGGTAAGATGGAGCCGGTCTCATTGTAGCGCGCCAGTATCTTACTGACACAGCCATGGGATACCCTTAACTGTCGGCTGATGTCACAGGGTCGGATGCCCAATTGGGCCAGTTCCACGATGCGGAGTCTGATGGCGTTGGGTAGAGGCCTTCCGTTCACGAATACCCCTCCCAGCTGGTTGACCTCCCCGAAGGCTGGCTCTGCAGAAGAACATACACGAAAACAATGCGCGCGCTCGCGCGCGCACACGAGCACACACACAGAGTATTGTGACAACTGTCGCGCACCGATCTTCCTCCTTCCCGAAGCTCTCGGGAAAAAAAAAAAAAAAGGATCCCTGGGATAGTCCCTCTGAGAGCCTATCCTTACTTCTCCAAGTCCCAAATCTAAGTGGGTCCCTCAAATCTCACGGTTCGGAAGCTTCACAGAAATGAGCTGTCTGGCTGCTTCATCCCCCAACCCTCCTCCCGCGGTCCAAGCTCGCCAATTGCTCCAGACGCAAGAAATTTAAAAATAAGACGCAGTCGGAACATTGGAGTTCTAAAAACTGACTAGAGGAAAGCAGACACACTCCTTTGGACTCAAATTAGTCCATCGAATTCACAAACTTCCTATGTTTCAACACCCTATGCTCAGCTTGATAGTTTGCCTGCCAGCTCTATAGACAGATTCGAAGGGAAGCCAAATACGTTGAGGGTACCCGTCAAATAAAATGCCACCATCGGTACTCTAGTGATCCATGATGTAAAAGTTCTTTTACTCCAATGGCTTTAATAATCACCCACCCAGCCATTAGATTTTTCCGTACTACTAACTTTTAACTCGTTACAACTTGTAGAAATGCGAGCAAAGTCAATAAGCAAGTTATGATTCTCTCTCTCTCTCTCTCTCTCTCTCTCTCTCTCTCTCTGTTTCTCTCTCTCTCTCTCTCTCTCTCTCTCTCTCTCTCTCTCTCTCTCTCTCTCTCTCTCTCTCTCTCTCTTTCGCTCTCGCTCTCTCTCGCTCGCTCTCTCTCTCCCCCTCCCGCCACTTATCCTCCCACCCATTCTGACAGAACAGAAAATTTCCCCTATACTGCACGCAGCCACTTACCCATTGCTTTGAGCAGGACACCAATGAGCAGCAGCTCTAGACTCCCAAGAAGTAACTTTCACTACCTCCTCAGTGCTTCAATCGCCTCTAGCTCAGGCCACGGGTCCCTCCTGTTGATCCCAGGAGCAGACAGCAAGAACTTAAAGGGGTAAAGGAATAAAAGGAAGTCTGTGCCCTGATGAAAGAGGTATGAGTTCTGCATTTCAATCTAAGCAGTAAAGTGGGCTGGGCTGAGTTGGGCTGGGTGTCTCTGCCTATCAATCATCAGTGACCCACCTCCAAAGAGGCGGGCCTCAAAGAAAACGACTTTGAGATTGGCTGTAGAAGGTAACAGACAGAGCAATCCTGGAAACTCCTTCCGTTCTCTTTTAGGCGTGCTCAGCACCTGGATTACTAAATAACAATAGAAATGAATATTTAACATCTGCCCAATTGTAACTCAAAGAGAAGGCAAAAATTAGGACTAACTATATACTGAATAGTCAAATTAAAACATTAAACCATATTATGGGGGAGTGGGACCAGGAAGAGAAGAGAGCAACTATGTTGGGTCAAAAACATATAGTAGATTAGCATTAAGTCTGTGTACCTTTTTAGGCGAATATCATATAATTGCAGTTAACACTTGAGTTGGAAAGTGCTGGTTGAGGAAAAAAAGAAAAGAATTTTCAATTATGTAATCTCTAATGGTGCCATAACTTTGATACGAAGAGCCACCTTTACAAACTCCGTCATAGCTAGAGAAAGGTAGGCCGGGTGAGACCACCCAAATTCAGTTTACACGAGAAGGTTGTTAAGGATCAATATCCTTTGCCACAGAAAATCATTGCATGAGACCGTTTAAGTGCTTGAATTCAGAAGACAAGCTGCTGGCATCACCTTATGACTTTGCTTTGAGAAAGAAGTTCAGTGCCCCCACCAAATGACTATCTTCTCTACATAGAACCTGCGGCAAGAAAGAATGGCTAAGTTGGAGGGGAGTGGAACCCAGATTCTGTGATTAGTCTTTAATTACAATACTAAAGCACATTACTAAAGCTGTAGCTGGACAGCTGCGTTTGGCCATATTAGTTCGCTAGGTAAAATCTTCACCTGATAATAGTTCCATGTGGAACTCAGCCACTCGGAAGTTGTTTCCCATTGAACCACTGTTGTTCGTAACTGATTTTAACCAACATAATTGTGTTCAGGTTCAAATGTTCGGAAGAAGTGCTTTGACTTAAATCAGAAAGATTCAGTGAAAGAAAGATGAAAATGCCATGCCTGCGTTCTTGCATGTGTGTCCGTGTTCTTGTGTGTGCGTATTTGTGCACAAATGAAGCCAAACCTAACTTTTTGGATACTTCTGCATTAACATAGAAGTTGTGAAGGTCACGATACACACTTGTGGCTAAGATTACTGAATTCGAATATTGTTGTTTTCCTAGACTGTGGAGGATGTAACTTAAATTGAAAACAAGATTGAGTCTTTTTGAATCTGACTGGTGGACTACATCTTCTTAACCACAATAATAGTACTTTACATGTGAAACATTTTGCAATTCACAAAGTGGTTCCAAATACAGGATATCATTTGGTCCTCCTAACAATTCTGTGAGGTCAGTAGTCAAGTTAGGTATATAGTTATTTCCATTTTATGGGAGAGGAGTCTGAGACTGAGACCTTAAATTGACCTTCTCAAGATCACCCGTGCAGTAAGAAGATCCAGGAGAGATGTTTCCCTTAACCATAATTTAAAAAAAAAAAAAAACCAGCAACTGCTCAAAACAAAAACAAACAACAACAAAAACAACAAACGTATAGGAACTCATCTACAGATTCCATGGTTCTTTTTCTTTATTCAGATCCTTAATGGTTTACAGTCAAAACATGAAAAGTTCCAAAACCGGAAATAATGCTGGGACATAGTGTGTTTTTGTTAAAGTCTTCTAGATTTTAATCTGCCTTGATAGTATTCGTACCAAAACCTGACCGGGACACCCATCTTTTCAGAAAATACTGATTTGTTTCAGCCATTTACAAAGAGATTTTTAAAAAGAAGTTCTCTTCTTGGCCTTTATGTTTAATTCAGTGGGATGCTTAATTTCCGTTCAATAAGAAATGACAAATTTTACTATATGAGAATTTATATTAAAAACTTGTCATTCTTAAAGTTAAAGTACTTAGTCTGCAAAAAATATCCCACCACCCTCGCTGGTATACGTTGACTACAATTGTCAGCTTCACCGCGGAGCACCTTTCTCTTTCGACTGCAATGTAAATGATTTGGGGAGACTGGACCAGCTTGGATGGGTTTCCCTTTTAATATCTTTGATAAGTAGGTTTTTCCAGTCGTCTCCCGCTTCCTTAGAGAGTCTAGAGGGTTGAGCCCTAAAGATTCGCACTAAGGAGTTCGAAATTTCTTGAGAGGGATTTAGAAGAAATCTCAGGGTATACCCTAGGTTCCCAGACTACACCACAGGTTCCCCTTTCTGCAATCTAGGACATTTCCAATGCCTTTCTGCCTTGTATCTCTTACTCTCTATTTACTTCTGTAGTTCGCTTTAAACATTGCCTACTACTCACCTCCCACATTTACCTACGCGCCTACCTACCCACCCGGTCTCCCACCCCTGGGTGCACCAGCTAAGGGCCTCTTTTGTGTCTAATCCACCGCTCACACTACCTGCTCTGAATGTGTGTCCCCAATGTGTTCTTTTGTAAAAAGTGGCTTAGAGAAAAGGTTTATTAGCAGCGACGGTGTTTGACTTGTTTCCATCTTAGTGAGGCAGCGCGTAAGGGTCAGCTCTGCTGCTTATCAAGGAGGGGAGAGTCCTGGGAGAGGGCAACGGCAAAAGGTGTATAATCTGCTCCCGCTGACTAGCCTGGTAAAGACCCTAATTTCAAACATCAAATAATCAAAGAGAACTAAATTCCCAGGTCTACCCTCTTGGAGTAGCTGAATGAGGGGGCTGGAGAAATTTACTTCAAGAGACTTTTTGTGCTTCCCGGAGAGTGAGAAACCGCGAACAGAGGCTGGGAGAGGTGGGTGGGAAAAAATGAGAGCAAGAAAGTTTTATTGGGGGAAGACATAAGAAATAGGTGAGAGTAGGAATCCAAGTCAGTGTGAGGAGGCGGAATGGTCAATTTGGTTCTGACGCCTTGTTTTGTAGAGTCTGGCTCCTAGACCTGGAGATAACACACGGATTGAAAGAATTTGACCAAAAGGAAATTTACAGAAAATCAAAAGCTCCAGTACCGAAGACCCCAGCACTTTCAAACTGAAGAGAAGCCAAAAAAACCTTTCCCTCCTCTCTTGATAGCTTCCTTTTAGGGGAGACCTGTTCTCAGTTCTCAATGTAAATATTTACTCATTGGAAAACTTCATGTTGGAAGGAAGAGGAGTACGAAAGGGGCAAAGGGAGAGGGGAGCAAGAAGCCTTCTCACCCCACCCCACTTAATCCTGTCTTCTCAAGGCCTATAGGCCTTCACCCGGGGAGGAGGAGGTCGGCAATAGTGGGGAGGAGAAGAGGGAAGAGGCGCATAGAGACAAGTTTAGCTACAGACAATATCCCCAGAGAGTTTAAACTGCCGCTGTAGAATTGAATTATAACCAAAAGCTCCTTGAATCTGGGTGACTCCTTTGGCTTCCCTTCCCCCCACAGCGCTGCTGACTAGAGACTCTATAAAAACTCAATAAATCTGCCACCGAACTCAGACCCCTGAGGTTTCACCTGTATTGCACCCCTTCCCTGCCCCACCCCGGAGACCTTGAAGGAGAAGCCCACTACCTGAAATTTCTCGGGTCCAATAGATCCTAGTCAGCCACCTTTCTCGGAGAAACAGATAGACACTTGTGCCCAGGTCATTCTCCGGTGGTTCCTGGAAAGGTTTTAGGCAGAGTAGGCCTGTGAGGGTGCTTCCCTCTTCATATCTCTATGGGCTCGGTTCTCTCTTCCCCATTTCAGCCTCTACCACCAAATTTGTTATTTTTTCAGACACCTCACTGAAGAAGGAAAACTGAGGGATATGCTGCCTGGTAATGTCTGAAAAAACCCGGGCTGCGGACTATTTGCAGGCCGGAGCGCTCGTTTTGTTTACACGTTTTTCATTTCAAAATGAGTCGGATCTGGGGAGGAGAAAGGAATGAGAATGGAATGATTTGTCCAGACTTTTTTCAAGTTCAATTTGAAAAGAACACAGAGAAAAATTACCAAAGGGTGATGTTATACTCAATCTTTCCTCACCTATGAAAGGTGAATCTTGTTGAGCAAATGACAGCCTAGGGCAGAGTCGTTGCAAGGAACACCTAAAGATACCTCTTGTCCCCAGTCCTTTGGAGGTGGGGATGGAGGGACACTGGAAGTAGCAAAGTGGAAGCCGAGCTTGAGCCACAGGACCTTCGTTATTTGCAAATTTCTGTAATAAAGTTTTCCTGTGGTTTGTGAGGGGATCTATCGGGAATTTAAAAAAATGAAACAAGGATCCTTTTTAACTGTTAGCGAGTGAATGTGGGCCAGCGAGAGAAGACTTGAGTAGACAGATGGATGAGGGGGTTGGTGTTGAGGAAGGGGAAGAAGGATTGTACTGAAACCGAGCAGGTGTGCGTGATCTGTGCCTTACAATGATTCGGGATTGCAATAACCAAAAGGTTGTCTAAAAAACCTGCTCTAACAGCTACTTGAGTCTCAACCTGGGGCTTAGAGAGCAGTGGAGCAGCTTTCAGCTATACAGACCAGGTGAGCTAGGAGCAGAGCCGAAGTGTGGGAAAGCTGCTGCGGGGACCAGCTCGGGTGCTCCGCACAGATGACCCCGGATTCTAGCATGGGTCAGCCCAGAGTTCCACTCTTCCCTCATAGCCTTTCTCTAAATTGAAAGGCGGCTCCAAATAGCCATTATTTTTTCATGCAGAAATGAGGGTGGTGAAGGTCAAAAAGTATGGTCGATGTGGTAGACTCGAGGAAAGGACTAAGGAGCCTTCAGAGGGGAAAGATGAAGGCTTTTGGGGGAAGGGGGAAAGCATGGATTTCGGGAAGGGAAGAAGAAGAAATAATGTAAAGAGATTGTGGGATCTGAGGGGGAAAAGTTGTCTCAGCATCTCGATGAATTGCAAAACAGAAGATGAATTTCCTCGGAAAAGGGCAATTTAGCGAAGGTCTAGGCGCACAGGTAGATGGATGCACAGAGCTCTCCCAGACATGTCGATTAAGGGGATTCCCAGTACCCGAATACAGGAGATCGGAGGCAATCTGGACTACCCATCTACGGTCTCAGCTCCACTCCAGAGAGGAAGGCAGAAGCCACCCCACGAAGAGGCTTGGGGATAGGCGATTGCCTCAGCGCTTCTCTTCATCTTTCTCTCTCCCTTGCCTTTTCCTCCTAACCCTCCCCACTCTTTCATTTCCCCCGACAGCTCCTCCCAGTGAAAAGTGCCTTGCGGTATTCAGAAAATGAGCCAGAGCTTTCTGGTGCCCTTTTCCACAAGTGGTGAAATCTTAACTGAGCAGCGCCGCAGGAGGGACAAGCCGCTTAACCTAGAGTGCAAGAACTGGATGCCGGCTCTGCGATCTGATCTAGGATAGCTCTTTTCCTTCTTTCTCTGAGGGGAGGGGCCTACTGATTCTAGAAACCCGCGTTCAATTCTTCCGCTGTTTCCGGTCACTACATGCCCCCCTATCTCCGCCAAACCCTCGCCCGGGTTTTTAGTCAGCTGCCCTCCTTTTTTCCAATTAAAAATAATGGGCATTTCTTTTCGGGTTCCCAGCATCTACTTCAGTTGCGATTTTTCTCCCCCTCCTTTCTTCTCCTTTGTGTTTCAGAAGGGAACAGGATTCCGAGGTGAGAGGGGACGCGGTTCGGTTCACTCTAAAGACTTCAAATGTCTAGTAAGCCTTTCCCTAAAAACATAAAGAGGAAAAAGGGGAAATGCCATTACGCCAAACATTTCTTTTCTGAACCTAAACTTCAACCCCATTTCAGTTTTCACTGGTTGAAGGCCTAATAGTTTTTAAAAGGCTTGTTGAGGTCTAGATTTTATGTGGCTAAATTTTTTCCCCTTATGAAATATTTAAATAACAGCAAGCATATTCCTGTGGGAAAGGCTCTGACCGTGTTAGCCTAAGATTAACACAAGAAGAAGAATATCCATTTAAGTGGCTGATAGACCCGGAGAGATCTCAGGCTTCGGAACACAGGGAATCTAAATCAAACATTTAATTCGCTTTGCCAAACAAGTTTTTTTCTCCAATAGAGAGCTGTAATGAAGGGGAAATATCTGGAGGTTTTTGGTTAAAAGCATTCGCACTTCTTACCTATCGCCACAGAAACTGCAAGAATTTTTCAGCTCGAAGTCCGAAAACTAAAAATTTCATGTTTCTAAGAACCGATGTCTGAGGCAGATTCCTCTATGGAGGTCTGTCACGGGGCAGAGCACGCAGACTTTTTTTTTTTTTATTAAAGATTAGGTTCATTTAAAATAATTAAATCATTAAATTCATTCACACACACACTGGCGCAGATCTGCTAAAATACAGCCCCCCACCACCATCATTTTCATCCTACAGCAAAACCTACCCCGCCCCTGTGGAGCCTGTGTTCAGCGGAGCACTGTATTCAGAGGAATTTTCTCTCATCTGCGGAATAAAACAAAATAGGAACCCTATTGTTGCCACCCGTTTTAGTTAGGGTGATTCTGTACTAATGTTCTCAGCAGGGCTCTAAGAGTTTTTTTGCTCCTTGGATAGCAGAGGATTTCTGAGAATGAAGAGGGGGAGATGTCAAGAACCCTGAGGTCTGGTCCCTGGAAGTCAAGGTGGTTGGAACAAGCACACCTAGCCCCGGTCCAAGCGAAAGAATTTATGCAAGCCCATCTGAGGAAGATCTCCTTGTCCTGATCGTGCTTCACCTCGGGACAAAGACAATCAGCACCTCCAAAATGCCATCATGATCCCAGATTTTTAGTGTCTGGGTTTAAAGGTGAAGTAGACGGTAAGCAATCAGCAACAAAGTGTGTTCAGGTAAGACCACGAATGGGAGGGAGTCCGTTGCTCTTGCGTCGGGGTTCCCTCTAGAAATGCAGATACAGCTCTTAAGTCCTTTGACCTTACTTCGGAGTGGAAATCTGCTCGCCAGCTCTTGGGCGAAGAGGGTCAAGATGTACTGATGGATCGGGCCCCCCTCTTCCGAGAATTGTACCAAGACATTATCCGCCAGTTTTTCTGGCAGGGGCCCTTAACCATTGCCAAATTCTTAAAGTAGCTAAGAAGTTCATAACCATTCCCGAATCTACCTTTTCGGGAGAGGCAGGAGCACACATTATTATTTATTATTATTGTTGTTGTTGGTGTTTTCCCTTTCTCAGGTCTTTATCCTCCCAGAGCTGTCTGACCCGTAGGTGTAACGGCGTCTCCTCTCTTTCTCTGTAATGAATACCTTGTCAAAGCGCCATCTATAGGGCAGATATTCCTTCGTGTTAAAGTTGTGAAGGACCTGGGGAACAGAGTAAATCTTTGGTACATTTCCTTTCTACCTTTTAAAGTTTCTGCCTCTGCCTAAGAATATCTTTTCCCTTCAATTTTTACAGGGGCCTAACCTATCTCCTAAATTCTCTGAATCACAAATTACTCTATCTGTAAAATCCTGAGCCTGCCCGTCCTGAGCATGCATCGTCCTTTACCATCTCCTGGTCAGAACCTTTGTAAAGATTCTGAATACTACCAAGTTACAAAATTTAAAACTTGCTGGGAGTAAAGCAGGAAAGAGGTCAGGTATCCCCAGTTTCAATGATCTACATATCTGCTCCCCTGCCCACTTGGAGCCACCACACAAACAAATCCTAATTTTCCCCAGACTCCATATCCACTGTTTAGTGCTTAGTACAGTGCCTGGCACACCCATCCATCCATCCATCCATCCATCTATCTATCTATCTATCTATCTATCTATCTATCTATCTATCTATCTATCTGTCTGTCTGTCTCTTTCACCTGGAAGAGATCTAGATTGGGGCTTAATGAGGAGGACTCAAAAGGGCTCCCTCTCCCCCAAGGGTCTCACAGTCTAGGCAGTGGAAACACTGAAACTTTAGATCAATGGAGGTGGGGAAAGGATAGAGAACCACAGAGGATACCCTCACTTCCTGAGGTGGCATTCACAGGGGAAGGTGAAAGATAGTTTCTCATTCCTCACTCCAGAGCTTAAGAGCCCATCCGAGTTTTTAAGTCTATTATGAAGCTCTCTGTTACAAACCTCTGCACTAAGCCCACCTCCTCGACCCTCAACTGAAGCTATTCTGAATCTTCCAAGTTGGCGGCAGGGAGCAAAAGAAGAGGTTAGAGAGAATTGGGGGTTATTATCTTATAACAGAAATGTTATTCTCTCATTTTTCATTAAAATTCTAAGTATCAACTTTCCTCAGCTTCCCCCATATACTTCACACCCTGTCCAATGGAGGGATAAAAACAGGATCCCCTTCCTTCATTATTATTATTTCTTCTTTCTTAAAGAGAGTTAAAGTAGGAACTGAAAGGAAGATCAGAGATGCAATAACATTAAAGTGGATAATTAATACATCTGTCAAGGTGAGAGTGGCTTCCTCCAGGCAGCTCAGGTCTCAGAGAGCATTTATCCATACATCTTGGCACAATGCCTTCTTTGCCTTACACCAATGTGGCAGTGGGAGGTGGGTTTAATTCCTTTTTTTATTTAAAAAAAAGGAGTTTAGGGAGCATTGGAGGAAGGAAGGTAAGAGAATTTGACAACTGCATCTTTATTTTCCTTGGCCAAAGGATTTTTTTTTTGTGGGGATGTACCTTCTGAAAGGGTCCAGGTCAAGAAGAGAGAGTAGATAGAAGAGATCAGAGCCACACCCATCCAAGTTCCCAAGAAACTAGCCTTGTCCAGCGAAGGCATGGAGTCTTCAGCTAAAACTGTAAAAATAAAAACTTCTAGTGTCCCCAGGCCATTCTAAACCCCAATTTTCAGGTCTCACACAGATCTTGTCTGGTAAATTATTCCTTGGGTCATCCCCAGGGTCACAAAGGGCCTCTCTTTGTCAGAAAGAGTTCATCTAGTTTTGGCAGATTAACGAGATTTTTTTTTTCTAGTCCCTTCTAGCAAGCACTGCATGGGGTCTCCGGGGGGACTTTTTTGTTAGTTTGTTTCTCCCTCTTGCAAGCAAGCAACTTTGTGTTTCTTTTATAAGTAGCTCCCGGAAGTTACAGGCCTCATCATTGTGTCAATTGCTACTCTTTCAGAACCCATACAGGGAGCAGTAACTAGCAACTAGCTGGTCTTGGGCTTTTCTTGAAGTCTTGAAGGAGAGGAACATGATACTGAGTTATTATACACAGACTCTCAGGTCGCCTGTGACATGAGGCTTGAAGGCACCGTGTAAGTGTCAGGGGAGGCAGCACAGTACATTGAAAGACAGAATAGTTCTGAAGTTAGAGGACCTGCATTTCAAGGCCTATGTTTCGGACAAGTCATTTAAATTCCCTGGGCCTCAGTTTCTTCCCCAGTAAAATGAGGGCGTTTGACTGGATGAAATCTTGGAATCTTATGATCTTACTATTACAGGAAACAGAGAACTCTTCTGTGTGATGCTGGGGTGTGTGGAAATGAAAAATATTATAGCAATGTAGTGTGCTGTAATCAAAGGGGAACAATTAAGAATAATCTTTTCTAATCAGAAAAGGGGGTGAAGAGGAAGGAAGAAGTCACTGAAATATGCAGGACAAAACAGTTTCACCCACAATAATCAACCTTCTGTCTGAAATAATAAGAAAAAAATCAATTGGCTCCAAATAACACACATTTCAATGTGTAGTATCTAAAAGATATTTTTTTTCTAAGCTTCTTAGGAAGACCCTAAAAGACGTTGTCTTTTTGATGTAGCACAAAAATGCTCTTTGAAATGCTCAATGAAAATTAATAGGTTTGTTAGAGCTGTAATTTTGATGATTCAAAATTTTTCTCAAAGGTTACAACATTTAAATTTTGTAAATAAATATGCCTGAGGAAGAAACAGAGAAGAGGAGAATGAAGCTCCTTGATAAAGGATGAATATCAAGAATGGAAGCAGTGTGTTGTTAAGGGAGAGGTAAAACCTTGAAACATTTTGGTCTAGCCATAACCTTTCATATTGTTTCCTCATTCCTAGATCCACCCATTTAATAACAGGCTTTTATTTTACTCTGAATAATTAATCATTCATTTACATTTTATGTTATTAACCAGAAAGTTCATTTAATAGGCTTCAGAAATAGGGTAAGTTCTCTTCCCTCCACCACAGACACACACACACACACACACACACACACACACACACACACAAAAAAAAAAATGTAAAAGATCCTAGACTTTTAACTAAATCTATGCAGCTATTGTAACTGTTTTGCTTGTTGCAATTCTTCTGGTCCTGGACAGATCAGTAACAGTAGGTTATCTGGTGTTTTAGTTCTAGTTTATCCTAAAGCGTAGCTCCTGTGGAGTGGCCCTTTGCTGTAGCCACCTCTTAGAAGGTGGATAAAGCAAAGAAGGTCTAGACCGCAGGGGACCATTAAAAGTCCCCTGACACCTTTCTGGAGAACTAGAGTTGTTGTGTCTAATGCTCTGGCGAACTGACAACTGAGGTTCTGCCTACATAAATTCCTCTAACAGCTTTTATTGGCTACGGAACTTATATTCAATTCCTGTCCCAAACAATTATGTTCTGCTGCAATGCCCTGCCTGCTGCACGGTTCAGTCCTCCAGGAGAAACTACCTTTCAGTGGCAGGAGAAATAATTACCCTATTTAAATGTAAAAACCTACAATAGTGCCACTTTAAGGCTAAAAATTTCAACCCTTGAAACTCAGGAAATAGCAACATTAGACTTTTCCACGTCTTTGCTTCTATTGCATAGTAAATGGTACACTTACAAGCCTAACCTATGATCCAAAATACAACATATGTTCAGTGTCATTATGTTTTAGGTGAGAAAGCTGTGTTATGGCTTGACTTAGATTTTTGATTTCTAACCTTAATGCTTTATTTCACTCGACTTTAGAGCTTAATTATTCAGAGGATAGTTGTGTCGTGTAACTATGTACATTTAAAGTTACTGGAAAATGAATTGGTTTAAAGTTAAAGGAAAAAAAATGTAAAAATCCAAGAATAATTCCTTACCTGCCAAGACATTCAATATGTGACTAACGGAGAACAATGAAAAGCTGCTAAGTGTTACATAACTTCCATGTAGAAGTCTGTCCATGCACAGAGATTGCATCATTGAAAGTTAACTACACATTTCCCTCCCCTTTACACAACCTGGAGCACCTTGAAAAGGCTTAATCTGAATTTATTTAATTTTTTTTCTTATTAACTAAAGTTTCCTGTTTCTCAGTTTTTTTAAAATGTAGACCCAAGCAAACATTTTCCCTCCATTAGAAGGGATCAGACCCTAGAAATCCACAGCATTTAACTCAAATATTTGGAATTTATCCACAAGCTAACAAGTACCAAGGAATACATAAACAGTGGGAATTCCCCCCTCCATCCTTGCTTCAACAAATTTTAATATAGACTTTGCATGTTTTAATGAGTCTCTTTTTTACTAACTTGGATGAAATGACTTAAGCTCCCAAACAGATTTTCCAAATTTACTTTATTTTTCTCAAGGATTTTCTTGTGTCAAAAGATATGAAGAAAGCAAATCAGAATACAGAGTGTTAAACATGGATATGTGGAAACTCTGCCATATACATATACTTTAAATTTTAACATATAACTGCTAGGGCACTTGAGGATCTTTCAAGATAGTAATTTCAAAAAGGAATTATATTCATGCAGGGTATTATTACTATTAGAGGAAAATTAGTCTCATCAGGGAACAAACACCCTTGGGGTAAAATATACATTAAATTTTAAAGAAGCAATGCATAAGCTACAATTGGATGGTGCTGATTTATACTGCATTTTTTTCTTTAGGATTTCTTGTGTCAATAGAAATGATGAAGGCAGAACTCTGTTGTCTGTACATGCCACCAGAACTCCAAGATGCAGGTTTTGATTTCACAATCTTACCACCCAACTGTACACAGAAAGCTTCAAATACAATTAAGTTGAAGACACACTGGAATCATCCCAGAAAGCAAATATGTATATAATTTGAACAAACAATCCTTTCTCATGAACACAGAATGCACAAAGCAGAATATAAAAAGAGAAGAGGAGGAAGAATATCAGTATGATTTATCCCCTAAAAAACCAAGAATTACATTTGGATAGTTATCAAACTGCTTTCACAAAGATTGAGTGCATGGCCACAACTGTTCTATGAGTTATCTCTATTGCATTCAAAATCACTGTTCTAATTCTTTTCTGACTTATTATCATCGTCAACATACAGGTAAAGATGGTGCTCAATAGCAAAGAATATAGGTCAGTAGTATTTGTGATATATGAAAATGGAACAGAGTGGAATGACGTATAGTAAGTTCAAATTGTTTTCTGGTGATTAATTCTATCGAAAATTAACTGAAAGAATGAAGGGGAAGGTGGGTATAGATTTAACACAGAAAACTTATTTTAAAAGAAACAATTTTATCTTAAATTTTACAGCTTGATCTCTGGGCATTTAAAGAATACAAGTAAAGAAACTACAGGTACTTACATGCTGTTTTCCATTCCAACCTACCCCCTTTTTGTTACTGCATAGATAATCTGAACATTTTCATAAAAGTCATATCAATAGTCAATTTCATTAAATTAAGTTATAAAAATAGTTAACCTCATCCTCTTTAATATTTACCCTGTGATATAGAAGCTTTTCAAAACTGTCCTAGAAACAAAAAGTTACCCTCAGATAGAATGTCCTCCACATCCTCACAGAAACTCTTATCAGCATATGGCGTGTGTGTGTGTGTGTGTGTGTGTGTGTGTGTGTGTGTGTGTGTGTCTGTGTGTCTGTGTGTCTGTTTCTGTGCTTGTGCTCTAATGCTTATGGATTTTTCTCTTGCTCTCCTTAGAAGACCATGGGCAGAAACATTTGTTCCTTTAGGTAAGTAGGTCATTAGCGTATTAGATGAATACAATTGTATGCAAAATGCTATCTATTTTACTGCAAGAAACATCCGACATAAAATTAGGAAAAGACTTGAGTACTGAGGAGAATTTGGTTCCTTAATGATTATAACAACTTAGAGCTTTACCCTCCCTTCCTCCAATATTTTCCTATGATACAGCATTTATCTCTTTTGAAACATATAGAAAGAAAAGAGCAACATTTCACACACAACTTTCTTTTCTCATTGAAATCCCAAGTCCTCCTTCGATAGATTTTTAAAGTATAACAGGACTTTAGCTTAATAAGTGTTTGAACAAGTTCATAAACCAATTAAACTTTATATTGCTAAGAACATATATGCTCCATTTTCTCTTGAAATTTATCTCTACAAACACTTATATATGTCTATCTGTTTTAAGTCTTAAGAGCTTGTCCAGAGTTTAATGTGCTTTGGAGAAATCAATATAAAGCTAAGAAGGGTCATCCATTTCTATATCTTATGCTGCCTCTTAATGGTAGATTCACTTATTTTCACAATCCTAGGTAACTATGAACTATAGCCAATTAAAGTGGAGCCTGAGAGATGAGAATTACTCAAATGTGGGGTTTTTTCCCTGTAGTACATTCCCTATATACATGCATATAAGTAGATGGATACTCTTATACATAGGAAATGATAAATTGCATATAGTATAGCCTTGAGATATTTGTTGAAATCAAGTTAAATTCCGCTACTTTTTACAATACCCTTTTAGATGTTTATCAAAGTTTTAAAACATTGGCTTTAATATTTTACAGGTTGCAGAATTATGAATTAATTAATGTTGCTACTTTAAATGCAGAGGACTTATCTTTCCTTGGAATGAAATCTACTTAGAGATATAAAATCGCTCAAAACAATAACCCATAGATTTTAAATAATTCACTTCTCAAGTCACATAATAGAACATAGCAGGCAGTATGTCATCATTTCCAAATAAAAGCATAACTAAGGACAGAAGAGGGCTCTCACAAAAAGATACTGGGACTTTCTTTTCCCTAAATATGATTAATTTCCTATACCTATTTCCCATGTTCACCAAGAACATATAATATATGAGATCCTGTATGATTCTAGCCATTTTAAGCCCTGAAAAATATAAATTATGTTATAGAATGGAGGTATGGGGAAAGGCAGTATATAATTTTTTCCACAAAAGATTTATCAGCACTAAATATAAATAAATGGATATAACTTCCATTGTTTCCAAAGCAAGGAATAAAAATAGATCATGAAACTTAATATTTCTTGTCTTCAACAGTGTGTAGAACTTTTAATCTAACTCCTTTCCTTTCCCTCTTATAGGTAAGAACAAAATATATTTGGAGGGAAATGTTTATATTGAGAAGAGGTCAGGTAAGCTAATGACTGCTTGGTATTTTATGACAAGTTTTATAACTTTGGAGTTGCTATAACTTTCAAACGATCATCAATAAAGTTTTATTGCAAAAGGAATGCCAAATGTCTGAATGCTTTTGCACACAGTAAAATCTTGCTGCCCCTTTGGCTTAACCCAACTCTCTCCTTTTAACCTCAGTCATAAAGCCTTCCTCTTTTTCACTGAAGGCTGAAAAAGTGTTGATTCTCTTTTCCATCAGGTTGGAATGGGAGAGATTTTATTGGAAAAATATTATAAAGCTCAATTTTAAAAATAAAATTAGATTTTGGTTTTGCTTCTTTAAAATAATTGATTATACTTGTTCTGTTTTTTTAAAAACCAATTTTAAAAGTATTTCTTGGATTTGACAATTACCTAACTTACTCTTAGAAACTCCACATGTCAGAATGATTTTTCAAACTCAATTTTTGAGTTTTGAAATTATTTGAAAGGAGTTCAAGTCAATTATATCCTACTTCTCCTATATCTTATTCTCTCCTCTTAGGAGAGGAAGGGAAGATACATAAAGATCTCCTCTTCTCCTCTTCCACCCTCCAACCAAAGTACATATCTACTACTCAGAAAGCATCAACATTCAGTGTATTTGGTCAGATTTTCTTCAGTGTCTGCTCAGATAGTCAGTTGCTTCAAAGCTTCCCTGAGCTGTCTTCAAGAAATGCTGCCTTAGGTAGAACACTAACAGACCCAAATTTCCTGGATTGAATCTTACATTTGCTAAGACCAATTTGGTCTTTCCCAGGGAAAAAAGTCAACATTCTTCATTGACTCAGTTAAATAAAGGAGGATTCTTTGCCGCCCCACTCTCCCATAAGGAATATTGGAAGACCAGATGAAAGAAAAAAAAACATTGCCCCTTGATCAATTCTGGTTGTCTCTTAACCTTCCCCTCTCAAAATTTCCCCTTTTCATTTAACTTCCCTCTCTCACTGAGGAGAGAGGTGGGGATAGTGAAGGAATTCTTTCAGCACACAAGTGGACTGAGGCTACAGGGAGAGGAAGTAATATGTGTTAAGGGGAAGAAAAGCTCTTCAACACTGCCTCAAACCCAATTTGACAGAGGGCAAGCTTTTGGAAAATCAATGGCCAGGGAAGCTTTTTGCTTCTCTGATGTCTCTAAGAAAAGCAAGGGCACATCCATCAGGATTGACTCAAATAGTTCTCTTCCCATTGGTGACTTCACAGGGGAGTTTCAAAGTTCATTTGTACTCATAGAATATTAGTAAGGAATTCACTGCCCTGCCTCTTCCAACCTCATCACTCCAATCCCATCTTCTCCCCACAACTAGAAACATGTTCTAAGAAAACCTCTCTACTTTCAAAATGCTTTACACAATCTTCTTAGGCTGCATTGCCTTTGTGAATGCGTACTGTGGGCAGTACAGAAGGACTTTCTGCAAGGGAGAAGTCTGCTTCCCAGCCTTGACCCAAACCTTTTGGGCAGTCCTTCTGATGGGTAGGAGGCAGTGCCTGTGCTAGGGTGGTGTTTCCCAATGACTAAGTGGGCTAGATGAGGGTTGTCTATCTTGCTGAGTTTTCATTAGTTGGAAAGTAACTGAAGTTATTCTTCCTTCACTGAAGATACATGAGCCCTATTAACCAGGGCATCAGTCAGGCCTCCAACTAAGAAAAATTGCCTATCTTGCCTATGTTGACTAATGATGAGGGCACAGAATCTCTAGCTTGAGTTTGAAGGGATCTAGAAACCATAGTGTAGGGTAATTCTTTAAAAGGTAAGGAATATCCTCGGTCTGGGGAGAGAGACTGGTAGTGGGTGAAATGGGAGAAGATGACCTTCAGTTGCTGGACAGTGATGAAGAGATTGAATTAAGTGACAGACACAGCTGGGATTTTATTCATCTCTGTTCCATGGGGCATTGGGATAGAACATTGGGCCTGGAATCAGGAAGAGCAGTTCAAATTCAGCCTCTGACTCTTAGTAGCTGTGTAATCTGGGCAAGGCACATAACTTCTTCCTGCCTTAATTTCCTCAACTGTAATATGGAGATAATAATAGCACCTGCTTTCCAGGGTTGTTGTGTTGATCTAAATGAGTGTAAAGCTAGGTCAATCTGTGGGCCCTAGTCCTCCTCATCAGTAAAAGAAGGGAGTTGTACATTATCTCTCACTTCCCACACTTAGCGGTTCCTGTTCTTTTAAAGCATCAATTACACCAATGTTTCCAACAAAATGATCACTGCACACCTGTGATATTAATTATGTGGTATTAATATCATTATCATATAATATCAATAATCATGATCAATATAATTAATAATTGATATTAATTACTTGAAAGGCAGCAAAATATAAAAGGGAGTTTGCAGTTGCCCAAGTTCTGCCTAGCCTCCATTTATCTGGGAAGAAATAAAGCCTTCCTCAGGAGACTCAGATTGAGTGGCTCAGATTGAGTGTTATAAGCCAAACAACTCCTGGCACATGGCCTATACCATGGTCTGGTGGATGAGGCAGCCCAAATTCTTGCAGTGGGACACCAGAACCTCTGTAGCCCCAAGCAGTAAAACATCGGTATTGTGTCTAGGTTATTGCAGGCAAGTTTCATATCTGATAAGTCTGATGCCAGTATAATTTATGGGTGAATTCTCCAGGATGTCTGAAAATCTGAATGGGGATTTGTTGCCTGTAAGTTCTTGAAAGATAAGGAGCTTCTGATAATCTGGCTACCAGGTAATGTCTTGATAGGTATTCTGTAGGTGCTAAATGTTTATATCCTACAGTGCTATGTAGCATAGTTGAGGCCTGATCAGACTTATAATGTGCCCTTTCATTGTTCTCTGTGTGATATTCCTCTTTAGTTCATTAGCCGTAATCATGTACAGCTGGGCATTGCAGTGGATAGAGTACTGGGGCCTTGAGTCAGAAAGACTCTTCTTCCTGAGTTCAAATCTGGCCTCAGATACTTCCTAGCTGTGTGACTCTGGGAAAATCACTTGACTCTATTTTCCTCAGTTGCCTCATATGTAAAATGAGCAAGGGAAGGAAATGTCAAACCGCTCTATCTCTACCAAGGAAACCTCAAATAGGGTCACAAAGCGTCAGACAACTGAAAAATGACTGAACAGAACAGAAATGGTATTCTAGGGCTCATTGCCATAAAATAACACTGGTAAAATGTTTGTATTACAAAGACGGAATTTAGCTTTTATGGAAAGGTTGAGGTCAGTAAATATGCTCTCAACTTTCTGAAATTCTTTTTCTGTCCAGAGACCATTCCTGACTCCCTCTGAATGTCAATCCTCACAGCTGGCTCATCCTGGAGCTTCCCTCAAAACTTGGGGCCTCTCTCCCTGGGAGAACTTTCTGACTCTATGGTCCACTCCCCATGGAATAGCACTCGATCAGACCTTCTCAGCTTCTTTCATTAGTGACTGCCTCTTGGAACCTCCATTTTATAGAAGGACGAGACATGCCTGCCTTCATTACTTTCCTGGTCCTATTCTTGACATATTCTCATGTTTAAAACCATGCTGTAGCAACAATGCTACTTGATGCTACTGTGGCTGTGTAAGGCCAATAACACCAGTGCACAGGAGGGCTACTAGCACAGGTTCTTTGATCTGCTTTTCTAAGAAAAGCAACTTTAAGGGGTTAACAAGCTTACTTTAATTAAACATACATATATCATTCACTTAGTTCAGGGGAAAAATTAGCACCCTGAACTTCAGAGAAAACACAAACAGAAATTACAAGCAGAAATTATATAAACAGAGAAAATAACATAAATCAACAGACAGGCTTCTAGCCTGACCAAGACAAGAGACAAGCACCACATCTGGGTTTTTCAAAGCCGGGGTTGGGGGTGGGGCTTCTTAACTGCTACCCAGATTCTCATCTTGTCAAATCACAGGACACACTTCCAGTGAGTGAGGCCCAAGCAAAATACTAACCTCAGAGTATATATACACTTCTTCAGGGTCATAGGGCATCACAACCATATGACTCAAATCTATGTGACCTAAGCCTTCCTGTGACTTAACCAGGTCATCAAAGACTTCCGATTCAATCAAAGACTCTTGATTGAAAGAAAGGCAATACTCAAAGGCACTTGATTGCCTTAGTGCTGAGAAGCATTCCAAAACATAAGACAACGAAAAGTACCACTTTACTTGTTATTACACATGTCCATATATAGCTTACCTTCTTTTTCTACCTCCTTCACCTGCTTTTCAGATCTCTTTGCATTTTGTCTTCCCTTATTAAAATGTAAGCTCCTTGAGGGCAGAAACTGTTTTCCCTTTTGCTTGTATTTATATCCCTAGAACTTAGCTCAGTACCTCAAACACAATAAGCACTTAATAAATGCTTTTTTCCTTCCTTCCTCTTTCCTGAAACTAATCAGCTGCTCTTTCAACTCTGAAGGAAAGGTCATTCTCCTCTGAGTAACTACATTTCTTTTCCTTAAACCTTTGCTATATCATGGTGTTTCCTCAGGGCTGTATTGGAGCCAACTCAAACTGGGTTCACACTAGAGCCAATTATTAAATTTTCAGTGTGAGTATTTATACCTCAGAAACAAGCAAATGCTAAAAATTAGGTCTTGACTCGTTGTTTTGTTGATTTTTGGAACTGAGAAAATATCAATGCAAAGTAAACTTAAAAGTATGTTGTACATACATTTCTCCCCTGGAGAATGTTTAAATGTTGTTAATTTAGTTTAATGTTGTTAAATGTTTACCAGAACAACCCTGGGCTGGCTATAATAAACACAATGTCATTTGTAAACTGGAACATGTGGAGGACCTTATTATTCACAGGGAATCTCTTCTCCACCTGCACTCCATGATCAATCTCCTACATTACAGTGGTTCATACTCTTGTAGCAACCCCTCTAGGCCCACTCCTCGAACTCAAAGAATGGGATCCCAGGGAGCAACTGACCACTCCTTCCCTCAAGAGTAGTTTTACCTCTAAGGTAAAAGTAGGGGTAAATGTGAGGTAGGAGTAATTTTGAGGTGTTTTCTAATATCATCACTCACAAGCCATCTTCTTGTTGAACTCCTCTCAAAAGTTGTCATTAATTAGCTTTTACAAAAAGATCTTAACTGATAAGATTAAGGACAGAAGTTACAAAAGCATCTCCCAAGCCGGGGGTGCACATTATCCTCTGTACACACTCAGTCTCTGGAGGAGTTGGCTCAAGCTTAAAGAACTGAGATAGACACATATATGGATAATGTGTGGCTGTGGAGTACCTGGTGATGTTTGGCCATTTTCTTCTCTTTTTCTTTTTCTTTATTCTCTTCTCTTTTGCTTTTCTCTACCAAGTTCACTTCTGGATTAGGCATCAGAAAGAAGCAAGTCGTTCAGTTGCTTAGCCAGGCTAGCTCCTTACAGAACACTTATCTCAGATGATGGCTCAATCCATCATTAGAATGGGTAAAAAACCTAAACAATCTAATCTTAAAGAATCAGTGGGTTAAAGAACAAATCACAGAAACCATCAATAATTGCATTAAAGAGAATAATAATAATGAAATAACATATCAAAAGCTGTGGAAATACAGCAAAAACAGTGATCAGAGGAAAAATGTGTATCTCCAAATATTTGCATCAATAAAATAAAGAGCAGAGCAATGAATTAGGTACGTGATTAAAAAGCTAGAAGAAACCCTAAAAGTTTCCAATTAAGCACTAAATTGGAAATCCTAAAAATTAAAGGTGAGATTAATAAAATTGAAAATTGAAAATCACTGAATTACTAAGTACAAATAAGAGTTGGTTTTATGAAAAAAAATAAAATGAACCATTGGTCAATATGATTGAAATGGGGAAGAAAACCAAATAGCTGGTATTAAAAATGAAAAGGGTAAATATACCACTAACAAAGATGAAATCAAAGTAATTATAAGGAGTTATTTTGCCTGATCACATGCCAATAAATTTAATAATTTAAGTGAAATGGTAAAATATTTATGAAAAATTAACTGCCTAGATTAGCAGAAGAGGAAATAGAATATCTAAATAAGCCTATTTTAGAAAAAAGAAATTGAATAGGCCATAAATGAACTTCCTAAGAAAAAATCACCAGGAACAAACAGATTTACAAGTGAATTCCGTCAAATATTTGAAGAACAGATAAATCCAATATTAAATAAATTATGTGTAATAATAGGCAAACAAGGGGACAACTCCTTTTGCAAAACAAATTTGAGACTGATGCCTAAACCAGGAAGAGTAAAAACAGAGAAAGAAAATTATAGAGTAATTCTTTAATGAATATAGATACAAAAATCCTAAATAAAGTACTGGCTAGGAGATTACAACAATATATTACAAAAATTATACATTGTGACCAACCTGGATTTATACCAAGAATGCAAAGATGGTATAAATAACATAAGGAAAACTTAATAAAAGTAACAAAAATCATGTGATTATATCAATAGAGGCAAAAACTTTTTGATAAAGTACAACACCCATTTCCATAAAAACACTTGAAAGTATAGATGTAAATGGATTTTTCCTTAAATTGATAAAAAGCATTTACCTAAAACCATCAGCAAGCATTATTTATAATGGGGATAAGCTAGAACCCTTCCTAGTAGTATCAGGTATAAAACAAGAAAGCCCATTATCACTAATATTATTCAATGTTGTATTGGAAATCCCAGCAATAGCAATAAGAGAAGAAAAAGAAATAGAAGGAATAAGAATAGGGAATAAGATAATAAAACTATCTCTTTTTGCAGATGATATAATGACATACTTGGAAAATCCTAAAGAATCAACAAAAATTTTAGTTGAAGTAATTAATAATTTTAGCAAAAAAGGACAACCCACATAAATGATCAGCATTCCTCTGTATCACCAACAAAACCCTGCAAGAAGAGATAGCTAGAGATACTTCATTTAAAATACCTCTAGAGGGTATAAAAATATCTTGGAGACATCTGCCAAAGAACTGCCAGGAACTACATAAACAAAATTATAAAAAAAAACTTTTTACACAAATAAAATAATATTTAAATAATTGGAGAAATATTAATTATTCCAGGATGGGCATGGTCAATATAATAAAAATTACAATTTTACCTAAATTAATCTATATATTCAATGCCATCCCAATTAAGTTACCAAAAATTATTTTACTGAGTTAGAAAAAATAATAACCATATTCATTTGGAAGAACAAAAGGTCAAGGATTTCAAAGGAACTAATGAAAAAATGTAAGGTTTAGCAGTACTAGATCTTAAATTACATTATAAGACAGTAATTATCAAAATTATCTGGTACTGGCTAAGAAATAGAAAGGTAGATCAGTGGAACAGAGCAAATACACAATTTACAGCAGCAAATGACTAGTAATCTTGTGTCTGACAAGTGTTAAGATTTAAATTTGGGGGATAAGAATTCATTATTTGGCTAAAAAATGTGGTTTTATGAGAAAAACAATAAAATTGATAAACCTTTGGTCAATTTGATAAAAAATGAAGAAAACCAAATTACCAGTATCAAAAATGAAAAGAATGAATTCACCTCCAATGAAAAAGAAATTAAAGCAATAATTAAGGATTATTTTGCCCAATTGTATGCCCATAAATTTGACAGCCTTAGGGAAATGGATGAATATTTACAAAAATATCAATTGCCCAGGTGAACAGAAGAGGAAATAAAATACCTAAATAACCCCAAGCCATCAATGAACTCCATAGGAAAAAAATCTCCAGGGCAGATGGTTTTACATGTGAATTCTATCAAACATTTAAAGAACAATCAAACATTTAAAGAACAATCAATTCCCATACTTTATAGAGTATTTGGGAAAATAGGTGAAGAAGGAGTCCTATGAAGTTCTTTTTATCACACAAACATGTTACTAAATACCTAAACCAGGAGGAGTCAAAACAGAGAAAGAAAATTTTAGACCAATTCCCCTAATGAATGTTGATGCCAAAATTTTAAATAAAATATTAGCAAAAAGATTAGAGAAAATTATCGCAAGAATAATACACTATGAACAGGTAGGATTTATTCCAGGAATGCAAGATTCATTCAATATTAGGAAAACTATGAGCATAATTGATCATATCAAAAACAAAACTAGCAGAAACCATATGATTATCTCAATAGATGCAAAAAAATCTTTTGACAAAATACAACACTCATTCCTCTTAAAAACACTAGAAAGCATAGGAATAAATGGAGTCTTCCTTAAAATCATAAGTAACATCTACCTAAAACCATCAGCAAGCATTATATGTAATGGGGATAAGCTAGATGCATTCCCAATAAGATCAGGGGTGAAACAAGGATGTCCATTATCACCCCTATTATTCTATTTGGTACTAGAAATGTTAGCTTTAGCAAGAAGAGAAGAAAAAGAAATTGAAAGAATTCGAATAGGCAAAGAAGAAACTAAGTTATCACTCCTTTCAGATATATGATGATTTACTTATAGAATCAAGTAAAAAAGTATTTGAAATAATAAAAAAAACTTTAGCAAAGTTGCAGGATATAAAATAAACCCATATAAATCCTCAGCATTCCTATATTTTATTAACAAAGCCCAACAGCAAGCAATAGAAAGAGAAATTTCTTTTAAAGTTACTCTAGACATGATAAAATATTTGGGAATCTACCTGTCACTATAGGCCAGGGCCTATATGAACACAATTATAAAACACTTTTCAAACAAATAAAGTCTGATCTAAATAAATGGAAAAGCATCAGTTGCTCATGGTTAGGCCAAGCTAATATAACAAAAATGACAATTTTACCTAAATTACTTTACTTACTCAGTGCCATACCAATCAAACTACCAACAAATTATTTTACAGAGCTGGATAAAATAATAACAAAATTCATCTGGAAGAACAAATGGTCCAGAATATCAAGGGAATCAATGAAAAGGAATGCTAGGAAAGGTGGTCTAGCCATAAAGTAGCAGTCATCAAGACTACTTGTTATTGGCTAAGAAACAGAGTGGTGGATCAGTGGAATAGTTTAGGTACACAAGACACAGCAGTCAATGACTATAGCCACCTACTCTTTGATAAACCCAAAGATTCCAGTTTCTGGTTTAAGATTTCACTATTTCACCAAAACTGCTGGGAAAATTGGAAAATGGTACAGCAGAAACTGGGCATAGACCAATATCATACACCGTATACCAAATAAAGTCAAAATGGGTTCATGATTGAGGAATAAAGGGTGATACTATGAGCAATCTGGGAGAGCAAGGAATAGTTTATCTGTCAGATTTATGGAAAAGGGAAGAATTCATGACCCAACAAGAGATAGAGAGCATTACAAAATGCAAAATGGATAATTTTGACCATGTTGAATTGAAAAGTTTTTCTATAAACAAAGCCAATGCAACAAAGATTAGGAGGGAAGCAGAAAATTGGGAAAAAAATCTTTACAACCACTGTCTCTGATAAAGGCCTCATCTCTCAAATATATGGGGAACTGAGTCAAATTTATAGGACTACAAGTCATTCCCAATCGATAAATGGTCAAAGGATATAAACAGGTGGTTTTCAGAGGAGGAAATTAAGATATCTATAGGCATATGAAAAAATGCTCTAAATCTCTATTGATTAGGGAAATGCAAATCAAAACACCTCTTATGTACCACATCTCTCCAGTCAGACTGGCTAACATGACAAAACAGAAAAAATGATAAATGTGGAGAGGATGTAGGAAAATTGGAACATTGCTACATTGTTGGTAGAGTTGTGAATGAATCCAGCCATTCAGGAGAGCAATTGAACACTATTCCCAAAGGGCTATAAAAATGCGCATACCCTTTGACCCAGCAATACCACTTCTAGGGCTATATCCCAAAGAAATCATACAAGTGGGAAATGGATCTGTATATACAAACAAATATACATTTATAGCAGCTGTCTTTATGGTGGTAAAGAATTGGAAATCAAGGGGATGCCCATCAATTGGGGAATGGCTAAATAATTTTTGGTATGTGAATGTAATAAGAAATGAGGAAAAGACAGACTTCATTATGAACTGGAAAGACTTGTATGAACTGATGCTGAGTGAGGGGAGCAGAACCAGCAGATCTTTATACATGATTATAGACACACGTATCTGTAAGGACTAATTTTGATAGACTTGACTCCTCTCATCAATACAAAGTTCAAAGAAATCTCCAAAAGACTCATGATGGAAAAAGCTATGCACATCTAGAGAAAAAATTATGGAGTCTGAATGCAGAATGAGGCAAACTATTTCCTTTTTTCCCTTCTTTTTTGGTTTTGATTCTCCTCTCTCATGATTCATTCCATTGGTTATAATTCTTCTTTACAATTGGACTGTTATGTAAATAAATTCAATCTGAAGGTAAATGTAGATCCTACATTGGATTACATGCCATCTTGGTGGGGATGGGGGAGGAGAGGGAGGGAGAGAAAACTAGGAACCCAAAAACCTGTGGAACTGAATGTTGTAAACTAAAAATAAAAAAAAAAAATTAAAAAGAATTTAATTAAAAACAACAGCCTACTCATCATCTTTCAAGAAATTATCAAGGAAATCTGTACTGATATTCTAGAACCAGAAGGTACAATAGAAATGGAAAGAATCCACTGATCACCTCCCGAAAGAGATCCCAAAAAGGAATATCCTAGGAATATTGTAGCCAAATTCCAGAGTTCCCAGATCAAGGAGAAAATTTTACAAGTGTCCAGAAAGAAATAATACAAGTATTGTGGAAGCACAATAAGGATAACTCAAGATTTAGCAGCTTCTACACTAAGGGGCTGTAGGGCTTGGAATATGGTATTCTAGAGGTCAAAGGAGAGAGGATTAAAACCAAGAATCAACTACCCAGCAAAACCGAGTAAAATATTTCAGGCAGAAAAATGGAATTTCAATGAAATGGAGGACTTCCAAGCATTCTTCTTGAAAAGACCAGTGCTGAATTGAAAATTTTATTTTCAAATACAATAATCAAGAGAAACATGAAAAGGTAAACAGAAAAGAGAAGCCATAAGGGACTTATTAAAGTTAAACTGTTTACATTCCTACATGGAAAGATGATATCTGTAAACTCACCAGACCTTTCTCAGTATTAGGGTAGTTACAGGGTATATATATACACACACACACACATACACACACACCCCCATACATACACACACATGTGTATATATGTTTGTATGTGTGTAGATATGTGTATGTATATATGTACACACATCTATATATACACACATGTATATATGTGTATTTAGGTGTATATGTGTGTATGTATATAGGTATATATGTAAATATATATGTGTGTATATGTATATATGTAGACAGAAGGCATGGGATGAGCTGAATATGAAGGAATGATATCTAAAAAATAAAATTAAGTATTGAAAGGAATGTACTGGGAGAAAGATAAATGGAGAGGTAGAATACAGTAAATCATCTTACATAAAAGAGGCAAGAAATAACTTTTATAATGGAGGGAAAGAAGGGGTGAGGTGAGAGGGAAGTGAGCCTTACTCTCATTGGATTTGGTTTATGGAGGCATAACATACACACTTGGGTATGGAAATTTATCTTATGCTACAGGAAAGCAGGGGGGAAGGGGATAAGATGGAGGAGATAGTAGAAAGGGTGGTAGATTGGAGGAAGGGCCTACTAGAAATAAACACTTTTGTGGAGGGACAGGTCAAAGGAGAAAATAGAATAAATTGAGGGTGTGACAGGATAGAGGGTAATATAGTTAGTCTTTCACAACATGACTGTTGTGGAAGTGTTTGGAATGACTACACAAGTATAACCTGTGTCAAATTGCTTGCTTTCTCAATGAGGATGTGTGGGGAGGGAGGAAGAGAGAGAATGTGGAACTCAAGGCTTTAAAAGTGAATGTTAAAGTTGTTTTTACAAGCAACTGGGAAGTAAGATATACAGGCAGTGGGGTACAGAAATCTATCTTGCCCTACAGGAAAATAGAACGGAAGGAGATAAGAAAAGGGGGTGGGGGGTAACAGAAGGGAGGGCAGATGGCAGGAAGGGGTAACCAAAATGCACGCTGTCCTGGGGTAGGGGGAGGGGAGAGATGAGGAGAAAATTTGGAATTCAGAATCTTGTAGAAGTTAATGTTGAAAACTGAAAATAGGTCAATGGAGCTAGGATTAAAACCAACCTACCCAGCAAAACTGAGTATCATGCTCCAAGGCAAAATATGGATTTTCAATAAAATATAGGACTTTCAAGCTTTCTCAGTGAAAAGAGCAGAGCTGAATAGAAAATTTGACTTTCAAACACATTAATCAAGAGAAGTATGAAAAGGTAATCAAGAAAAAGAGAAAGAAAAAGAAATCGCAAGGGACTTACTAAAGTTGAACTGTTTTGTTCACATTCCTACATGGAAAGATGATGTGTATGATTCATTAGACCTCAGTATTAGGGTAGATGAAGGGAATATGCATATATATATATATATTATATATATATATATGTGTGTGTGTGTGCATTTATGTATATATATATATATATATATATATATATATATATATATATATAGAGAGAGAGAGAGAGAGAGAGAGAGAGAGAGAGAGAGAGAGAGAGAGAGAGGGCACAGGGTGAGTTGAATATGAAGGGATGATATCTAAAAGAAATAAAATCAAATTAAGGGATGAGAGAGAAATATATTGAGAGAGGGAGAAAGGGAGAGATAGAATGGGATAAATTATCTCGCATAAAAGTGGCAAGAAAAAGCAGTTCTGTAGGAAGAGAAGAGAAGACAGGTGAGGGGGAATGAGTGAATAAGCAATTTGGGAGAGCAAGGAATAGTTTACCTGTCAGATTTATGAAGAAGGGAAGAATTTATGACCAAACAAGTGAAAGAGAGCACTACAAAATGCAAAATGGATAATTTTGATTATGTTAAATTGAAAAGTTTTTGACAAACAAAGCCAATGCAAGAAAGATTAGGAGGGAAGCATAAAATTGGCAAAGAATTTTAAAACCAGTGTCTCTGATAAAGGCCTCATATCTAAAATATGCAGGGGACTGAGTCAAATTGATAGGAATACAAGTCATTCCCCATTTGAGAAATGGTCAAAGGATATGAACAGCCAGTTTTCAGAGGAAGAAATTAAAGATATCTATAGTCATATGAAAAAATGCGCTAAATCTCTATTGATTAGAGAAATGCAAATCAAAACAACTCTTAGGTAGCACATCTCTCCAATCAGATTGGCTAGCATGACAAAACAGAAAAGTGATTAAATGCTGGAGAGGATGGAGGAAAATTACTACATTGTTGGTGGAGTTGTGAACTGATCCAGCCATTCTGGACAGCAATTTGGAACTATGCCCAAAGGACTATAAAAATGTGCATAGTCTTTGATCCAGCAATACCACTTCTAGGGCTATATCCCAAAGAGATCACACAAGTGGGAAAAGGACCCATATGAGCAAAAATATTTATAGCAGCTGTCTTTGTGGTGGTAAAGAATTGGAAATCAAGGGGATGCCCATCAATTGGGGAATAGCTAAACAAGTTGTGGTATATGAATGTAATGGAGTACTGCTGTGATATAAGAAATGGGGAGCAGACGGACTTCATTATAACCTGGAAAGACTTATGTCATCTGATGTTAAATGAGGGGAACAGAACCAGGAGAACATTATACATGATTACAGACACACGGTATCTGTGATGACTAACTTTGATAGACTTGAGTATTCTCATCAATAAAAGGTTCAAAGACATCTCCAAAAGACTCATCTTGGAAAAAGCTATGCACATCCAGAGAAAGAGTCTGAATGCAGTTTGAGGCAAACTATTTGCTCTTTATTTTTTCTTCTTTTTTGGTTTTGTCACTTCTTTCTCATGATTCATTCCATTGGTTATAAGTCTTCTTTACAACTTGACTATTGTGTAAATAAGTTCAATGTGAAGGTAAACATAGAACCTAAATTGGATTACATGCTATCTTGGGAGGGGAGGGGTAGTGAGGGAAAGGAAGAAAATTTGGAACTCAAAAACCTTGTTGAACTGATTGTGGTAAACTAATAATAAAAAGTAAATTTAAAAAAATGATGAGAATTTTCAGATGAAGAAATCAAAGATGGTTATGAAGAAGTGCTTTAAGTCAATTTCGATCAGAGAAATGCAAATTAAAAACAACTCGGAAACACCACCTCACATCAGTCAGATTGGCCAATATGAGAATAAAGGAAAATGATAAATGGTGGAGAGGATGCAGGAAAATTGGGCCACTAATGCATTGTTTGGTGGAATTGAGTACTGATCCAAACATTCTGGAGAGCAATTTGGAACTATGCCCAAAGGGCAACCAAACTGTGCATACCCTTGGATCCAGCAATACCACTACTAGGTCCATATGCCAAAGAGATCATAAAAAAGGGAAAAGGACCTACATGTGCAAAATTATTTTTAGCAGCCCTGTTTTTAGTGGCTAAATATTGGAAATTGAGGGGATACCCATCAATTGGGGAATGGCTGAACAAGTTGTGGTATACGAATGTAATGGAATACTATTGTTCAATAAGGGATGAGGAACAGGCACATTTAAGAAAAACCTGGAAAGATGTGTACAAACTGATACAAAGCAGAGCCAGGAAAACACTGTATGCAGTATCAGCAACATCTGTGATGATCAACCATGAATGACTCAGCTTTCCCCAGCAACACAATAATCTAAGACAAGTACAAAGTATTCACAAAGGAAAATGCCATCTATATCCAGATAAAGGACTGATGGACTCTGAATGCAGACCAAAACATATTTTTTCACTTATATTATTCTTTCTCATATTTTTTTCTCTTTTGTTCTGTTTCTTCTTCCACAAGTGTGATGAATATGGAAATATGTTTTACATGATAACATATGCATAAACTATGTCAAAATGCCTACCATTTCAGAAGGGGGGAGGGAAGGAGAAAAATTTGGAACTCAAAATCTTGTAAAAATGAATGCTAAAAATGTTCTTGAAATGTAATTGTGTGAAAAAATAAAATACTATGTAGAGCAAAAAAGAAAAGAAAAGAAACACATGTCTTAATAAGGGTAGAAAACATACATGAGGTTGAGAGGTATTTTGTTTTGGAAAGTTCCAGGAATGATGAATGGAGCGAGAGATGAGTCCATTAGTATGTCCTTCCTAGAAATAATGGCAGTATTGATTTGACTATGGTACCAGAAATGGAAAGGCATGGAGGGGCAAGGTACACAGGAGAAAATGGCTAAGTCTGCCTGGCCATGGAAATCAAATGAGATAATATTTCTAAAGCCCTTAGCATGGTACCTGGTGCTTAGTAGGCACTTGCTAAATCCTTATTCTCCTTTCCCTCATGGTCTCTGGTACAAGTGGAAGGTAGCTGTGGAAATGGGTGGGGAGATATCTATTGAAATCCTGGCTCTGACACTAGCTTTGCAACTAAAGCTAAGTAGTCTTGCATCTCTGATTCTGTTTCCTCCTTTTCTATTCCTATAAAATAAGAATAATATATCAGATTGTTTGCCAATTTGTGGAGGGCAGAGGGCAAAGAGAGAGGGAGAAAAATTTGGAATTCAAGATCGTATAAAAATGGATGTTAAAAAGTATCTTTATATGTAATTAGAAAAAATAAAATACTATTTACAAAAAATAAGAAAAAAAGAAATGATGAGCTTTATGATCTTAGAAAAATATGTATAGACTTGCACAAAATAATAAAGAGAGAAATGAACAGAACCAAGAGAACATTATATACAGTAAATAGCAATATTGTTTTAAGAACAACTTTGAGTGACTTAATCATTTTGACTATTATAAATACCCAAGTTAACTACAAAGGACCTATGAAGGAAGATGCTGTCTGTATCCAGAGAAAGAACTGATAAATAGAAGTACGTATAGAATGGTTTTACACTCATACCCACATACACACACATACATGCACACACACATGCCTACATCCATGCACATTACTCTTTAATGGTAGCCATCTCAGGGGGAGGGAAAAAGAAAAAAAATAAAGTCACATGATAACTTAATTACAAAAAGAACAGCTTCTTGTACACAATAGATTCATAGGTCCATAAACAATCATCTTTATTGCTCTTCTACTATGTTATGGAAATACTTGTTTTATTTCTTACGTTCAGAATAAAAAATATGAAAAAATAGAATGGGAAAAGGTCCCTCTTTGGGCTGATTTTTTACTGGACTCAGATCTCCTGCTATCAGTTCCTGGTAGTCTCTGTTATTGACTCCAATTACTGAGGAGACTTCTAATGGTTCTTCTTACCTTTTAAAACTCATATGGTCATAACCTGATCAATTACCTCTCCAGATACTTATTCATTTATGATCTGGAAAGAATAAATGAAGAAGAAACAAAAGAAATAGAGCTCCTATGTACTCAGGGACATAGTTTTGTAGGAGATAGGACTGACTGCTCTTCCTCCACCTAGCAGCTTATAGTAATAATCCTCTTCACTGGAAAACCACCAAAGAAGAAAATGAGGGACTGATCAAACCTTTTATACTCACTCTTAGTTCCATATCTTCATGTAATTAGAATATGCTTTGTCACCAAAGTATTAATCTCTCAGTCAGTTTACTTATGGCTAGACGTAGACTCACCAAGTTTCCACACGTTGGATAGAAACTAGGTAGAGAATATTGTATAAATTCTATATAACTTACCAGTAAAAGCAAGCCTTCATACTCTTGAAAGACTAGGCCATCACTGTTCTGTCCCTAATAACACTTTTTTGTAGAGCATACATCTCCTTGTTTTATGCTAGTGTTTGTTATCAGATGGTCATTGAAGGTTTTTATTTCTGTTGCTACATTTTCCAAAGTATCCTGAGTGATTGTAATAGAAAAATGGAAGGTGTCTTGTAAAAAAGTATGTATTGTGTCATTTTATTCTACTGATTTGAATGTTTTTTCATAATCAATAGGTAACAATTGGATCATATATTCTCTACACCTTTGAATCAGTTGATACGGTAATGATGTTGACCATTATTGAATATAATTTGTGAAAGCCTTATACCTCATAAAGGATAGCCTCAATTGATGTGTTGATGATCCTTATAAAGATTTTGCATAGATGTGAAAGTAAAAATATAGGTTAGTAGATAATGAAGTTTCTTAATTGATTTTTGGGGGTATTGATGAAGTTAGAGAGCTTCTCCTCCTTTAGATACACTTGCATGTTGATCCCTCAGTTCTTTCCCAATCGGTATAGCCCCCACCACTCCAATCTGTCTCTCTTCTACATGTATTTTATCCAATTCAATTGCTTTTCTTGACTTTCTCTTTAGTGGCATTTGTATCTCCTCTAGAATTACCACTGTTAGCAGCAGTGTTTACATCCCATAATGTTAGTGTCCAAATGTGGTGGTTCCACTATTTTTGAAGGAAAAATAATTTATTGAAATTTTGCAAATCCTTTCCATTTCTCTTCCATTTCTATTCCTTATTCCATTTTTATATTTTAATACCCTTTGCATGGCTATTAGTTGACTACTTTGCTAAACTTTCTTTAAACTAATTTTACTCTCTATTATGTCTTTCTGCTTTATAGAATATAGTTCATGATCATCAAACTTTTATAAGATTATGCAGCTAAATTTATACTCTAAAACATTTTCTTTGTTAGCCACCTCTCCAATTGTCAAATTAGTCAAACATTTGCTGAATAAGATATTTTTCCTTGTGTTAATTAATTCATATCTGTTTAATTTCTAGGTAGAATTACTGTAATTGATGTCAATATTATTTCTGTAGTCCATAGCCCAATTTTCATTTTCAATAGTTTATTAAAATCTTAGTTGTACTCTAGATCATATTAAAATTATTAGTTTGTCTTCTAATTTATTATAAATTCTGATCATATCTTGATGAGTCTATAGTGTGACTGTACAGAGATAGCTGACTTGAGGATAACTCTCAAGTCCACAATAAACTTTTTTCTTGTCTCTTAAAATGTACTAGTTTTATTTTATTTTTCAGATTCCTTTTTGTGTGTTTCTTTTTTGCAGCCTTTTAATTGGACCATATGATGTTCATGTTTTCTCCTGTCTGTACCTGCTAGACATTAATGTATTTTTTCAGTGTTCTTCAGATTTTCCATACTTTTCTCTGTTTGTGGCCTGTTCTTTATTCTTGAAGAGGACCATGACATCAGGGAGATGAGGACATGACTTAAAATTGACTTTGATCTGAGTGAGGGAGGGTTGTGCAAAGTCATCACCTTTTCAGGTTCTTACTTTGAGTGAGGCAACACTTATTCAGTGAACAAGCCTCTTTAGGAAATAATATTATCATCACAGTTATCTCATTCTTCTCATACTTTTAATTGATCAAATTAGAAATAATCTCAAAATAATACATTATCCAGTTATAAGAGGATGGCACTTCATAAAGATGACACAGAGTTTCTCTGCCTGCTTCTGGCCAATCACGCGTGCTGATTCTGTGCTGAAGTACTCAAGTGCTTTGGGATGGTAAAGCAAGCCCCATCCTGGTGCCTTAGCCTTGTAAAAGCAAAAGGAAAAGGGTATATTAAAGGGTATATTAAAGAGAGATAGCTTCTGCCTCACACATGTTTTTTTCTGTCTCTATGTATGCCAAGCATCTTTTTCTCCCTGGGTTTTCTCTCAGGGTGGAGAAGGAGCAACTTGTTCTCTCCCCCACCCCAGCAGAAATTATAAACTGCAAGCCACACCCAAACTTCTTGCCCTTAGATGGAAGAACAGGGCTACTATAATTAATCTGCCAATCCAAGGAAGGCCAAAACCCACATGGGATAATTCACACTGCTCCTAAAAAGGCAGCTGTTTTGATTAGCATGATGAGCATTTTTGAGCTGTACCATCCTCAGTTAAGAGGATCATATTGTCCCTTGTGCACTACAAAATATATTGATGTTAGACTCAATCCCCAATACATGCAATTCTCATGAGAACATCAACCTGATTGTTCGGTTCAGCAGAAACCAAATAATGACTATGATGAACATAGAAATTCCCTGCTAAAAAACAAACAAAACTGAAACTGTATGCAGTGGGAAGCATTGGTAAAATTTTAACATTGGCCCTGATCCCAAAATGGAGAGTCTTGTGCAGTTCTGTCCTCTCCAGACCCCAGACTCAGGAATAAACCAATAAATAAATATGTTTCTTATGTGCTCTTTCCCTCAAAGCCATCGTATATGCCAGCCACACAATTCATCCCTCTTAGAGGATAGACACCAAGATAACTTTCCCACCCCTCCAGGTGTCCTCTATTACTGGGTTAATGACCTCTGAACTCCAGTTGTGTATACTTCTCTCATACCAGGCAGAGCCATCAGTGAACCAAGAAAAACAATGTTCCTCAAGAGCTAAATCTTCCCAGACAAGAGGACCATTGGCATCATGGAGGAAACAAAGGATTGGGGCTGACATTGGAAGTCTTAGACTTTGGTAACATCAACAGCCTTTTGGTAACATTTGTAAAGGGTACTAATACCTAAATGATCCAAACCTCTCTAATCTTGAATGCATCATTTCCATTTGATAATAGAAACTTCCTGTGCCCTGTTCACGTTGTTAAAGGAACCATGTTGCATCAACTAAATCAAAATGGGTAACTGTGGCTGCAGTGGAATAATATGACCCTTTGTCATCCATTCAGTAGGTAGCAACTAGGATCCAGTAATTGCAAACAACTACTTTTTTTAAAGTATCTACTTTGGGAGGTTATGTCTCTAGATATCTAATGGTTGTTTATTAACCTACAGGTGTCTGTCAAAGGCTTCACTCACCTAGTATTTATGGACAGGGGTCTCAAATCTCCTATGTATTTGGCACCACCTTTTCTTTCCAAGCCACAATGATTTGGGCTTATAGCCTCAAATCTTCCTGAGATTTAGCAGTTAGAACTACCTGTGTTCAGGAAGAACCTTGACCCTTAACTTCCTTCTAAGGCACCTAAAATCTGAATACAAATATTTGAGTGGCTCAGAATAACCAGTTGGGGTGGGGCAATGATCATATGGGGAAGGGACTTTAAAAGATATCCTAAATGTTGGTGGGCAAAAGGACCCTTATTGCTCTAATCCATAATCCCCTGGTATAATTTTACTTACACCCCCAAGAAACTGACAATTAATCATCTTATTCATCTCTTATGTTTCAAAAGCCCATACATAAAGCTCATTGCAAGAACTATAATTCTCCACTAACTTAACATAGTATTAAGTCTCTTCCCATCATGCCCAGGGGGGCTATTTGTGTGGCCAAGACAGATGTTGAGGTTGTCTCAATCTCCTTCTCCGGTTTTGCCAGTTGATTTCCCACAGTAAAACTGGTGGTCTGACCAGGACATCCCATAGCTAGAGCTTGAGATTCTTTAGATGTCTCACCAGAGACAGTATCTAAATATATTTAAGGTATACTGGTCACGGGGAGGAGGGAAGGTAACTCTGTGGAGGGGCCATAAATCAAATTCACCAAACTCATCTCTTTTTTTTTAAAATTACCATTTCTTTTAAAATATTTCTCTCTTCCTTGCTTTGTTTTACTAGGGAAGTAGCTGTGAAGGAAATTGATCTTTATGGGGCCAAGTATGCAGAATTCCTCATTATATACACCTGAAAGGGATAGTCAGTCAGCTAGCTAATAAATATTTAAGTGCTTACCATGTGCCAGGTACTGTGCTAAGAGCTAAGGGTACAAAAAAAGTAAAGACAGTCCCCTAGGCCTATAGTAAAACCTGAAAGACCAGATACATGCTATGAGTGCTGTCTGCTATCTGTCCTTCATCCTGGCTTTCTCAGGTCTTTGACAAAGTTCTCAGTAAAAAAAAAATTGAATTGTAATTCAGATTTAAAATACTTTTTAAGATAAAAGTAAAAAAGTAAAAACTAATAGGAAACAAAATTTCTGCCCACTGAAACTGTTTCCCAAACCATCAAAATCAAGCAACAAGCATTTATCAAATATTTAACATGTACCATGTCTTCACAGATATCTTTAGTCATTTAGTTTCTACTCAGGCCATCACTTCTATTCTCTCTCTACAGGAAAATTGAACCCTAATCTTGGAATCAGCACGGGATATGGTAGGCTAGCATTACCCTCCAGTCCTTCACAGCACATCCAGGACATCTCTAAGTGTGCCAAGCCTTCCCACTCTCCTTTATAAGTAGTCTTACTTATAAAGGAGACTGTTGACATGCTTTTATTTGTATCCCCAGTGAATAGGGATAATTTTTAGGTATTTTCATACTTCATAGCACATAGTAAATATGTAATAAATTATCTCTTTCTATTTATATTTACTTATTTACTTACTTATCTATCTATCTAGCACTGTGATAAGTGCCAGGGCTACAAAGAAAGGCAAAGGGGCAGCTAGGTGGCACAGTGAGTAGAGCACCGGCCCTGAGTCAGGAGGACCTGAGTTCAAATCCAGCCTTGGACACTTGACACACTTACTAGCTGTGTGACCTTGCACAAGTCACTTAACCCCAATTGGACTTCCTTCCCCCCTCCAACAAAACAACAAAAACAAATACAAAGAAAGGCAAATATAGTCCCTATCCCAAAGGAACTTCCATTTCATAGAACAGATGACGTGTGAATAGGTACATACAAAATACATATAGATTAGATTTAATGTCACTTTAGAAAGGAAAGAACTAGCAGCTGGTGAAACAGAAAAAGGCCTCCTGTAGAGGGTGGCATTTGAACTCAGCCTCAAAGGAAGCCAGCTATTCTAAGAGGCAGGGGGAAGAAAGGAAAGCATTCCAGGTCTGGGAGGACGGCCTATCCAAAGGCACAAAAATGGAGATGGAGATGGAGATGTTGTGCAAGAGGAAGAGCAAGTAGGTCAGTTTAGCTGGATAGGAGAGTTTGTTTAGAGGAGGAAGTGTAAAATCATTGATCAGGTAGGAAGGGGGCAGGTTTTGAAGAGTTTTAAATGTCTCACAGAAGACTTTTTATTCAATCTTGGAGGTAATAGGGAGCCAGTGAAATAGAATGACTAGTGAGAGGGGAAGATGGAGGGTGTTGTATGTGTGTGTAGACACGATCAATCCTATGCTTTAAGATAATCATCTTTAAAGTTGATTGGAAGATGATTTGGAGTGGGGATACATTTAAGGTGGAGAGACGATTTTGAAGTCTTTTACAATACTCCAGATGAGGCTAATGAGGACCTAAAGTAGAATTGTGACTATGTGAATGTTAAGAAGGGAGGGATGTGGTGAAGGTATAAAGAACAAAACATAGCAACAGTTTGAATATGTAGCATGAGTCAGAGTGATGAACAAGGATGACACTGACCTTGCAAACCTAGGTGGCTGGGAGGATGGTGGTATCCTCAACAGTAACAGGAAAATTTGGAAGAGTGGAAGGTTTATAGGCAAAAGACAATGGAAGTGTTGAATTGGAGATGTCTAAGGGCCATCCTGTTTGATAGGTCCAAAAGGCAGTTGTCAATGTAAGAAGGCAGGAGAAAGAGTAGGGTAAGATTCATAGATTTCAGTATCATCTTCATAGAAATGATAATTGAGTCCATGGGAGCTGATAAAATGTCTAAGTTAGATATAAGTGATAGCCAAATCACCCATGATTATTAGAATTGTATGGATGAAAATCCAGTAAAGGAGACTGTGAGAGTAGTTCCTAGAGAGAGCAGTATTACAAAAACCAAGAAAAGAAAGAGGATCTAGGAGGAGAAGGTGATCAACAATATCAAATGCTGCAGAGAAATCAAGAGTGAGTACTGAAAAAGGCGATTAGATTTGGCAACAAAGAGCCCATTGGTAACTTTGGAGGGAGCAGTTGCAATTGAATAATGAGGTTAGAAGCCAGAATACAGAGGGCCGAGAAGACAGGAGGGGAGAGGAAGCGCAAGCACTAAGCTATTTCAAAGAGTTTGGCTGAGAAGGGGAGGATGATAGGTAGTACTGATTGTAGAATCAAGAAAGGCTTTTTTTGAAATGTTGGGGACATGAGTGAGTTTTCACATAGCAGGAAGGAGCCAGATGATAGGTATAGATTGACAATTAGAGAGTGGGAATGATAATGGGAGCATCTGCTGGAGAAGGTGGAAGGAATTGGGATCAAGAACACAAGCAGAGGGGTTTGGCTTGACAGTAGGGGACAACTCTTCCTTAGAGGACAGAGGGAAGGAAGAAATGATAGGGGGAAATGTCCAAGGAATGTGATCAGAAATAGAGGAGAAAGGACAGCATTTCACAAATGGTCTTGGTTTTCGGTGAAATTTGAGTTCAGTTGAGATACTGAATGGAGAGGATGGAGTGGGAAACTAAAGAGAAATTAGAATATTTGGAACTCACTTTGAAGAGTGGCATAGCAGTACACTCAGGGAAGAGGATTTCCTTTTTGCTAGGAGGGCTGATTTGAGATTAAATATCATAAATTTGTAGTGAACTCAATCAGCATAGTCATGATTTCCTCAAGTTCCATTGAGCAGCAGGTGGAAAGTAGCAAAGGAGCCTCACTTTGTTAAGGCATGATTGGTGATAAGTCATGGGGGAAAGGGATTTGAGAATAGAGGATAGTGCAGATATGAACTGATTTACCATATGGTCAAGATAGAGAAGGGAAGAAAGTTCAGCTATAGAATATGTTATAGTTGGGGAAATAACTAAGAGGTAGAAGGAATGGAAGTCATGGTGAGGAAGAAGGATAAGACTGTAGGCCATTAGGAAATGTGAAAGATGGAATGATAAAAAAATTATAATCATATAAAGGGATTTTATCCTTTAAAGAGGATCTTGAATATGAAAACAGAGCATTTGTGGATGATAACTAGATCAAAGTTAACTCTAGTTCTATGTGTCCCTGAGGCAGATTGGAAGAGTAGGTCATGGGAAATGGATAGATTGAGGTACTGGAAAATCAGAGTATTTGAGAGAACATCAATATGTATGAAAAAGTACCCTAGTGCACTTTTTCTAGTGCCCTAGAAAATATTTGGGGTAGAAACAAAAACTGAGCCAGGCACCAAATTCGCTGAGAAACGAGAGAAAATCTCCTTGAAGTCGGTAGAAGGTGGCCACTGCATTTTGGACGGGGTGAGTTTGAATAGTATGACCCTCAGAAGTGTAGAAATCTTCTGAGTGATGGTGGTAGAAGGAGAATCTGGAAGCATCAATGGGTAACAAGTAGAATTTCAACTGCCCTCTTCCTAAAGGAGGACCAGTGAGTTGAGGGAAGGGTAAAAAAAGGGTAGCTAATGTTGAAAGAATGAGCAGGGGAGGTAGTGCTATTAGGAGGGAATCAAGTCTCCGAATTCTAGCCATGAGAAGGGAAATGGGATTAAAATTAAAGGAATTTTTTAAAAATTACGGAGCAGGTATTTCATAGGACACAGCAAAGGGCTGGGCTAATCTGGAGTGGGATGTTGGGGGAGTAGAATATAGCTAGATAAAAGTAAAGAAGTGGAGAGCTGAGATTAAGGAAGGGGTTTTTTTCTTTAGTAGCTTGGATTTCAGTATAGAGGTAGTATAAAAGAGTTGGAGTAACTTAGTCATTGAACAATGGATCTGGGAAAAGGGTTGTTGGTTGGAGATCGGGTCATAGTGAAATATCTCTTTCCTCTGGGCTTGTAAAAATGAATATTTTATTATGGACTTTATTCTTTTTCCAACAGACCTATAAAGAGAAGAATGAAGGTTCACCCTGATGTGTTATGGCCTGGGTTTCCAAGGGAGAGATAAAAAGAAGTACAATACCCTCATTTTTATAGACCAATTGTCTCATACTTGCAAACTGCTAAACTGTGTGTTATTGCTAATGATCTACATCGCTAAACTGTGTTATGTATTGTTCAAATAAAGAGAAGAGTAACTGAAGAACATGAAGGTGTGGAAAGAGATATATTCATAAGTGTCATATTTAGACAAAATATTATCTCTGGTTAGGGGCCTAGAACTATAAGAGTTGTTGATTCGTCATTCACAGGCAGGAGAGAATACTTTCTTAAGGACTCCTCTAGGCAAATGGATTGTGAATGGGAGCCACAGCTACCTAATTGGCTAGGTTGTCTTTGAGATGGGCATCTGCCATTTTTCTCATCTTTGTAGGCCTACTTTGAGAGGAAAGCCATTCCCTTGAAGGAAGGCACTAATGGAATATCTGGAGAGAAAGCAATACTCAGAAAATATTTATAGTTTATTGTACAAGACAGGAGATAATAAAAGTGACCAGATCAGTATAGCACCACACTAGTGCTAATCTATAGTTTTGAGAACAAGGTGTGGGGAAGATTCCTTGTCACATTGGAATAGAAAGTCACTGAGGTCACACAGCTCTAGAACTAAGACTCTACTTCTGACTAGGATATATCTAAAGTCTCTTCTTAGTCTAATGTTCTATGATATACTAATTATCTTAATACTATGTTATCTATCTAAATATGAATTATAAAAGTGACTATGTAGAAATGAAAGCCAAAGAAGTGCATCCCATTTCCTTCTCACTGGGTGAGGCAGCTTGCTTGAAGGAAAGTAGTAAATATATAAGATGAAATTATGACAAAATGCATATTCCTCTCTTTTCAACACAGAGGAAAACATAAATTTCTTCAGAAAGGATCCTATTTGATAAATAGTCCTGAGAAAACTAGAAAGCAGTTTGTCAGCAATTAGGACTGAAATATGACTGAACAACAATAGTGTTTTAAGCCTAATTGTGACCCCATTTGGCTTTTTCTTGGCAAAGATACTGGAGTGGTTTGCCATTTTCTACTCCAGCTTATTTTACAGGTGAAGGACCGATACAAACAGGGTTAAGTGACTTGCCCAGAGTCACACAGCTATGAATTTTCTAAGGCCAGAGTTGAACTCAAGAAGATGAGTCTTCCAGACTCAAGGCCCGGCGCTCTATCCCCTGAATGACCTTGTTGCCAAACATAAGCCAGCTATGCTTACAACACTACTTTGCACTATATCTCACAATGTATACGTGATCTTAATATTAAAGTTCATATTATTTTTTAAAAATTAGAAGAGAAGCCCATTTTTTACCTCTTATGGCTAAGGGTAGGAGATATATTCTTAACAAAAAAAGAGAGGCAATTCTAAAAGATAAAATAGATAAACATTAATTATGTGAAACAGAAAGGCTTCTACATACTCAAAATTAATACATTTGTAGTACAAAAGGAAGTGGTTAAATGGGGAAAATTTGTGTATCAAATATCTGCAAAGAGGGCTTTGTATCCAAGATATATGAACAATTTATTTATTTTTTTGTTTTTTTTGTTTCTTTTTTTTGGCAGAGCAACTGGGGCTAAGTGACATGCCCAAGGTCATACAGCTAATATGTGTGTCAAGTGTCTGAGACCAGATTTGAACTCAGGTCCTCCTGACTCCAGGGCCGGTGCTCTACTCACTGTGCCACCTAGTTGCCCTATGAACATACATATGTATGTGCACTTACAGACACACACACACAAGAATGCAGCAAATAACTAATAAGACAAATGCAAATAAAAACAACACTGAGGCTTTATCTTATCCTTTGCAAACTAACAAAGATGTCAAAAGGTAGAAATATTTAATGTTGGCTAAATTGTGGAAACAGAGACATACTAGTGCATCGTTGGTGGAGTTGTAAATCAGCACAACCATTTTGGAAAGCAATTTAAAATTATGTAAATAAAATGATTAAAATGTCTATGCCCTTTGACCCGGAGATCTCACTACTATGCCTATACTCTTAAGGGACAATGATTAAGAAAGTGCTCCATAGAACAAAGCATATATAGCAACATCTTTCATGATATTAAAGAATTAGAAACAAAGTAGATATCCATAAATTGAGGAATAGCTAAATAAAATGCGATACATTAATATGATGGTATATTAATGTGCTATAAGAAATAACGAATATGATGGAGAAATACATAAAGATATACATGAACTGATGCAGAGTAAAGTAAATGGAGACAAGAAAGCAATATGTACAATGATTATAACAATGTAAATGAAATAACAACTGAACTCACGATCATCAAAAGTGAATTCATGCAATTATAAAGAATAAGCATGACTCAAAAGAAATGATAAATCATTCCTACCCCAACTCCTTGTACAAAATGTTACACATTGCACATATTTTTGGACTTTTCCAGTGTTTTGATTTTAGCTTTTTCCTCTTCTTTTTTCTTTAAAAAATATGGGATAGCTCCCTAAAAGGTGGAGGGAAAGGGATCCTGGGTAAAATTATGATATATGATATAAAAAGCTATGATATGTGATACCAAAAACAAACCAAGGCATCAACAGAACCTTATTAAACAAAGAAATATTGACAGAGAATTAAAAGATGGAAAAAAGACAATGGAAGATGTTTGATACCAAATATAAATGACCTAGAAAACAGATCAAAGAGATATAATTTAAGATTCAATGGTCTCCTTGAAAGCTAAGATTAAACAAAATAAAAGCCTAGACACTGTATTTCAAGCAATCATATATGAAAACTCTCCAGATCTATTAGAATAAGAGGGCAAAATGAAAATAGAAAGAATACACCAAACATTTCCTGAATGAAACCCCAAAAGGAAAAGTCCCAGGAATATTAGAGACAAAGTCCAGAATTTCCTAGAAGAAATAAAGAAACCTACTGAAAATCTCCAGAAAGAAGCAATTCAAGTAGAGTCATACAAAACTGGGCATTTCTACCATGAATGAAAGAAGATAAAGGAATTAATGAAATAAAACTAAAAAGAACTTACCCTTCAAAGCTGAATAGGAAAAGGGAAGGGAATAAGCATTTATTAAGTGTCTACTACATGCCAGGCACTGTGCTGAGTACTTTACAAATATTATCTCATTTGATCCTCATAATATCTCTGTGAGGAAGGTACTAACTATTATGATCCCCATTTCATAGTTGAGAAAACTGTGGCAGACAGAAATTAATTGAGATGCCAAGAGTCACACAAATATCGTATCTGAGGCTGTATAACTCAGGTCTTCATGACTCCAGGCCCAGCACTGTACTCACTATGCCACCTCTAATAGATCTTTAATGGAAGAGAGGAATTTCAAGCACTTCTGATGAAAATATCAGAACTAAGTAAGAATTTTAAAATGCAAATACAAGAATAAAGAGAAATCTAGAAAGGTATATTTATTTGAGTAATTGCATGGGGAGTATGATGATATAGTGCTAACATTCTAGGAGAAGATGAAAAAATTGTCCCCTTAAAGAACTTAATGTCTTTGAAGAATTCTTAAGAGAGTTAAATATTAAAAAGAGAGGACCTGCGGGGTTTGAAGAGGGGTTAGAGGAGGAAAGTAAAAAGGGCAAATACACAAGTATAGGAAGGAGGAGAAGCGGTGGAACTTACTTTTTCTCATAATTGGGGTTCATGAGAAGAATATACCAACATAGTCTTACCTGAACTAGAAAAAAAGTGTTGAACATTCCTCCCTCCCTCTTCACCTTCTCCACTCCCCCATACACACATACCACATACACACTCAAATTGTTTGGTCTAAAAATTGTTTGGTCTAAAAAAATCAAACTCAGCATGGAAACAAGCAGGGATGGGAAGATGTAACAGCAGAGGTTCCCAAACTTATGTGGCTTACCACCCCCTTTAAAAAATATTCTCAGTGCCCCCTCAAATCTTTAACCCTTTAATGGCTTTTTGGACATTTGTATCATTTTGAAATACATAATTAAAAAAGACACATCTTAAATTTAATGATTCATTATAAATTTGTACTTTTTCCTGCATTGAAATTTTGATGATACAATATTGTATCATATAACCACATAGTACCATATCATAAATAAGTCATTACATGCCCATATTTCTGCCGATGCATGTTGGATTTCCCAACAATGGGCAACACACTCACCTGCCAACGCTTGCTTTTTAAGACCTGTAGGCAGACCACTGATCAGTTATAACTTGCATTTTGTGTATTTATTTAGAAAACAATGTAATCAGTATGACTTTAACTCTGTTACACAACAAATGAAACATGTATGAACAGTTTTTCAAAATTTTCTTCTCTTCTTTCCTTATGCTTCCACTATCCCCTTATTTTTATTTAATGCTCCCCCCCAATTGCACCTGAGGCTACTACCACCCCCCCCATTGTTCCAACATCCTGCAGGAGGTGGTATCACCAACTTTGGGAACCTCTGGGTAAGAGGAAGGGAATAATGATAAACAAAATTTAACTTCCTTATCTTGAAGAGAGGATTGAAAAGGGAAAAAAAAAGAAAGAGAAAAAAAGAAAGACAAGAACTAGGCTCTAAAGGAGGTGCCCATGAATTTGAGAAAGGTTTACAAATTTTGGTATATGAATGGGAATGTGGCAGAATATTATTGTGCCATAAGAAATGAAGGGATTATTTCAGAGAATCCTGAATAGTATGAACTGACCCAGAATGAAATGATCAGAATTAGGAGAACAAGTCCAATAATATTGTAAACAAAAACAATTTCAAAAGCCTTAAGAACTCTGACCAATGCAATGAGGATCTGTGATGAAATGAGCTACCAATGTCCAGACACAGAAATGGACATAAGTTTTAGAAGAGGCATGTATAAGGTCACTGTAAATTGTCTTGTTTAACTATGCTTATTTGCTACAATGTTTTTTTTCTTTCAGGTTTTAATTGGTGGAGAAGTTGGGATAGGGAATGCAGGAAATAATAGTGATGTCAAAAACAAAATCAGGCCATTGAAACCTTTATTTATCTATTCACAGAAAAGAACAGAGGGAAGTTGAAAAGAAAGCACAGAGGAGAACAGTTTTGAAAGTAATATGTAGAACTCACTAAATACTTTAAAAAATGGAGATCATGGTTATATACAGAATCTCATTGTCTCTGCCTCTGTCTCTCTCCACCATGGTATTTAAGCTTGGAATTAAATTTAAAATATGAACTAAAAAGCAAAAATAAGTACAACAGCATATTTATGATTAAAAAGTTATAAATGACCTAAATTTCTACCATTTCAATGTTGTAGAATACTACAATACCATTAAAATGATAAATATGAGAAACAGCAAGAAATTTGAAAGTTTTATGATGTAATGAAAATGAAGCAAGTAGAACCAGAAAACTACTTAAGAAGAAAATTGTACACACTAATACAGAGATAAATGAACAAGCATATGGAGAAAGAGATGGCAACTAATAAGATATAAATGTAATTCTACCTAAATGTTTATTTTGTTTTATTTTTTAAAGTGTATAACATTAAAAAATTTACCTGACTTTATTAAAGGATTGAAAGAAAAAAAAATTAATGTGATGAAAAAAGAAGGAAAATGCTTTCTAGCCTGAATCCTGGAAGCACTTTTCCTTATTCCCTTAGCCTCCCATTTTTCCCTACCTTCCAAACAACAAGACAATCAAACTTCTGGTGTATCTATATAACTATTTTAGTCAAATGTTGAGCCTTGGATTCCTTGGAAATTAACCTCTTAAGAATAAAGAAGAAAGGTATTGAATGCAAAGAGGAGAAAGGAAGTAGAAAAGAGAAAAACTAGAGAAGGGAAGAGAGAAAAGGGAGATACAAAAAGATCAGAAAAAATTCAAGTAAGTAGCATTTTAAAAAAAATGCCTAATTCTCTGACCCATGGAGGGTGTCATCTAGAAACACTAAAAACTTTGCATAGATTGAAGTTTTCCATTTTAAGCACAAAGGAGGGAGCAGTGAGAATTTTTATTAGGGGAACAAAAAAAAGGTGTCCAGCTAGTGAATTCTATTGAATAATTTGAACAGTGGCATAATCAGAGTAGTTATTTAAACATGTAAGTACTATAGAATTGGAGAAAGCTCTCAGGTGGGAATTAAATGTTTCATGTATTTTATTTATGTCAGCAGTAGAAAATTCTTGTTTTAAAGATGGCTTTAGCCATCTTTAGACACAAAAACTTGAAATTCCAGCAGGTGGTGATGTTAGTACACGAAAGGCAACTCCTTTCTAGTGAGTAAAATGAAATGTGACACTCCCCTCTTTCCAGAGCAGAAAGTCAGTTTTTTTTTTCTTCATTGGAAAAGTAAGGGAAAAGTTAAAGATTTAACTACGTTAATTTACTAGTCTATTGAATACTCAGGCTAAAACACAGAGGCGGTACTGTCCCTTGAAAGAGTCTGTCTTTTTTTTAAAAAAAGACCTCTTTACAAGTTTTAGTATAATAATGAACACTACTAATCACCGTAGCCTTTTGAAGACTTACGGCGACTTGTTAGGAGTTTGCCTGGGATGTTTACCCTGGCAGGAAAAAAAATAATAACAGTTTGATACACAGTTTGTAAGCTTTTTGTGAATATAGATTACTTCATCCTCTATGTTTGTACCTTGAGTGCCCAGCACAGTACCTGAGATAAAGCAGGCACTAATAAATGCTTGTTGATTGACTGATCACATTAGCACATGATCATTGCCAGCTGAAGGTAGTCAGAGAATAGATATTCTGACACTTCAGCCTTCTTGGTTCTCACTTTGTCTCTAACTAACAATGACTGGATAAGTCACATAACGTTATAGCATATGAGTTTGTCATCTATGAATTTTTTTTCTCGTTTCTCTCTAAAGTCAAAGGACTTTAGAGTTCTAACATTGTATGACCCTATAAAAGGGAGAGAGGGGAAGCTCTGTACATAAACATTCAGCTTGAACATCTCTATGAAGTCCCCAGAGTAAGCTGGTCTCAATTAGAATTGTTAATGGTGAATTAGAAACTTCTAGTGCTTTGAAATCTTTTACTTGCACCATATAAAATGCAGGCCTCAGTCTTCATATCCAGCCAGATGCCAAATCCTGTTGATTTTACATTGATGAAATTTTTCACATATGCCCCCTTCTCAACACTCACATGGCTGTCCTTATTCAGGCTTTCATCACTTCTCACTGAGACTATTCTAATAGTTCCTAATTGGTCTCCTGTTTCTAGTCTCTCACCTCTCTAATACATCCTCCACACAGATGTTAAAATAGTCTTCCTAAGATCAGAGGATGTTACTTCCTTGCTCAAAAACCTCGTGTCCCTCCCCACCCCACCTTGCAGCAAATTATCCCGTAGCCTCAACTTGAAGACCCTTCCCAGCTACATTTCCTTCATACTCCTCCCCTTCATGAAATCTACATTAAACAAACAAGACTGATAGCTTCTTCAAAACTTGATGCTCCATTTCCTGCCTCAGTGAATTTGTACAAGCTATTCCTCCTCATGCCTGAATGGTACCTCTTCTTCTTCTCTACCTCTCAGAATCCTCATCTTCCCTCCAGGTTTACTTTGAGGGCCATTTCCTCCAGCTAGAAGGCAGAGAGTAGTCCAGTTTGTCTGGAGCGTAGAATGCCCAGAGGAATGAGGATTATAGCATAAGGCTAGAGAGCTCAGAAATCCTCTGACCATGGGAGGCCAAAGAGCCGGAACTTTAAAAAATTATCACCACATAGCCTCTGTAAATGCTCATTCCAAAGCCCAGAGGAAAAACAAAAGCCAAGTAGATGGCTTCTCTAGCAGATGGCTTGTTTTTAGTGACGTTTCCCCTACCTAAAACACTAGCTTTGAGTTGGGCTAATGTTTTTAACCCATACTCATAAATATCATATTTTTTCTCATGCTTTTATCATTGAGTAATTATATAACTGCACAACTACGCAACATATCCATCTACCTAGCTCTATAATGGGCAAGGCCCAGAAACTATTAGGACAATCTGAAAGGCTAGTGTACAATTTACTAAGAACCATTCCTTTCTCCCATTTCTCATTCCATCTTTCTCCATATACAACTCTCATTGTTATAGTGATATGCATTTGTTCTCTTACCATTCTAAAAAACGTACATTGAATATTCCTGATGTTGTGAATATTTAGGTGTCATATTTTGATTTGGAATTCTCATGTGGTGTATCAGTGAATGATAAATCATTAGAGAAGATCCTCCATATTACAGCATAAGCCCAGCGCATATGTGTCAAGCTCCCTGCCTCCTTGCAGACCTTTAGTGTCTCCTGCTTGGAGACTGATAGGCCCTGAACAAAGAACAGGAATCTCCTAAGACAAAGAATAGGAAATAACTCCTCCCACACTGGAGAAACATTCCTGAAGAACCAGTTCTTAGGAATGAGGGGGGCAGGGGTTGCTCCTCTCTCTGACAGGAAAAACTTTCTTTGTTTAGGGTCCTATAGATATCACCACGTGGGTGAATCACATTGGAACCTTACCCACAGAAAGGATGCTTTGCCTGCGATTATGTTCAGAAGGACCAAAGAAGGAGGCTGTAAAAGGGGTTCCCCAGCTTCAGAGAAGCCTTGGGTACAAGTGCTGAACATGACATGTATGTTGTATGTTGTGTGTGTGTGTGTCCTTTATTGTTGTTGCTGTGTTTGTAGAAAAGAGAGGGATTCCCCAGCTTGGAGAAACCTTGGGCGGCAGTGTTCCTCTGAACAGGTGTTGCCTCTGTGTGTCTGTGTCTCTGTCTTTGTCACTGCATTAACTGTGTAGTAGGACTTGTCAAATAATGTGGTTGTGGGGTTAATAGAGTATTTCCCCTGTCTTTCAATAAAAAAACACTTTATTCTCTTGGGAGTATGTCTTATTGCCAGTGTGAATCCAAATCCGAACCTAACCTAGCTTAATCGAACAATCAGTAAGGCAAGATTCATGACCTCGAAGATGACCATGAACATGCCTGTACAGTTCAGAATTGCCCAGTATAAGAGATTCTGCAGGTAGAAGGCAGGGGAAGTATAATATTTATTTAGACACCAAAGGATTAAATACCAGAACCAAGAACACTAATTCAACATAGCAGTAATTGTATTCCAAAACCAGTAAGTCTACCTCAATGTAACAACAAGGAAATCATAACACAGTATTACAGCAAGGAGCTAAGTCATCTTGTAAACTTTCCCCCTGCTAGGGCCTTCCCATAAACACTCAGGAATCCTGTCTGCCTGCCTGCCTGCCTGCATCCTCTTCCTGTGAAGTTCTCAGAATCCTTGTAGTCTTCTGGATTCTCTAGTCTGTGGATTCTCCATTCTCCAGTCTCTCAATTTTGTAGATTCTCAGTTGTCTGGTCTCTGCAGTTCCCTTGTCTCCACGCTCCACTCTGCATTCTCTCTGCTGCACTTTCATCTCTCCACAGCTCTGTGAGTTCTGTAGTTCCTCAGTCTTTGAGTTCCCTGCAGATTCTGAGTGCTATGGCTATCTTCTGGGTATATATACTCTTTTTAGGGCCCAAGGCCTTCACACCCAGTCAGTAGAAGGGTGTAGGCCTGGGGATTAGCACCTAGTAAGTAAATAATGTAGGCCTGCCTAGAAATAAACCTCTAATCAAGCTTCCCTTAACTAGCCCCACTGAGGCCTATTGAATGGGTAGGAAAGATCTTTAATCACTGATTGGCATCACATATGGAGATCATATCTGCATTACCTGAAGGAACCATTGCTAAACCATTGTGCCATTCAGTATTGTTTTCTCTGACATGAGGTCTTTGATAGGAAGCATGGCATAGTGGATGAAGGACCGGCCTTGAACATCAGAGTCCTTTCTCTCAGATGTTGTATAAGTCACTGTTAATACTAATTCTCTAAGACTAACAATTCCAAGAAAGTTTCTAATTCATGTCGTTAGAGGGAGTTTCTTCAGTGGGAGTATCTTCCACTAATGAAATCATAAGTACGAGTTCTCCATTCCTCAAAGGAAGTTTTAGGTTTCAATCAAATGTCAGCCATAGTACATGAGGTATGGAAAGGTAACTGGGCTGTTTTATTGTTATGTTCATGACAGCGGTCAAGAAACATTTCTGATTACACATGCTTACCAGCACACATAGGTTTTTTAGCATGCACTTGTAATATATGTGTAAAATAAAATGTCTAAGGCTGATACTATAAGCAATTTGGGAGATCAAGGAATAGTTTACCTGTCAGATTTATAGGAAAGGGAAGAATTCATGACCAAACAAGAAATAGAGAGTTACAAAATGCAAAATGGATAATTTTGATTATGTCAAATTGAAAAGCTTTTGTAAAAACAAAGCCAATGCAACAAACATTAGGAGGGAAGCAGAAAACTGGGAAAAAATCTTTCCAACCAGTGTCTCTGATAAAGGCCTCATATTTAAATATATAGGGAACTGAGTCAAATTTATAGGAATACAAGTCATTCCCCATTTGATAAATGGTCAAAGGATATGAACAGCCAGTTTTCAGAGGAAGAAATTAAAGATATCTACAGTCATATGAAAAAAATTCTCTAAATCTCTATTGATTAGAGAAATGTAAATCAAAACAACTCTTAGGTATCACATCTCTCCAGTAAGATTGGCTAACATGACAAAATAGGACAATCATAAATGCTGGAGACGATGTGGAAAAATTTGAGCACTGTTACATTGTTGGTGGAGTTGTGAACTGATCCAGCCATTCTGGACAGCAATTTGGAACTATGCCCAAAGGGTTTTAAAACTGTGCATAGTCTTTGACCCAGCAATACCACTTCTAGGGCTATATCCCAAAGAGATCACACAAGTGGGAAAGGGACCCGTATGTACAAAAATTTTTATAACAGCTCTCTTTGTGGTGGCAAAGAATTGGAAATCAAAAAGGTGACTATCAATAGGGGAATAGCTAAACAAGTAGTGGTATATGAATGTAATGGAATGCTATCATGTTATAAGAAATGGGGAGCAGACAGACTTCATAATAACCTGGAAAGACTTACATGATCTGATGCTGAATGAGGGGAACAGAACCAGGAGAACATTATACATGATTACAGACACATGGTATCTGTGATGACTGACTTTGATAGACTTGGCTCTTCTCAGCAATACAAGGTTCAAAGACAGCTCCAAAAGATTCATGATGGAAAAAGCTAGGCATATCCAGAGAAAGCATGATGGAATCTGAAGCAAATTGACACAAACTATTTGCTCTCTTTTTTTCCTTCTTTTTTGGTTTCTTTTCTTCTTTTTTATGTTTCATTCCATGGGTTATAATACTTCTTTCAATGAAACTATTATGTAAATAAGTTCAATGTGAAGGTATATGCAGAACCTATATCAGATTACATGCCGTCTTGGGGGGGAGGAGGAGGTGAGGGAGAGAGATAAAATTTGGAATTCAGAAACTTGTGGAACTGAGTGTTGTAAACTAAAAATAAAAAAAAAAACAAATTAAATAAAAATAAAATAAAACAAATAAAATGTCTAAAATAGTTCTGTTGGAACTCCCAGGGACTGAAGACTTGAACTACTTTGTATTCTGTATCCAGCCACTGCTGTTTACATTGGGTTCATTCCTGAGGCTTAACTTCAAATTAAAAAGAGCAACCTCCATCTCCTCACACTTATGGATTTACTAAAAAAATTGGGGATAATACTAATTTTAGAAAAATTTATGGGCCACGTTTGAGTCTCTCTAAAGGGGAAAGGAAAAGAAGTATGCAATACACAATATATATAATATATATGTGTATATATATATATATATATATATATATATATATATACATATATCAAGTATGGGACAAGTAATTTTTTCTACATTGATAGGAAGACTTACAACACATTCAACATAATGACAAACAAGATTCAGTAAAAACTTATGGTTACAGTAAGATTCCAACATATTGCTGGAAGTCCAATAGTTATACCTCACAAGGATATAAAATGCTTTGAAAGGCTGTTGATGAATTATTTTATATCTTATTTTAGCTTTCCACTGTCAGAGTAACTTCTACTATAAGGCTGCTGGTGAAATAGCTAGACTAGGGCAGTCTTTCAGGTGGTTGCTTTCTCTAATGCAGATATTTACTTCTGTTGCCGTCAATCCATTCTGGTTACCATCATATCAACAGCCAGCCACTCTAGCAGACATTGAAGCATTCACCATATTCTCAGTCAATGCCTCCTGACTTTACAGAATTCCAAAGGTCCCTACTAGATCTGAACATATTCACCATGGCATACTCATTTATCTAAGAACAGGAAAAAATAAACATAAAAGGGGCAGCCACGGCCATGAGCTCCAGAATTCTTGGAGGATGGGTAGAAGACAAGGAAATTAGTCTTTACCTGACCTCATTCTCATGGTGCAGCTCTATGCAAGTTTCACAGCTAGAAAGAAGGAGGAAATCAAAGAGTACAGCAGCTTGCTTTGTATATCCCCCAAATCATCAATTCTTCCAGCTTAGCAGTCAATTAGACTACTTTTAATCATTACATATTACAAGTGCCTGTACATGACTAAAAGTAGGCTACCCCCAAAGCTTCCACGCTGTGAGCTAGAACTAGGCAGATAATATCTCTGCATGTACCAAGAAACAGTCCCTATAGGCAAATTGTTTTCTGTTAGATATGTATATTTTTAAATAAATGATATACATAGATGTATGTAGTTCTAAGTTTATTTTAGTTTTATACTTGTTTTTAATTATTATCTTAGGTGAAAATAGAGATGTTACAAAGCTATTAAGCTTTAAATGGAAGAAGTATATTGGAAGAAGTACTAAACTGTACTTAGTAAATCATTATGCTAATACTCAGTTTTCCTTTATAATTTTAAATTTATTTTTAAATAATCCTGATTCTAGAATCACACCAACCAATTATGCTAATGTTTTGGTTCAAATTCACCTAGTGAATTTCTGTCTTCCCTGATGTCAATCAGTTATTTTTGCAAACAAGTCCATTTTTAAAACAAATGTATTCAAAACCCATTGAAATTCTTCCTTTGGAACTTTTAAAACAGATTTGAAAATTTTATCTTGAGATTTTGAAAGTATGCAGATAAAATAGTTTTTAGAAGTGACACATCATTTTGGGCAATGAAATCACATAATGATGGAAACATTTAAAAGTATTCTTCTGAAAGTATCACTTATTTTTTTAAAAAAATAGTTCCTTTCTCATTCATTAAAATATCACCTTGTTCTGATATCCAAGATATAGAGAAGTAACACAAACACATAACACCAAAAATTATTCCTCATGTATAAGTGTCAAAGGATATAAACAAATAGCTCTAAAAAAAAGAATTGCAAACTATTAACAATTACATTAAAGATTGGCCCCAGAACACTGATAATAATAGAAACGCAAATAAAAACAACTCTGAGGTTTTACTCAGTGCCCAGCAAATTGGCAAAGATGATAAAAGATAGTCATAATCAATGCTGAAGATGTTATGTATGTAGAAGATATATAGGATTTCATGCTGTCTAGGGGAGGGAGGGAAGAGGGGAGGAAGAAAATCTGGAACTCAGGTTCATGTGGAACTGAATGTTGTAAGTTAAAAATAAAAAAACTTAATAAAAAAATTAAAAAAAATGAAATGCTGTAGATAGGCACAGCAAACATATCATTGGTAGAAATATGTATTAGTTCACTTATTTTCTGGAAAGCAGTTAGGAATTAATGCTGACGGTGACCAAAATGTACATACCCTTTGATCCAGGGATCCCAGTTCTAGGTGTACAGCACCAAGTAAGACAAGGACAGAAACAAAGTTCCAAGATACACCAAAGCATTTGTAGAAGAACTTTTTATAGCAAAAAATAACTGGAAACAAAATAGTGGCTCTTGGATTGGTGAATGTATTAAAAAATGTGATGTGTGAATGTGATGGAATATTACTGAGTTATAAGAAATGATGGCTACGAAGAATTCAGAGAAGAACCTATGAAATAGAAAATTGTGCTAATCTTGCTAATAAATTGATTATTCTCAGAACTTTGTTCCTCAGTTTCTCTTTATTACAGATTTTTAGTGTGAAAAACCATTAATCAATAATAATTAAGGACTGTGTATGAACTTAAGTAAAATAGATAGAACCAGGAAACAATTACAACACACACTAACTTGGCCCCCACTGCCTGAGGGCAAGATAAGTTAGATTTCACCTCATTTCAGGGGTTCTCTGCTACCCGTAAAGGAGCTTAGGGTGTACAGGTTCTCTGCAAATAGCTCCAGGCCCTTCATGTTCGGTGAATTGAGCATCACACATTTCACTTTGTTTGAAATTTTCCATCCCCAGTAAATAGATAGGAGTGGATTTTTTAAAAGGACATCCCTCACCCCAAATTCAGAATGGTTCTCTATGTTCTCTAAGAAGGCATAAGCCATGTCCTTTCACTTGCTTCCTTGGCACTATGAAGGAGTCTCAAATATCCTATGCAATCCCACATGTGCAATTGAAAATAACAGATATGCCCAAACACAATTTTTCAGATTCATAGAATGAGAAATGTCACAAAATTCCCCAAATAATCCAACAAAATAAGAAATACTTTATAAAATTTACCAAATATCTCTGCTTACTTATCCTTATAGGGCCTTTCTTCACAAGCGAAAGAAATATCAAATTCAAAGAAAACTGGCTTCTCTCTCCAACAGAAAGCCCAGCCACCCTTACCTTCTAAACTATGTGCGACTCTCCCCACAAAGATTTGGGACCTGGGGTCAACTGGACACTGCCTCTTTCTCAAATGACAAAACTGTCCTGGATGGAAACTTTTCCAATTATTCCTTGAATACAGTAAGGCCATCTAACTGGGAGCTGCACAAAAAGCATCCCTTTCCACATAGGGCATACCAAAACAAAAAAATGTCCTTTTCTACACAAGACAAACCAAAATTCTTTAAGGGTTCTTCTAGCAAAGGCAATCCTCACAGAGATCCACTTAATTTATTCTGAGTCTCTCATCACCCACAAATCCTTGGAAATTCCCCCATGGATCATTTCTACTTCTAGGGCAAACAAAATGGAATTACAAACTCACTTATCAGCCAAGAAGACAAGCATTCTCATTTAGAGAAGTGGCAAACAAGATCACCTACTTAGGGATTTCTGGCACAGGTATTGTCATCCTAAGTTGTAAGATATTTTACTTTCACAAAAGGCAAGCAACCTAGGTATGGGTTTAAATGCAAAAACCCAAACCAAAACCCAATACGAACATTTCTACTAGACAGTAGCAATTCAGTGATTCCAAATTTCATACAACAAACTAAAACCAGTGCTTATACAGGACTTAATAATACAGAAGGGGTCAGCATAGCCAACATTATACAAAATTCAGTAATACAAAAATTATCTTAAACAGTGAAGCAATCAACAAATGAAAATTTTGCCAAATTTCACTAATGAAACTGACTTATGAGGAAATACTTACCAGAAGAAAAATCAACTGTATATTTACCATCTATTTTTTTTCCAAAATTTGTCTAGGATCTCACTGTCTAGGGTATCTGAAATTTAAATCCCAGGTAGAGATTCTCTCTAGGAGTCCCTGCAAAAGCAAAGGGCTCAATTTTATCCTAGATAAGACCCAAATGTAACACAGACTATCCTGGATCTCACTGTTTAGAGGCCAGGTAGATTGTATTTCATCATTTTACCACCCTCTCATAGTTCTTTGGTAATATTAAAGGGAGTGTATAGGTTCTTTGCAATTAACTCCAACCCCTGCTAACATTGTTCCTTTAAGTACAGAAGGTAGCTCACTGTATTCCCCTTCTATTAGCCACTGATAGTTAAGCTTTAGGCAGAAATGTTGACTTCAGAAGTTATAAGCAAAATATGTAAATGTACTCTCTCAACATATACCAACTTCCCACTTCACACTTCTTTGGTCTTTTGGGAGAAGAGGATATTATTCATACATCAACTAGGTTCCTATAGAGGACAGTCTCAGGTCCAAATCCAAAGCTCTCCTGGGCTTGAGTCTCAGGCACCTTCAGGGGTGAGGAACCTGCTAGCTTCTCATGGCTTCTATGCTGGGCTGGCTGGCTGTCATCATTTTGCCTGCAATCCTAGCTCCAAAGTCATCATGGCTGCGATTTCCAGGTCCCACAAAAATCACCTCTTATGCCTGAAACTGAAGAGGACAAACATCATGGAACAGAAAGACACACCCAGATTCATTTTGCAGAGCCAGAGTAAAAGAGGGAGAGCAGGGGAAGGAAGTCCACCCTCTCTCACTGGTTAAGTTCATGGTAACCATGTTGTGGGTGAACTATAATCTTCATCCTCTGGATGCAGCTAATAACGGTGGGGGGACAAGATGGGAAAACCCAGCAGAGAAGAGAGTGGCAGCTCATTCTCACCAGTTTTACAGACTCAGGCAGCCAATTAAAGGAGGCTACTCCCACCCACGTGGTAGCAGATACAGAGGCTTCCATGTTAGGCAATCTGGACATGCTGCAAAAGCCCCTCAAAAGCACCTCCATTAGCCAAAAGTGCCTCAGTAAATTTGAGACACTCATCTTTTTGTTAAAGAAAAAGGTGTAAAATTTAATGTTGAAAACTTTTAAGTACTGTATTAGGAGATACCTAGTGAATCTCTTGAAATAGAAAATGTTGGCATATGAAATCTTTTTTTTGGGGGGGTGAAGGTTTTTCTTGGGTCATTTTGGTAGCATTTGGCACATATAAACACAAAAATGAGATGGTCCCTGACCTTAAGGTGCTTATATTCTATCACAGAAAATAGGATATGGATATATATATGTGTGTGTGTGTGTGTGTATGTGTGTGTATAAAACACATTCAAAATATTATAAAACAAATAAAAAGTAATTTGGGGGGGGTACTAAAAGTGTGGGGGTGGAGGTGAATTAGGAAAAGTTTCATGTAAAAGGGTGGTATTTGAGCTGAGCCTTGAAGGGAGACATGAATTCCAAGAGGCAGTCAGCCAATGAAAAAGCTGGGATTTGGGAGATGGAATTTTGTGAGGAAAAACTGTAAGGTGTATAAAGGGGAGTATAGTATAAATAAGGCTTGAAAGGCAGATTGGAGCCAGAATGTGAAGTATTTTAAATGCCAAAAAGAAGAGTATATACATATACATATACATGTACATGTACATGTACATGCACAGATACAGATACATGCACCTATACGTACACATGTGCATATACATATGCATATACATATGTACATATGTACATATATATGATATGTGTATGTATATATATTACATATATATATATTACAGTGGTAGGATTCAGCCAGTTTGCACTGGTTCAGTAGAACCGGTACCTAATTTTAGGTTGAGTTCTGCTAAACAGGTTGTTATTGGGGGTGGGGTTTGTGCTGGCCATGTCAGCTCAGTGGAGGAGGTTGAGAGGAAGCCAATGGAGTTTATTGAGTAAAGGAATACCATGGAGTGACATGAGCTAATGGAATAGAGCTCCTTTGCATTAGGAAGATTGTTCTGTCAGCAATGTGGAAGATGGATTGGAGAAGTGACATTCTTGAAGTGAGGAGACCAATTAGGACATCATTGCAACAATCTAGAGGAGAGTTACTGAGGGCCTGAACAAGTAGAAACCAGAAGATCCAGTGATACTGGACATGAGGACTGAGTGAAAGTCAATAGTCAAAGATGACTCTGAGGTGAACCTAGTTATCCAGAAGGTTAGTGGTGCTTTTGACACAAACAGGGGAATATGGAACAGAGGAGAATTTTTAGGGAAAGAGAATGAGATCTGTGATATAGATTCTAATATATTCTTTCCTGTTCCTCTTATGCCACTGGTTCTATCCCACAGAAAATGAAAGGAGTAGAGGAATGAAGGTGTGGAGAACATTCATCAACTTGGAGTTCATATATAGATAAAGGCTGCTACTTCCGGAAGGTAATCTTGTGGATGAAGTGTAGGTATGCTGGGAGAGGAAGATTTCCCTGACATTGTTGTTGAATCAGGTGACTTGAGTTGTGGTTAATTTAATCACTCTTCCAAGGAGCTGATGTCTGGCATAGAAGAAGAGGAATTGGTGGCTTGAATACCTACAGAATAGGACACCAGGAAAGGTGAGAGTGGAGGAGTGTTTTTGACAGTTGGTGAAAAGAATAAGGGTTTGGAGGTTTCATGAAGATGTAGAAACATAACCCCTTGTATTAAACCATGTGATTAATTTTGTAATGCTCCAGTGTCACTTCCATCTCACAACTGCAAACCAGGTGGACACTGGATTCCTACATGAAATCAAATCAAGTATTAATTGAACAAATACGATGTGCAGTGCTGAGAGCTTCACCCCAAGGTTACAGTTGTAGAAAAGGATAGCATCAAGGAGCTGGGTATTACATACCACGCTGACTGCTTGCAGTCGGCCAAAGGGCTTTGAACAGCCCATGAAAAATGTACAGGATGTGAAAGAAAGTAAAGCTGTAACGAATACTTTGTCTGTACCCCACTTAACCCACCTTCCTCTAGTCACTTTTGTGCCCAGATCATAACTTGGCAGGTGGGTTGCCACTGCACACCTGTTTGTCACATGACCTAAGACAACCAACCGTTGTCAGTCTGAGAGGAGTGAGAGTAGTATCTCTTCACTGTGGTTTCGGTCATTACTGTCTTTGAACAGCCACAAAGTGAGTGCAGCCACTTGCCAATGCGGTTGACTTCTGCTATGTGATGAGCAGCAACGACATGAGGGCCTCTTCCCCTCCCTGGCTGTGCAGCCACCCTCCAAGTTACATGAGTTTCTGGCATTCTCTCCAAGGTCGGGCACTCAGTTCATTATTTCTTTGTATATGAGCAGTTGCTGGGGGGACTTTTTTGTTCTAACGTTAAAGTTTTGGGGATGACTTTGTAAAATGGGTGATAAAAAGAAACAAAAGATCAAATCAGAACATAGAGTATTTAATTCAGATGGACAAATAGATATGTGTTTACTTACATTACAAACAAAATGTTATGCCTTGTTTGCCGAGAAGTAATAGCTGTTCCAAAGGTGTACAATCTTTGTTGCCATTTTGAGTCAAAACATCCTGACAAATGAATTGGACACGATTTGGAAAAACAAATTAAAGCATCCGAATTATTGAAAAATCTCAGTGTGGAACAATAGTTTTTCAATAAAGTAAACTCAGAAAATGAGGCAGCTACTAAGGTTAGTCTTCAGATATCTAAAGAAATCCATTTCAAACATGATCCCAGAGTAGGATAAATGGATCAAGGTAATACATCCCATTAACTAAATGTAAATAGTAAGAAAAACTGAAAAATGTATTACAACTTGTACTGCTTAGCAAAGTAATTTTTTAACATTGATGTAATTTCATGATAAATAAAAATCTTAAGTAATAAGTGTAATTAATTGATATTAATGGAAATTTCCCTTTTTAAAAAAAATATGGTTTATTTGCAAAATAGTTTAATCATCAATTATACCTTTACTTGGAAAATGAGCCACTAAAAACCTATCTGTAGCTTGAAGAAGTTTAACCTATTTTAATTTTGACCCCTACCTACTGCCAAGTTGTTCAGGTCTGCTCTAGGTCAAGCCATTCAGTGATGTCCATTCTGGCCTATTCTAGAGGGTCCCCAGGAGATTGGAAAATTCTGGGCTCCCTTCCAGGTGTTCTGATCTCCTTGGCTATAAATGTTGTATTACTCAGTAAATCAGATTCCAAAGGGAGCCGTTGGCAGAAAAGTGTGGGAACTACTGTAGTAGATCAACTACAAAGAAGAGTTCATTTATAGGTTCAGGCTTCAGAAGAAGAAATGCAAGATGAAACTAAAATTGCTTTTAAAAAAATCCGGTAAATATAGTGTTACTTAAAAGCTTCTAAAGCTATAGCAAATAATGACAATAACAAGTCACATACCTTCTCCACGTGTACAAGTCTTGCTTGAGAACTTCAAAGAGAGCTTTGTAAGACACACAGCTCTGGCTAGGAGATATTTATGGGGCTATTATGGCGCCATGGATGTTCCTGTTACACAGTTAACAATCAAACTTCCAGATTTCCAGAACCACAAGAAAGCAAAGAGTTTGAATCATTTTACTTGAGATTTTGCCTTTTGCTACCATCGCAAATGAGCAGGCCTAAATCATTTTATTCAGTTTCGAAGCTTAACTATTAATTCCCAGTTGGGAAATAATCCCACCCAGCTTAACACAGTCTTTAAAGAGGACTTTTAGGCATTACAAAATAAAGAGCTGGGCTATCAAGAATTCAGTTTGTTAACTAACATTGAAACCAACAGACTGGAAAATTGCCAAAGATCTACACAATTTTGTTCTGTGTAGATAGAACTACTGTAGGCCATGTATTGGCAAGATTTCCTCAAACCCACAATGTAGACAACAATGTGCTCTTACAGGGACTGTAAGATTGTGTAGCTAGAGTTGCAAGAGTATTCCAGAGGGAAGGAGATGATGCCACTGGAATAGTTAGGAGAGGATGGTCAAGGGCTAGCTGCTAGGCAGCAGTCTCTTGTCTCCTCTTGAGTTGAATATTGCCATTTTAGTATAAGGCTGCTTTCTCAAAATGAGATTTCTCAAAAAGAGTGATTCCTTCCCACTCCCACAGAATATTGATTTTGATTATGAAATGCTGAAAACCTTTATATTGATCCCCTTGTGTAAAAATGAAGAAACATAAAAGAAGACACACAAAAAATCGTCAGGTTATTTTGAAAATGGTTTCTAGGAAAATTCAAATTTGAACCTATAAATACCCACTTTCCTTTTCTTGATAAGTTTTGTTTATATTACATTTGTTTCCAAATATACTCTTCCTCCCCGAGCCAGTGAACATCCCTTGTAATAAAAATTTTTCATGGAAAAGGAAAAAATGTTCAGTAAAACAAATCAAGGCATAAAATACATATGATAGCATTTGAAGTGTTCTAGACCCATATTGTCTCCTACCCCTGCAAATAGGGAAAAGATATGCATTCTTAACTCTCTCAAGAGGGCTAAGGTTGGTCATTACAACACAGTGTTGATTTTTGTCATTTTTCCTTTACATTTGTAGTCATTATGTGACTGTTTTCTGAAAATTATGGGAGCCATGTGATATGGAATAAATTATTTCATCATATTAATTCCTTCTTATGGCACCATAATATTCCATTACATTTATATATCACAATATACCCAATTAATGGACTTCTATTTTATTTTCTGTTCACCACCACAAAAAGTACTCTTATGAATGCTTTTGTATATATAGTATCTTTTGTTCTGTCTTCAATCTCCTTGAGATATATACACAATGGGATCTCTGGATCAAAGGCAGCTAGGTGGTATAGTAGATAGTATACAGGACTCAGAGTCAGGAAGATCTGAGTTCTAATTCTGCCCCAGACACTTACTAGCTATGTGACCCTGAACAAATCACTTAACCTTTATTAACTTCACTTTCCTCGTCTGTAAAATGAGGGTACTAATCACACCTGCTGGGGAGGACTGTTATGAAATTCAAATGAGATGACAGTTGTAAAGCAAATTGTAAACCTTAAAAGGCACTATACAAATGTCAACTGTTATTGCTATTATCAAAGAAGATAGACATTTTAATTATTGTCTTAGCATAAATACCAATTGCTTTCAAGAATGCTTAGAGCCTTTACCTATCTTTCTCCTCTCTCGTTTTCTCCTTCATTCTTGCTTTCAGTTTTCATGATTTCCTTTAGTTTCCTTTGTTTCTCCAAATGAAATTTGTTATTATTTTGGCTTCTGAAGAAAAAACAATCTGTTCCTGGCTTTTGGCTCTCCCAGATTGTTGTAGCTCTTGCTGACCACTGTTATCAAAAATACAACTGGAGATAAATATGACCCAAATACTTCTAGGAAATAGGTACTGACTATTTCTTAATCTGTTTTATTTGTTGTTGTGCTTAAATACGAATTAGTCCAAGAGGAGTGGGAAAGGAATGAAAGGATAGAGAGGACAGAGAGGGAGAAAAGACATATATCCAGGTGCATACATCTAATGAGATCAGGTGTGAGCCTTATAATTCCCAGGTCCAACAAAAACATGAAATCTGATTTCATAATCCAGAGTGGGACTTATCATCTGGAAGTAATTTCATGATTACTTATAGACTGAAATGCCTATTCCTTCTCTAATAACAAGCAAACAAGCCAGCACAGACCTAGAGAGAGTCAGCCTGCCTTTATCCTCCTTGGGCCTTTCTGGTGAGTACATGGAAAAGTCAACAATTATTTTATAGATCACATATCCACTCATGGATATGTAACCCCTTGGAATGCAGCAAAGCCTGCCCGAGGCAGGTAGTGCAAAGTGCTCAACTTTGAACGATACAGCTTCATTACCCAATTTTATATTTTTAAAAGATGAACAAAATACCCAATTGGTCTTAATAAAGTTCAAATTTAAGTTGCACTTCTAAAATGAGATCCATTTGAAAGGAAATATATATGTGTGTGCTTAAACAAGTATGCAAAGAATTTGTAATTTCATCAGTGTGGGGAAACTCTTGCCATCAGATCTTTCTACAACAATGAATATGGGATTGTCTATATCTATCCTAGGAAGAGGCTCAAGTGGTTGATTTACTTAATGTCACAATGGTTGTAATCTCAGAAACTGTATTTGGACCAAGGTTTTCCAAGACTAAATGATTCTTTTTCTCTCTCTCTTCTTTCTTCTCTAATTCTTCTATGATCCCTCCTGTTCTCTCTTCTCTATGTCTCTGCCTCAACTTCCCTTGCTCTCCTGTTCTGAAAGATAGCACTGCTTAGACTTGCATTTTACAAAACAAATTTCAGAAAAGAAAGTGTGTGATTTTTAAGTTGAACAATTAGTGGCAAATTATATTACAAAGAAATGTGTACATATTTGAGGTTATAGAACATTATACTATGCTCAAATAGTTCAAATCAACATGTTGAGACAGGCTATATCTAATGCGAGAGCTTGACTTTGATTCTTGACAGAATTCTATAACTTATTAAAAATGATAGCTTGTAAATATTTAGAAAGGTAGTGATGATTACTTGAATCATGCCAGATTTGCCTTATTTTCTTTTTTGAAAGTTTGATTAGACTGATCTAAGAAATGCTATTGGTATAGTATATCTGCATTTTGGAATGTTTCTCAATATCCTTTGGGCAAGACATAGAGAAGTAGCTTATATGATAAAATAGTTAATTAACTCAAGTCAACATGAATTTATTAAGAGCTTATATTTGCTACGCACTGCAGCAGGCTCTAGAGATACCGAGGAAGGCAAAAACAGTGCTCTCAAGGAGCTCACATTCTAATGGGAAAGACAATACAAAAACAGCTATGCAGAGAGAGGGGGAAAGAGGGGGGGGGGAGAAAGACAGGGAGAGGGAGGAGGACAGAGACAGAAAGAGGGGGGGAAGAGAGGGAGGGAGAGAGGGGGGTAGGGAGCAGGAAGAGGGGGGAGGGGGAGAGAGACAGAGATGGGGGAGAGAGAGAGACAGAGAGAGACAGAGAGACAGAGAAACAGAGAGACAGAGAGAGACAGAGAAACAGAGAGACAGAGAGAGAACTGGAAGAAATTTCAGGGAAGACACTAATAGCACTGATGGAGATCAAGAAGGCCATTTTTCGAAGGTGGAAATTTAGATAAGACTTGAAAGAAGCCAGGGAAGTCAGGGGGTATTTCTGAGGAGAAAGTGCATTCCAGGCATGGAGGACTGCCAGTGAAAATGCAATCAGTAGACAGAGCAAGGAAGTCAGTCTCATTTAATTGCAGAGTACATAGAGTAGGAAGGCATTAGGTTGTGAAAACATTCAAAAGACAAATAGAGGATTTTATGTTTAACCCAGTAGGTAGTAGGTATACCCTGGAGTTTAATGAGTGGAAGAAGTGACTTGGTCAGACCTGTACTTTAGGAGGTTCACTTCAGCAGCTGAGACAAGGATGGACTGATGTGGGGTAAGACTCGAAACAGGGACACCAAACAACAGATTACAGCAATAGTGCAGGCATTGATGTGGATCTTCACCAGGATGGTGGCTATGTCGGAAGAGAGGAGATGGCATATATAAGAAATATTGTGAAGGTAGAAACACAATAGATTGGATACAGGGCCTCAGTGAGAGTGAAGAATCAAAGATGATGTTTAAATTGCAAGCTTGGGTGACTGGTAGGATGCTGGTGCTTTCTTTCCCTAATAGTTAAGTCAGGAAGAACAGTTAAGATAATTAGCTATGTTTTGGATATGTTGAATTTAACGCAGTTAGACATAAGAAACTGGAGGTCATCAGAGAGGTTCAGGCAGGATAAATAGATCTCAGAATCATCTACAAAGAAATTATTACTATATCTATGGAAGCTGATGAGATCACAAAATAAAATATTATGGAGGGAATAGAGACAGAGCCCTAGAAAACACCCATGGTTAGCAACCTGGATGGAGAGCCAGCAAAGGAGACTGAGAAGAATCAGACAGGTTAAGAGAAAAACCAGGAAGGATTTGCAGGGGTGGGGAGCCTGCAGCCTCAAGGCCACTTGTGGCCCACTAGGTCCTTAAGTATGGCCTTTGACTGAATCTAAACTTCACAGGACAAATCCCCTTAATAAAAGGATTTGTTCTGTAAAACTTGGACTTGGTCACAAAGTCAGTCCAAAGACCTAAAAGGCCACATGTGGCCTTGAGGCTGCAGGCTCCCCAGTCCTTGGATTAATGTCACAAAAACCTAGAAAGGAAAGAGTATCAAGGAGTAGAGGGTATTCAGTATTGTCAAAGGCTGAAGAAATGTCAAGAAGGGTAAAAATTGAGAAAAAGTCATTAGATTTGGCAAGCAAGAGAACATTGTACTTGTGGAAAAAGCGGTTTTAGTTGAAGTGTGAAATTGGAAGTCAGACTGCATAGAGTTGTTTAGAAGAGAGTGAGAAAAATAAGAGTGTTGATTATAGATGACCTTCTTGAGGAGTTTTTCCACAAAAGGGAGGAGCAATGTAATGCAGCAGCTGACAGATCTAGTAAATAAGTTTAGGCCTTTATGAATAAATGTTGCAAAACAATGAAAAATGACTCAAGACTTGGTTAGATAGAGGACCTTGTGGAATTTGAGGTAAACATGGAGCAACATATGCTTTTCTTGAGTAGATTAAAAGGAAAGTGAAAATTATGAGAACAGAATTTATGGCCTGCATAGCAAAAATAATTGGCAGAATAGAAAAACTTAAATCTTCAGTATCAAGTCTCACCAAAAGAAACAAAAAAAAATGACAACTGATTGGGAATTACAATACACAGAAGTGAAGGACAATCTAGAAGAAGAAAAAAAAGGAATAATATTAAAAGAAACATTCTGTATTGAAGCAAAATATATTGATCTCAGATTTAAGATGTATACAGACTACCTAAGGAAAATAGGTCTCCCAGAGGAATGTGGCAAATCAAAAAACCTGAACAGCGTAATGCAATAAATGAAAATAAAACTCCCCAGAACTTCTGAACACAGAAAATGAAATGCCAATTGAAAGAAATCATAGATTGCCTCCAGAAAAAAATGCTACAAACTCCAAAACATATAGTGGTAAATTTAACAATTCATCCCAGAAACAAGTTCTGTAAGTGACTGGGAGAAATGCATTCAAATACAAAGGAAAGAAAATTCAGATAACACAAAGCTACTCTGTTTCCACTGGAAAATGCAGAAGCAGATGGAATATATGGTCTGAAGAGCAATGGAGCTGAGGATGCAACCCAGGTTGACATATCCTACAAATGTGAATTTAATCATAAATGAAAAAAATGAGGATGGTGAATAATAAAGAAGCCTTCAAAATAGTCTTAGAAAGAAAACCAGACCTAAAGAAATTACTTGCCTCTTCAGCATCTCAGAAAACAGAAATGCAAGAGGGATAAATGAATGTAGCAACAGAGTGACAGCAGAGAGAGCACTAAGAGACTGCTTTTTAAATATATATGAAGAGGGGCAGCTAAGTGATGCAGTGAGTTGAGCACCAGCCCTGGAGTCAGGAGGACCTCAATTCAAATCCACTTGACACATTTACTAGCTGTGTGACCTTGGGCAAGTCTCTTAACACCAATTGCCTTGGGGATCAGGAGGAAGTCAGGTGGAGGTGATCCTGGAGAGACAAACTTGGTGCATTTTGGACAGAACCTGGTGACACCCTGTCTACAAGTAAATCCACATTTGTTTGTGGAATTACATTACAACATGAGAGGGTACTTGAAGAGGGGAGGGGATGAAAAGGATAAAGGAGAGTTTATGGTGTACCGAGGACAAATCAAGGGCTAGCAATGAGGAAAAGCTGATCTTTGTGGTTTCTTAGGAAGAGAAGAGCCGAGAAGGAAGTGGGTGAGGAGGGAAAGGAAGAGGAGGGAAAGATTTGAAAGATCCCTGCCTTTTGAAGGCCTTGTTTTGGTGGCGACAGGGTGTTCATCTGATGCTTCTATGAGCAAAGAGAGATGTTTCAGGAAGGAAGATGGCGACTGTGTGCTGGGTGTTGTCTGTGGGTATTTGGTGCTTGAAAAAACCAACTGTACTGCCTCAAGATAGGGAAATTGGAACTTCTGGAGGCAACTGTCACCTGGAGGAATGGGAGGACATGGACAGAGGGAGGAGATTTTGAGACAAATCAGAAGGAAAGGGACCAGAAGTAGGGTATAGGTCATGGCATATTGTTCTCTCAGTCTCCTATATAAATTAGTATTTTTCCAGGAGTGAGGCACAGTGGAAATGGGGAATTCTTTGGAAGAACGCTACAAGTCAAGGGCAGAAATTACTTAGAAAGGAGAGCACAGAATGCATGCATATCTAGGAAGTTTTGACTGCATGAAGAATGCAAACAATAAAGAAGGGCTAGATAAATATAGAGGCCATGAACCAGAAAAGGAAGATCTGGAGTAGACAGAGGGGATGGGATAATGAAGACAGTGAGTGAGAGAAATGTTATTTGGAAAGGGGTACAAAAATTGAATTTAAAAGAAGCCTAATGAACAAAACTAGTTGAAGAAGAAGAAAAGGAAGGGAACTTTCCTTACGTGTCTGGAAAGCAGGGACTTGCTTAAGCTCTCCCCCAGGTCCCTCCAAACACCTGTAAAAAATGGCTCTGAACAAATTCTAGAGCTGCAGAACCCATGAAATAGCAGAGGGAAGCAGGGCTCCAGCCCAGGACAGCCTGGATGGTCTCTGGGAAGGGTCTATTGTATGGAGCTGGGAGTGGAGCAGAGGAGAACCCAGCAGGGGCACTCCAGGACCAACCAGACTGGGAGCTGGGTGGAACAGGCCATAGGGCCCTGAATCATTGAGGTGTGGCTCAGACTTCTCAACCCACAAACACCGAAGACAACAGAGCAGGTTACTGGAAAAACCGCTGGATCTGAGTGAGAGGAGAACGTGGTTGGCCCCAGCCCCAGGGGCAGCCCAGGTGGTGCAGCTCTGTAGCTGCTTCCAGAGCTCTGGCTGGGGTTGATTCCAGCCCCAGGCCCACCAGCTGGGAGGAATTAACTGGCAGATCAGAGCAGGAGTGCAGAGTCGGATTTGCCCTGCTTGGATCTGGGTCACGGTCCTGATTGGCAGTTCTTGGGGGAGGAGGAGTGCTGGTGTGGTAGAGCTTGCTGTGCAGAAGTAGCTCTGAAAACAGCAGTGCAATGCCTCAAGCATGGGACAAAGTACTCTCTACTCTACAAGCAGTTATACTCTGACAATAAGCTCAAGGGTCAAGTAGTTGGCTAGGAACATGGTCAGGCAGGGAAAATGGACACCAATTCAGACTCAGACTTTAAAATCTTTTTTGGTGACAAAGAAGATCAAAACGTACAGCCAGAAGAAGTCAACAAAGTCAAAGAGCCTATGTCAAAAGCCTCCAAGAAAAATATGAATTGGTCTCAGGCCATGGAAGAGCTCAAAAAGGATTTGGAAAAGCAAGTAAGAGAAGTAGAGGAAAAATTGGGAAGAGAAATGAGTGATGCAAGAAAACCATGAAAAACAAGTCAATGACTTGCTAAAGGAGACCCAAAAAATACTGAAGAAGATAACACCTTAAAAATAGACTAGCTGAAATGATAAAAGAGCTCCAAAAAGCCAATGAGTAGAAGAATGCCTTGAAAGGCAGAATTAGTCAAATGGAAAAGGAGGTCCAAAAGAACACTGAAGAAAATACTACCTTAAAAATTAGATTGGAGCAAGTGGAAAATAGTGACTTTATGAGAAATCAAGATATTATAAAACAGAACCAAAGGAATGAAAAATGGAAGACAATGTGAAACATCTCATTGGAAAAACTACTGACCCAGAGAATAGATCCAGGAGAGATAATTTTAAAGTTATTGGACTACCTGAAAGCCATGACCAAAAAGAGCCTAGATATCACCTTTCAAGAAATTATCAAGGAGAACTGCCCTGATATTCTAGAGCCAGAGGATAAAATAGAAAGTGAAAGAATCCACTGATCACCTCTAGAAAAAAAGATCCCAAAAAGAAAACTCCTAGGAATACTGTTGCCAAATTCCAGAGTTTCCAGGTCAAGGAGAAAATATTGCAAGTAGCCAGAAAGAAACAAGTTGAGTATTGTGGAAACACAATCAGGATAACACAAAATTTAGCAGCTTCTACATTAAAGGATCGAAAGGCTTAGAATATGGTATTCTGGAGATCAATGGAGCTAGGATTAAAACCAAGAATCACCTACCCAGCAAAACTGAGTAGAATGCTCCAAGGTAAAATATGGATTTTCAATAAAATAGAAGACTTTCAAGCTTCCTCAGTGAAAAGACCAGAGCTGAATAGGAAGTTTGACTTTCAAACACAAGAATCAAGAGAAGCATGAAAAGGTAAACAAGAAAGAGAAATCATAAGGAACTTACTGAAGTTGAACATTTTTGTCTACATTGCTGCAGGAAAAGATGATATGTGTAATTCATGAGACCTTTCTCAGTATTAGGGTATTTGAAGGGAATATGCATATATATATATATATAGACAGACGGCACAGGGTGAGTTGAATATGAAGGGATGATATTTTAAAAAAAGTAGAATCAAATTAAGGGATGAGAGAGGAATATATTGAGAGAGGGAGAAAGGGAAAGAAAGGGAAAGATAGAATGGGGTAAATTATCTCACATAAAAGTGTCAAGAAAAAGCAGTTCTGTAGGAAGGGAAGAAGGGACAGGTGAGGGGGAATGATTGAATCTTGTTCTCATCAGATTTGAATCAAGGAGGGAATAACATACACAATCAATTGGGTATCTTACCCCACAGGACAGTAAAGGGAAAGGGAATAAAAAATGGGGGATGATAGAAGGGAGGGCAGGTAGGGGTAAGAAGTAATCAAAAGCAAACACTTTTGAAAAGTGACAGGGTCAAGGGAGAAAATTGAATAAATGGGGATGGGATAGGATGGAGGGAAATAGAGTTAGTCTTTCACAACATGAATATTGTTGAAGGGTTTTGCATAACAATAAAGATGTGACCTGTGTTGAATTGCTTGCCTTCTTAGGGAGGGTGGGTAGAGAGGGAAGAGGGGAGAGAATTTGGAACTCAAAGTTTTAAATGTAGATGCTCAAAAAAAAAGTTGTTTTTGTCTGCAACTTGGAAATAAGATATACATGCAATAGGTCATAGAAATCTATCTGTATAAGAAATTAAGGGGAAAGGGATGGGGGAAGTTGGGTGACAGAAGGGAGGGCTGACAGGGGAATGGGGCATATGCCATCTTGGAGTGGGGGGAAGGTAGAAATGGGGAGTAAATTTGTAATTCAAAATCTTGTGGAAATCAATGCTGAAAACCAAAAAATATTAAATAATAAAATATGGAATTAAAAAAAACCAAAACTTTAGGGGAGAATTATTACTAGTGAAGAAGGGAACAGCCAGTCAAGTCTGACTTAGCCCTGGGAGACATTTAGGGAAGAATTAGGGTTTTTGGGTTAAAATACTTGTACTTAATACCTGCAAGATTATTGTGAAGAAAATTCTTTGTAAACCTTAAACAAACTACATAAATGTAAGCAGCTATTACAAAAAACCATTGACCATATAAAAAAAGATGTGGAGAAGGGGACACAAGGTCAATTTTCTCTGAAAAGTATCAGTTAAATTCCTCAGCTAGTGGACCAAGTAAGCTTGACAAGAGGAGATAAAGTTTGGAAAAGATATGGGAAGTAGGGTACACACACAATTAGGGAGGGGTAAAGAGATTTTTTATATCAGGGAGGGCTAGATTTGGAATCAAAAGACTTATTGTAGTGTTCTGGTTTATACTACCTATATGACCCTTGGGTCGGTCATGTAACTTGTAGTGTGGTACAATTAAAAACTCCCTCTCCTCAGTCAGCACATGTGGGTTCAAATCCTGTTTTTGTTACCTTTTGTTAATTGGTCTGTGGGAAGTAGATTAACCTTTCTGGTTTTCAGCTTGCTCATTTGTAAAAATGAGGGGATTAGACTAGATGACCTTTAATATCCTTCCAGCTCTAAATCTATGATTTTATGATCCATGGTCCTTAGAGTTTATCAGTATATCTTGTCAGCTGAGGAGGGATTGTAGTATATGATGTCTCAGGGTGCTTCTGTCTCTGTTTCCTATGATTTGCTATGATTCTAAAGTATATATAAGAAAATAAGGTAAAATTCTATGATAAAATAATGCTACATGAGTACTGCCTATTGCTTTGGATAAAATGCATACTTTGATAGGAATCATGGTTCACATTTGACACCCTCTGTGGGCCACCTTTAATGTTACTTCTCACTTTATAAGTCTATGCTTCTATGATCCAGATTTTCTACAGGGAATAAGTAAGTGAAAAGAAGTACTTCAATTGCCAGTAGTAGTAGTAATAGTAGTAGTGGTTGTGGTAGTAGTAGTAGTAGTAGTAGTAGCAGTAGTAGTAGTAGTAGTAGTAGTAGTAGTAGGAAGCATCCAGTTTATATAACCTCCTCTTATCGATTCCCAAACATATGCCATTGGTTTCTTTTCCTCCTGAAGTGTTTACCAAGAGTTTTTTTTTTCCCTCTTCTTTGAAATTGTCAGTGGGTCTTTGTGACATTAACGTTTCATGTAATTGAGTGGAGGTGGTTATAAAGGCTAAATGAAATGTATTTTAGGGAAGTAACTTTTTTTCAAGACTAGTTCTTCCTAACTTGCTCAGGATTGGCAGAGGATCTTTGACCTACCCTTTTTTTAATCTGGGTCTATTCTTCCCTTCTCCAGATTCTTGGGAGCAGAACCTCCCTCCCCTTACCCACTCCAGGGAGCTCACTATATAAGTGTAAGACTTAGTGGGAACACCTATTGGCCCAGCCCATTGCAGCTCAGAACACCTGAATAGAAGCAATCCACTAGCCTCCTCAGGAACAAGGGTTGCCAGCAGGCACCATGTTTTAACAATTTTTTACAATGCACAGTGATTGAAATACAGTAATGATGTAATAAGTATTTATTATCATTCATCCACTAAAATTCTCCTCTTGGAATTCAACGTGGCATGGAGGTGACCCTGGAATCTTGAAGGCTATACCAAGGGAGTGCAGCTCATACTAAGCTAAAAGTGTTTAAAACTTGATTCTAGCAAGAGACCATATGATTGTCAGTTTATTATGTGCAGAGGGACTCAGCTCTAGATTGACTGACAGGAGATAAATTTCTTTAAGTCACACATCCTAGGAACATCACCTTATAGAGGGGTTGGGAGAAGGACTGTGCATACTGATGAAATCCAAGAATCTGAATATGTTGAAGTATTTGATACTAAATATGAGGCAAGGATAAAGGACCTATCTAGCAAGCTGAATCACAATTCTCCTCTTCTCATCTGTGATTCAAATAATCAAATAATTTCTTTATATACAGTGACTATTACATGGACATAAACAAAAAGAAACAATGTTTCTAAGGGCTATGTCCCACTATAGGTGTTTAATACTTGTTTTTTTAATTGAATTTCCCCCTGGTTTCTAGGCCACAGGTTAGTTCTCTTCTCCTCTCTTCTCCCTATTTGTGGGGAAGACACCACACAATCAATTCCCTTAGATAAAGAGTAACATGGACAGAGGCAAGAAGAGAAAATGTTTCTCAAGATGATGGCTCAGCACAGATATGGAATAGAAACACATTTGTCATGGCTTTTGGATAAAGGGAAAATATTTTCCCTATTTCCTTTTTTACACAGATTTCTGTGGAATATAATAATGGCCTGGATACATAATAAAACATCATTAAGACCGAAAATTTTCCTTTCAAGGCATTCTGTTTTGGGTTGACAGTCTTTGCAAAAGGAGTAAATCAAGTAAATTTTCCTTTTTCATAGATATAATTTACCTATTTAGTTAAATTCACTAAACATCTATTAAGTGCCTATTATGTGCCTGGCACAGAGCTAAGTTCTGGGGATAGAAAAAGAGGGGGGGAAACCCCTGTCCTCAAAGAGCTTACAAACTAGTAGGCTGATTATGTAGTTCTTAAAATTTCTGCAAAAGAAGACTAACAACACTTGCTCATATTTCTGAAATAAAATAAATTAAATGTAGGCTTAAATTCACCTTGGTAACTTCTCTTTAAAATTAATTATTAATTATGGATTATATTAATTCTCCTATGCAAGCCCAGCAAGAATATAAAGGGATAATTCATGTTGTTGCCTTCTCATTAAGGTAATATATAATTAAAATAAATGAGTATTGCTATTCAAGTCAAAAAAAAATGAATTAAAATAACCAAAGATACTTGGTACCAGGTTTACAGTAGAAGATGGGTGAAAAAGATAAATTGAAAAAATATTAGAGACAAACGAAGCAAAATAGAAATAACTCACAATTTAAAACATATTTAAACAATCCAATAAACAAAAAAGTGACATATTGGATAAGAAAACAAAGCCTTATAATCTGTTGCTTACAAGAAACGTATTTTGAAAATAAAGACATAAAAGTAAGATTTAGTCCTTGGTGGGGCAGGAGCCAAGATGGTGGCTGGAAAGCAGGGACTTTCTTAAGCTCTCCCCCAGTTCCCTCCAAACACCTGTAAAAAATGTCTCTGAACCAATTCTAGAACTGCAGAACCCACAAAACAGCAGAGGGAAGCAGGGCTCCAGCCCAGGACAGCCTGGATGGTCTCTGGGAAGGGTCTATCACAAGGAGCTGGGAGTGGCACAGAGCCCAGCTTGGGCCGCACCAGGACCAAGCAGACTGGGAGCCGGACAGAACAGGCATAGGCCCCTGAATCAGTGAGCTATGGCAGTTACCAGACTTCTCAACCCACAAGCACCAAAGACAACAGATCAGGTTAGGGGAAAAGCTGCTGGGACAGAGTGAAAGGAGTTTGCCACTGGCCACCACCCCCGGGACAGCAGAGGTGGTACAGCTCTGAGCCTGCTTCCAGAGCTACAGCAGCAGTTGCTTCTGGCCCCAGGACCCCTGCTGGGAGGAATTAACTGGCTGATCAGAGCAGGAGTGCAGAGTCTGCTTTCTCCTGCTTGGATCTGAGTCACAGTCCTGTTTGGCAGTTGTTGGGGCAGGAGGAGCACTGGTGTCGCAGAGCTTGCTGTGTAGAAGTAGCTCTGAAAACAGCAGTGCAGTGCCTCAAGCTTGGGACAAAGTACTCTCTACTCTACAAGCAGTTATATCCTGACAAAAAGCTCAAGGGTCAAGTAGTTGGCTGGGAGCATGAATAGGCAACAAAAATGGATACCAGTTCAGACTCAGACTTTAAAATCTTTATTTGGTGACAAAGAAGACCAAAACAAACAGCCGGAAGAATTCAACAAAGTCAAAGAGCCTACATCAAAAGCCTCCAAGAAAAACATGAACTGGTCTCAGGCCATGGAAGAGCTCAAAAAGGATTTGTAAAATCAAGTAAGAGAAGTAGAGGAAAAATTGGGAAGAGAAATGAGAGTGATGCAAGAAAACTATGAAAAGGAAGTCAATGACTTGCTAAAGGAGACCCAAAAAAATACTGAAGAAAATAACCCCTTAAAAATAGACTAACACAGTGGCAGCTAGGTGGTACAGTGAGTAGAGCACTGGCCCTGGAGTCAGGAGGACCTGAGTTCAAATCTGGCCTCAGACACTTCACACATATACTAGCTGAGTGACTTTAAGGCAAGTCACTTAAACCCAATTGCTCTGCCAAAAATAAAAAAAAAAGACTAACTCAAATGGCAAAAACCAATGGGGAGAAGAATGCCTTGAAAGGCAGAATTAGCCAAATGGAAAAGGAGGTCCAAAAGACCACTTAAGAAAATACCACCTTAAAAATTAGACTGGAGCAAGTGGAAGCTAGTGACTTTATGAGAAATCAAGGTATTATAAAACAGAACCAAAGGAATGAAAACACAGAAGACAATGTGAAATATCTCATTGGAAAAACCACTGACCTGGAAAATAGATCCAGGAGAGATAATTTTAAAATTATTGGATGGACTACCTGAAAGCCATGATCAAAAAAAGAGCCTAGATATCATCTTTCAAGAAATTATCAAGGAGAACTGCCCTGATATTCTAGAGCCAGAGGGTAAAATAGAAAGTGAAAGAATCCACTGATTGCCTCCTGAAAAAGATCCCAAAAAGAAAACTCCTAGGAATATTGTCACCAAATGCCAGAGTTTCCAGGTCAAGGAGAAAATACTGCAAGTAGCCAGAAAGAAACAATTCGAGTACTGCGGAAACACAATCAGGATAACATAAGATCTAGCAGCATCTACATTAAGGGATCAAAGGGCTTGGAATATGATATTCTGGAGGTCAATGGAGCAAGGATTAAAACCAAGAATCACCTACCCAGTAAAACTGAGTATAATGCTCCAAGGCAAAATAAGGATTTTCAATAAAATAGAGGATTTTCAAGGTTTCTCAGTGAAAAGACCAGAACTGAATAGAAAATTTGACTTTCAAACACAAGAATGAAGAGAAGCATGAAAAGGTAAACAAGAAAGCAATCATAAGGGACTTACTAAAGTTGAACTGTTTTGTTTACATTCCTACATGGAAAAATGATGTGTATAATTCACAAGACCTCAGTATGAGGGTAGCTGAAGGGAATATACATATAAATATATATATATATATATATATATATATATATATATATATATCCATATATCCACATATATATACACACATATATGTATATATAGACAGAGGGCACAGGGTGAGTTGAATATGAAGGGATGATATTTTAAAAAATGGAATCCAATTAAGGGATGAGAGAGTAATATATTGAGGGAGGGGGAAAGGGAGAGATAGAATGGGGTAAATTATCTCACATAAAAGTGTCAAGAAAAAGCAGTTCTGTAGGAAGGGAAGAGGGGGCAGGTGAGGGGGAATGAGTGAATCTTGCTCTCATCAGATTTGACTTGAGGAGGGAATAACATACACACATAATTGGGTATCTTACCCCACAGGAAAGAAAGAGGAAGGGGATAAAGTGGTGAGATGATAGAAGGGAGGGCAGATAGGGGGAGGAGGTAATCAAAAGCAAACACTTGTGAAAAGGGACACTGTCAAGGGAGAAAATTGAATAAAAGGGGACTGGATAGGAGGGAGCAAAATATACTTAGTCTTTCACCACATGAGTATTGTGGAAGGGTTTTGCATAATGATATGCATGTGACCTGTGTTGAATCGCTTGCCTTCTTAGGGAGAGTAGGTGGGGAGGGAGGAGGGGAAAGAATTTGGAACTCAAAGCTTTAAAAGCAGATGCTCAAAAAAAAAGTTTGCTTTTGCATCCAATGGGAAAATAAGATATACAGTCAATGGGGAATAGAAATCTATCTTGCCATACACGAAAGTAAACAGAAAAGGGATGGGGGGGGGAGAAGAAGTGGGGTGATAGAAGGGAGGGCTGACTGGGGAAGGGGCAATCAGAATATATGCCATTGTGGAGGGGGGAGGGTTGAAATTGGGAGAAAATTTGTAACTCAAAATCTTGTGGACAGCAATGCTGAAAACTAAAAAAAAATATCAAATAAAAATCTAAACAATCCCTAATTCTAAAAAAAAGAAAAATAGGAGCTTTTCACGTTCTATCTCCATTCCCACATCTTATGGTATTTCCTAGCTTTTGGACATGAGCAAAATTTCCAAATCTCAGTAATCTACGCAGGTGCATAGCCTCTGTGCTGCATCATACTTCAGTTCTAAAATGCATCAATGATCTAATTGATTTGATTATTCCATTAAATGCTGCCATAGATTGCTATTTTTCTGTGTCTGACTGTCATGTAAAACTCTCATTCACGTCCCTCGTATGAGTTCATTACGGGAATCCATTCAACCTGCTGGGAGTGCTCCTCATTTTTATTTGACATTGCATGGACAGTAAAGAAGTCTTTTAAAACATCTTTCCATTGATTATTTATTTCTCTCACTTTGTGGCCAGTCCATCTTTTCTCCCTGTCATACATTTCTGTGATGACATCTTTTGTAACTGTTTCTCCTTGTTTATATCATGCTTTAGTATGCTTGTAACTTTTATGCACCTCTCCCTTTCCCCTTGGGTTTTTCAGATACCTTTTGTATTTTGTGACTTGATGCCATTCAACTTCAATACAAGAACACTGATGTTAATAAGACTGGACATTGATTCAGTGAGAAATTTTGAGTTATAAATATACAATTTCTCAAAGATAGTTTAACCTATCTTTCTCTTCTTGATTATTTCTGGGCCAATGCTGTTATCCATTTAAACCTACTGTCAAAATTATCTGTATTGATAGATAAGTTCCGTAATTCCATACAAATAATAGGCTAAACATTAAAAAGTCTTTTATATTATGTTGTTCAGTCATTTCAGTCATGGCTAACTCTTTGTGATTCCATTTGGGGTTTTCTTGACAAAGATACTAGAGTGGTTTACCATTTCCTTTTCCAGATTATTTTACACATGAGGAACTGAGAGAAATAGGATTAAGTGACATGCCCAGGGTCACACAGCTAATGAGTGTCTGAGGCCAGATTTGAGCTTAGGAAGATGAGTCTTCCTGATTTCAGGCCTGGCTCTCTCTCTACTGTACCACCTAGCTGCCCCTTTATATTATATAATTATATAAATTCATGTATTATAATATGTGTATATATGCAAGTACATGCATATGTTTGCATATAGGAAATTAGGCTGAGCTCTTTTGAGTGAATATGTGTTTCATTTAGTAAATTAAACAGTGTTCTAGGACTTGATGAAATTTGTATAATGTCATCTGAAAGCAAGAGCATAAAGATTTTTATTTCTGACTTCCATGAACTGAGGGCTCCTAAAGGCTTCAATGTAGAAAAGGGTGTCTGAGGTAGAGAAGAGGAGACTTGACCCTTGTCTAGATGATAGACCATGAAAGAGTATTACATAGAGGACAAAGGAGGAATAAAAGGATAACAGTATAATTAGATTTTAAAACCAAATGAGACTTTTCTTGAAGAAAAGAGGGCTGGATGATCTGAGGAGAAAGAAATTGCTTCTGCTCCCAAGCAGATAGTAACCTGTCTTCTCTAATGGTATTTCCCTGATTAAAAAAAAAAACTATATCTTTTTCTGATGTTGAATTATTTGACAGTATTAAAGACTTTGGAGATAACTTTTTCTCCATGTTTTCCTGAACCCAGGCTGATCTGAGACCCCATGTCTATACATTCTGTTGTTAGCAGACCTTTCTTCACTCAAAGGAGGACTGAACTGTGTATTTCCTAGAATCCCTGGGTTTAAAGCAACATTGATGTTCTCTTATGGGTCTAGAACAGTAGTTAGAACACATATGCTCAATAGGTGTTTTATTAGGCATATTTATTTGCTAATCAATTCTGTGCTGAGTAAACTCTGAACACAATATTCAAACATGTTCATCTCCTCCCATGGAAAGTGGATTCTATTATTCCAAAGTCATATGATTAGGATGCACTGAAATATGTCCACCTCAGAAAGAAGGCTATGGCTTTGCCAGTAAGATAGAAACTTAAGACCTATTCTGATTGGTTAATCAGATGCACAAATCCATACCCTTTCCTACCAAAGTTGGCCCCAAGGGAAAAGAAAGCTGAGGGAGGAAAGGTCACTGTCTCTTTGTGAATCATAGAGAGCTTGGGATACTTCCTCCACACTTCTACTCAGTAGAGTGCATTTACATAACCAGTAGGGTGAGCCTGGAATGGCCCAGCTTGAATGTTTACTGTTTAATAGCATCAGGATAGTAGCTACCAAAGCCACCTGGTGGTTACCAAACAAAATACAATTAGCGATTATGACAGATATGTACATATATTTTGTTATACCAATGTATATTCATTATCTCATTGATGTAAGTATTCTTCTAGTGGTGCAGATTGTTAATCCATCCATACCTTCTTATCCTGATATTTTTATCCATGTCTTTCCATAAAACTTTTCAATGCAGCTGTTATTTCTCACTCTTGCTACACAACCAGGCCATCTCCTTCTCTGTTCCTTAATCTCTTTGAGTTTATCTATATCTATATCCATCTATCTATCTATCTATCTATCATCTATCTTCTATCTGTCTTATTAACACTGATATTCTTCTGGTGATAATATATAGTAGCAAATAATGCAATACCATAGTCCCTAAGGAATCAAAATTCCAAGTCCCCCAAAAGACAATGAGAGGTGCATGGTAGGTGTAGATATGTTTCTACCACTATCTCAATGAGAATTGCATGTAAAAAAGGGCATAAACATGGCATGTACATATGCACAAGCATTTTATGCTGATGTAATTGGAATGCCCTATACATAGTGCTTAAAGTTTTGCAGAGCACTTTACATGTGTTAATTTATTTGATCCTCACAAGAAACCTGTGGTGTAGATGCCACTTCAAAGATGAAGAAACTAAGGCACACAGAAATTAAATCCAGGATCACACAGCTGTTAATTATCTGAGGTAGAATTCAAACTCAAGTCTTCAGGTCTTCGAACCTTGTACCCTGTTTACTGCACTAACTAGCTGCCTAGATTGGTGAATAATTCATTTTTCCATAGCACTTAATTTTTTAAGATGAGATTCTACCAAAGTATAGAAAGATAACTGCCTAAAGCAGTTTTTTCTCTTCACTTTTTCCTGAGCAGTCTTAGTTGCAGTCTGTTAGCAGACAGATACCAGACCTGGTAGATCAAAGGCTGGTCACAACTCATCCTTAAATAGTTGGTAAATGAAGTATGATCACTGTGGCAGAATCTGGAATCTCAGCTCTTTCCATTGTGTTTCCATTATGTACCACTCTGTTTGAAAATTTCATAAGACAACTTTTTTCCTTTGTCCCCCTCTAATTTTGACCTAGCAGGGTTTGGTACACATATTGCTTAGAATGCAACACTCAACAAGATCTAGGACTATTATCAGAGTCAAAGGCTCCAAAAATTAGAACAGATTAGCCTCATTGGTATCACTGTACAAATCAAAACCAGAGAAGATACTTTTAGGGAGCAGAATTTTTCTTTTAAAATTGACTCTTTCAACTAAATGGCTTTGACTTACCTGCCAATATCTGAAAGCTATAATAATTATGTAAGAAGGGTTGAAGGCAAAAATGTAGAGCAATGGTATTGAGTTGAACTGCATTGGGTGAAACATTCACAAAAAGCAAATGGAAATGGCTAAATTCAGTGGTGGGATTCAGCCGGTTCTCACCTGTTGAGGAGAACTGGTACCTAATTTCAGGTTGAGTTCAGGCTTGTTAGTGGAGGCGGGGCCAGTGCCTGCCACCTCAGTGGCTGTGTCTTGGCTTAGTTCCATGGAGAACCCGTTGTTAATTTATTTGAATCCCACCACTGGTTAAATTATGTTGCCAGAAGAATAGGGAATATCTTTGAGCCTTAAAGGCCTTGATCAAAATCAAGAGTCTCATTCTTAGTGATTTAAATAAATGATTAATGTAAAATTTATAGGAGATAATTCTAGGGAGCACTAAAAACATTATTTGGTTTTCAAAGAATGCTGTAACTTTTAGTCCCAGGTCTTCATTGCCTATTAAAGAGTAAGTTGTTGAATGATGTTTAAATTACTATAGTGTCCCCACTATAAAAATCATAGCACATTAGAGCTAAAGGGAATTTAGAAATAATATAATTCAACTTCTTCATTTTCACGTAGGAGGAAACTGAGGTTCAGACAGGTCAAATTACTTTCCCAGGTAAGGGCCTTGACCACATATGTTCCCCAAGTGAGTGGCCTCCAAACCAGGGCACTCTAAGTCTGTGCCCCTTTGTCCCATTAACAATTTGTGAGGAGGTATCTCCAGGTATGAAGAAGGAGGAGCCCACATATGTATGTATCCATATCTATATATGTTTATATATGTATATATGTATATCTATTATGTATGTACACATATCTTTATTTTCTCAGAATGTAAACTTCTTGAGAATTGGTATTCTTTTGCGCACACTTGTGTGTGTGTGTGTGTGTGTGTGTGTGTGTGTGTATCCCCAGAGCCTAGCACAGGACCTGGCACATAGCAGGCACTTAATAAATATTGTTTGATTAATTGAAAAGTGGAATCAAACAAGTAATCTATTTTAAAAAATCATTAAGACTAAAGGTCGAGCTTTTTGAAAGTTGTAATTAAACTTGGATTAAGGGCATTTCTCATAAGAGCAACTGAGCTCAGTTAAATTTCTACAATGAATACTTCAAGCCTTTGGCCTCTAGGTGGAGATATATAACCTTTATTTTGGTTCTGGTGAATTGTAATCTAACAAGACCAATCATCCAAGAAGAATTTTTTTCCCCATTTCTTTTTAACACCAGCTATTCTTGATGATATTATCTCTTAGTTAAATTTTTGTGCTTACCTGAGGTGTGTGTGTTCATTTCTCACTAGCACTGGGATACTTTGACAGTTAATAGTTGTCTAATCCAAATAGCTGTTTCTTTGGAAAAAGAGTCACATCTAACAAAAAAAAAATTAATTTTGAAATTTACTAGATTTCCTGCTTTTTCACACATCCCCTTCCCTACAAGTGCTACCACAAGAGTGTGTAGTGCTCTACACAAATACCATTCAAGACTCTTCAAACCCATCCCCTAACATTTTAATCCCAAATTAGGTTAAAATGAGCGTTAAGGGCAGCTTTAAAATGGAAAATCAGTCACCAAAGAGCAATATACATCCTGGAGGGTGTGGAGGTTAGGCCCAATTGCTTTGCTTTGTTGATAGTGGAAATGATGAATAGATAGTATACCTGTTAAAAGGACTGCTTTTTAATTAGTCTTTTTCTAAGTAGCTGTGAGAGTAACAATCTCTAGATTAGGGATTCTTTATCTAAGATCTATGAACTTTAAAAAATGGCAACTGTATTTTAATCGGTTTCTTTTCAATCCAATGTATTTTATTTTATGTATTAAAAAACACAGTCAACTAGATGGCATAGTGAATAGAGGCACTGGGTTTGGGATCAGGAAGACTCACCTTTGTAAATTCAAATCCGACCTCAGACACTCACTAGCTTTGTGACCCTGCACAAATCACTTAACCCCGTTTGTCTCAGTTTCCTCATCTGTAAAATGAGCTGGAGAAGGAAATGGCAAACCCTTCCAATATCTTTGCCAAGAAAGCCCCAAAGGGGATGACGAAGAGTCAGACATAAGTGAAAAATGACTGAACAACAAAAATTTATAAACATTATTCTGAGAAGGGATCCATAAGCTTCACCAGACTGCTGAAGGGGTCCATGACACAAAAAGAGTTAAGATGGGTAGACATGTCCAAGAGATGACATTATGAGTTGAAAAGGGTTCAGAGCTTTGTCAGTGACACTGTTCACAGGAGTAGCTGGTTACAGTGGCATCATATACAGAAGTGACTGATTGTGGAAGAGGCTAAGAATGAAGTCCAGAGGAGGCTCAGATTTGGAGTGGCAAGATGATACAGAACTGAGGTGAAATGTAAACTGTCTGATTCGGAGTCTTACAAAAATACTTTATAAATTGATAAGGTTTAAATATTAGCCTCTTAGCATATTATATCAGTTAAATTAAATTCAATGACTAAATCTTCTATTGCGCTTATGAATTTTTTTTTATGTATACCCTTTCTTGAGTCAGAAAAAATAAACTTCTGGCCCATAACCAATTCATATTATACAGAGTACCTTTATCCTTACTCTTTTTCAAGAATCTTTAGATTTTTTGATTTTTTAGATTTTTCAATCTTATATATTAAAATGAAAATCATCATGGGGAAAGGGGGTAAAGGATTTAATGAGCCAATGACTGTGAAAAAAAGAAAACATAAATCCTAACAGAAACACAGTAGAGGAAAATAAATTCAAAAGCAGAAAATGTGACCTAAAAAAGGTACATTACATTTTACCTTCTGTAGAAGTCATTCAGTAGTATATCATATACAACATACAATGAAAACAATCTACATTGTGAGTTCCCTCTCAGCTGAGGCCACATTATTAAAGACTGAACATAGTCCAAAACCCACGGCTTGGAACAGGGCAGGGAATGGTCTAGTACTCTGCCCCTGTGGGCTCACCTGAGTGGTCTCTCAATCTTTGTTGTGCATATAAAGAAAGAGCACTGCTTTTAGAATTGGAAATTCCAATTAAAGTCTCAGCTCCAGATAGTAGTAAACGTGTGACTGCAACATAAGGCCTTCAATTAGGACACAGAAAGCTACTGACCTTCTTTTAACTCTATCCACTGGGCCAAAGTCGGCCAGTTTGGGTTCTGACTAGCCTGAGTGAAGGGTGGCATGAGAAATCTACCATAATGTATAGGAATGAAGACTAGAGGCCAAGATAGCTTTCTGCACCTGCCAGGACTTTGGAATGTGACATTATCAAATAGAGCAAAAACCTTAAAATTGATGCCTTCCTATACCATTTCTGTAAAGTTTTGGGTTTTACGTTCACAGGAATTCAGGTCTCTTGACCCAGGATGTTTTCTTAACTAGCTTTTTTCCTGATGTAGCTTCTCTCTCACCATACAACCTGATTGCCTTCAGTTGCTCTGATGCAATTTCCTGGTCTTGGGGCAAAAGGTCCCAGCCGAATTCAAACTTGGTAGGTGCCTGAGACCATTCAAGTGTCCACATCCTGATGACATACATTGGTTTCCAGATGGAGATAAGGAGGGCTGTGTCCAGAGAAGCAAAGTGCCACTGTATCCTTGCTATATCTATTCAATAAACATTCACCAAGCACCTACGACCGGTTAGGGTCTGTGCAAAGCACTGGGGATACAATTAATAAAAAGAGAGACCCTGATTTTGATGAGTTTGCCATCTAAAGGGGGAGACCACATATAAAAAGAAGCAAGAAAGTAGGGTTGGTGTGTGGGGGTTGGGGGTGGAGAGAGACAGGATACCAGGGGCTCATCTTGTTCCATGGAATTGAAACCCTACAAGGCAGTAAATGTAAAGGGAGTGATCTGAAAATTTCTGCCCTCCGTAAAGAAAGATATAGGGAGAAGTTTGGCACTCTGTCCTCTAGCCTTCTAATCAGAGGGGAAAGGAGTCTGAGGGAGATGGGGTGAATCAAGGCTTGGGTCAGCAGTGTGATGGTCATTTTAGAAGTGATAAGTTTATCTTGGGAAGGGGCATCTTGTTCTGTGAGCTGAAACCAGGCAGGGCAGCAGATGAAAATTGGAGAGATACACTATTATGTCCTTTCTATGTTTTGGTAAAGAAAACCTTTGAAAAAGGTTCAGTGACATGTATTGCCTCATTTCATCCCAACATGAACCTGAACTAAGATAAGAGGGTGCTAGCCTTAGAGCCACTCTCAAAATAGCAGCTTTTTGGACCTTGGATTGAGCTTATCCAGTCCAGAAAAGTAAGCAGTTAAAAACTCAGGCTCTCCAAGTCCCAGCGGAATGGAGAGTGATCGGATCTGAAGTTAAAAGAACCTGGTTCAAATGTTGGCTTTGCTTCTTGGGCAAGTTATTTCATCTGCAAGTCATCTCTAAAATAACTCAGTGTTCTCTAAAGTCACTTCTAACTCTAAAAGCTCTTGATTAGAATTACAGCATCCACTATAGCTTATCAAAATCAGAGCTGGGGAAACTCAATCTCTCCTCCATACTGGGCATATGGGAGCATAGACTGTCTTGACAGTAAGTCAATAAATATTTATTAAGTACCTACTAAGTGTCAGGCACTGTGCTAAGTGCTAGGGATACAAGTACAAAATAAAGACAGTCCCTGCCCTCAAGGAGCTCACCCACTAGTAGATGAAGACCACCAATGAAAGAAAAATGAAAAGAGCATCAGGAAATGGCACCCAGTATAGAGGCATGATCATCATGGGGTCCAATACAAAGAAGTTAGGTAGGAAATGAGGATATGACTGGCCTGAATTCCTCTTTTAATGGAGGATGTGTGTGGAGTTCTTGACTCTATGCTAGATTAATGCATTTCACTTTAAATGACTTTTTTTTGTAGTGAGAGAGAGAAGTTTTCTCATGTGACCCAAAATAACCAACTATTTTCATTACTTTCTCCTGCCTTGACCACTGTATCTGCTTTCAGTGGAAAACTTTGTCATGAATAAATCACAAATTTACCGTTCTTGTTTGTGTGATCTAAACTTAAGAAACCACTCCTGGGCTCTGCAGGGGCAGGGATTTTGTACCAGTCAATAACCCAAGTTAAGTTAACAATCATTACTCTGTGCTAGACACTGTGCTATATTCTGGGGGTATAAAGAAAAGCAAACAAAACAAAACCTAAACCAAAAAAAAAATGTTACTGATCTTGAGGAGATCACAGTTTCATGGAGTGAAATAGCCTGCAGATAACTGTGTACAAACATGATATTAGAAAGATAAATTAGAGATGATCAATAGAAGGAAAGCATTAACATTAAGAGAAATGGGGAAAGGCTTCTTGTAGAAGTTTGAATTTTAGCTGGAACTTGAAGGAAGCCAACGAAGTCAGACTAAGATGAGGGTAGAGAATACTACTCCCTTCTCCCCCTCAACTACTCTGGGCCCAGACATGTGTCTTGGATAGGGTTGAGTACTGGACAGTACCTGTTTCTTATGAAATGGATGGGCCCCAATGGATTAGGCTCATTTTTCTCTCACTCTAAGGCTCATTAATCTCCGATACTTTGAAGAAAACTTTGCTTATAGCTTAGGCTATGGTTCCCCCAAAAGAGAAGAATAAAAATATGCTCAATTTACAATTTAAATTAAGAATGAGAGAGGTACCCAGGTTTTTTGATCTGTTTTACTAAGGAAAGCAATGTTAAGGGGTTAACAATCTTACTTTAATCCAACATACAAATATCATTCACTCAGCTCAGGGGGAAAAGCCAGCACCCTGAGCTTCAGAGCAAATACAAACAAATTACAAATATCAATAAACAGACCTTGTCTGATTCAAATCTCAGTTCATAGTTACCAGAGTTTAACAAAGTCCTAACATCTGGGTTTACAAGCTGGAGGGCTCTTAACTACAGTTGCCCAGAGTCTCCACATCAGCGCACCACCAAGAGTGAGAGCCCTAAGCAAATAGCTCTATCTTCTCTTTTTATGCACTCTTTAGCCATCATCAAACATCACCTGAGAGACCAGAACTTAAGCTCTTACTATTTGCTCTGGTCTTAGCAACTCCCCCTAGGACTCATGTGACCTAAAATCATCACAAAAATTCGACTTAAACCCATGTGGTCTAAAGGCCTCTGATGTCACAAACATGTCACTCAAACCTAGGCTTTCCCTTGATGCAAGGAGGTCATCAAGGACTCCTAATTTAATCAAGGAAACAAAGGCTAAACTCTTCAAGAGCACTTGGTTGAATAAGTACTAAGAGCCCATCTTGATTCCCAATATAAGGAGTCACATTAAAAAATCAAATCCTTTCAGCATAGAGTTACCATATGGCTAGATGCAAATCCTAAAGCTCCCACACTGTCCATCAAGACCTGGAAGGACAACTGTGTACATATTCCATGGCACTGGCTTTATTGCAGTGACACTGAGAAAGACAGTTCCTTTCTTGAGGCTTTATTTTTCTCATCTGTAAAATGAGGAAGTTGTCCTAGATGAATTTTGAATTCCTTCTAGCTCTAGATAATATGATTCTAAGATCAGAAACTGATCTTCTGGAAAGTTTATTATTTGCTCAAGGTCACTGGCAGGACTCAGAACTAACTTTAGATATTTACATTCTCACCTCAACCACAGATTTCTCTATTTATGAGAGTTGAAGGGTATTGAATTACAACTATCTTGAGCGCCTGTTGAAACTCCACTATTCTTGGCTGAGGCATAATAACTGAGGCAAAATGAGAGTGCCTTTTCAGAAGTGTTTACTTTTAATAGGTGAATGTTTTCACAATGAGAAGGAAGTTTGTAATCAGTTTCTTTAACTAAAAAGGTACTCTTCCAGAATTAATCCATGCATGTTTCAGAGGAAGTGTGAATCTTGGCAATTGATTGGATTAAAAATGACTCCTTAAAATCAGAAATATTTGTGCACTCATCATCTCTGCTCAGTGATTGACAGAGGTCTTTGCACCATCAAACTTCATAGAAGATGCTTGGCAAAGAAAATTTGAAGAGTTCAGAGGATCCTGGATTGGGACCAATTAAAGCCATAAATAGAAATGAGCAGATATTATTATACTTAAAATGACAACTGGATGTCTTCACCTGGCATTCTTGTGTGACGTGCTGTGGTTATGAATGCCCCTGGTACTGCAATAAGGAGCTGCAGAATTAATATAAACTCACACAGGGAGGTGGTTGGTATGCTGTATGTTCCAATATGTGTTTGTTGAATAAAAAACAAAACAAAATAAAAAATAGGTTCTGTATTGGGGGAGGTAAAAATATAATATTATTTGGATAAAATCAAAGCTACTATGTGAAAATGCCTTACAGATAAAGAAGGGGAAGCTAAAATGCCTAGAGAGCCTGGAGTCATCTTCCTTGAGTTCAAATCTGGCCACACTTTATTAGCTGCATGATTTTGGGCAAGTCACTTAACCCTATTTTCTTCCCTTTCCTCCTCTACAATGAACTGGAGAAGAAAATGGTAAACCACTCAAATATCTTTTCTAAGAAAAACCCAAATGGGGTCACAAAGAGGTGGGCATAACTGAAAATGACTGAACAACAACATGCAAAGAAATATGATAATGAAAAGAATTATGATTGTATTGGGTGAAAATATTAAGTAGAACAATGCAAGTATAACTTCAAGGTAAAAGTAATGCAAGTGCTTCACATTTCTGTAATACCTCACCTAGGGGTGTTGACATGGAGAGATGAAGGAGAAAGAGGACTGCAAACCACACTAGTTGCTTCTCTGGGAATCAATGCTTTTGCTACAGCAAAAACAAAACAAAACAAACAGGAAAAACAAGGAGAGTTGAGAAGGCTTATAGCATGGCAGAGCATGCATAAAGGCCATGAAAACCTTTGACCAATGAGAAGAAACTGGAGTGCAGAGCTGACTGGGCCAGCAAATGGCAGGAGATGGTGAGACAGGTGAGTTTAGTCTACAACCCTTTGCTTCTTCTCTTTTCCCTGAATTATTTCTGGGGAAAACCTGACAGTCCCTTTACCCCTCTGATGATTTCATTTTCTGTTCTTCTGATCAGTAGTATAAAGAGTTAGGGGCAGGGAAGGAAGGACATTCCCACATTCCCTCCCTTATAGCTGCAACACCATGACCTGCAAGTGGAAGTCAATTCCTTTAAATATTTATTTGCATTTCTGTTACTTGAAGCTGCTATTAAATAGTAAATCTGCTTATAATTATTTCAGTCCAAACAAATTAGGATTTAGAGGGAAGAAGGCAATCCAAAGTGGAATGAGATCTACCTTAGCTCACACTGGAAAAGAGAAAATTTCTCCAATTTTAGAGATAGCCACACCCCAGATTGCTTGTGAACCTAGAGAAGGACTTAATGAGGAAGTTAGCTAGCAACAGTGAGAAGAAGAGATTAGTGCATTTGTTCAGATAATCATATACTTTGAATACAGCAAGGAATACCTCACCTTTCCCCCCACCCACTTTAGATTTTAATTACTTAAAATTCAGAAAGATTAAGCATAGGCTTAACGTAAATTTTAATTTGGCTAGTAAGACCTCCCAAGAGCTAAAATATACCATCTTTTCTTTAGGGCTTGAGGGAATAGTAGTTTAACTGTTAAGATAGGGAGAAAAGTCTGTCCCATTGTTCTTTAAAAGCCATAGATTCAATTGGCCAAAGTAAAAGAAAAAGTAAAAGGAAAGTCATTAGCTCAGGACTTAATCTGAGTTCAAATCCTTTCTCAGATATTTACTAACTTTGTGAATCTGTGAAAGTTTCTTAACCTCTCTACCCTCAGTTTCTTCATCTGTAAAATAAGAAATTGGATTGAATTGTTGAGGGTTTGGGGAGATGAGTTCCAGGAACCCCAATACTGGAGTTCCCAGGCAAGGTAGTTGAGGGGAAGTACCCCTCAAGGACCCAAGTAGTGGAGAATGTCGAGGCCGGCTGGAATAAATTCGCTGACTCAAGCATTCTTTAAGTCAAGGTGGCAAAGATTTATCATGCTTTACAGAGGGCAAGAATTCTTAGGGAACCTGCAACCTTATAGGGGTGCAGGTAAAGTCTGTACAGGCCAAATATGTTAATTAGTTGTTTTGGGGTGGGATTAGGGAGTGGTTAAGGGGTGGTCAGTTCTTAAAGGAACATGCACTTTTTGTATCTACTGCACAGGTATCTTACCCAGAATTCACTGGGAAATAGACCAAGGTGGTGCTACATGGAGGTGTGGCTTTAGGCCTTAAAAGTCACTAAGTCAACTAAGGGTTGGGGCTGACTGAGAATATCCAGACTGCTTCCATCAACATCTTGTTAGACAAGATAAATGTAAGGGAGTATAGATATGTCTAGGTCTAGCATGCTTATGATAGGCCAATGAGTAGTGAATATCTTTATGACCCAGTACATGGCCAGTTCAGCATGTACACAGAGAGTCCAAACTAATAAATTCTATAGGTACAGCTGGCCACAGTATCAGAAGGAGAGATAAGTATTTTGCTAGGGCATGCTGCCCTTGAACTGGAGAGGAACTGCCTGTGACAGTATTTTGAGGCTAGGGAGAGATGTGATTTTAGAACTGGTTGTGGTTTTGGAATTGGGGTCCAGGCATAGGTGCCCAAGCAGAGGCTAAGGAGAAATGTGATGTTAGAATTAGGGTCCAAGCACAAGCACCCAAGCACTCCATCACAATGACTTCTTGTTGCAACAATTTGGCTAGCAGGTGCTGTGGGCATGAAAGACCAACACGAGCCCAACAACAAGAACGCTGCCAGCATAGGTTCTTTTGATCAGCTTTACTAAGGAAAGCAATGTTAAGGGGTTGACAGTCTTGTTTTAATCCAACATACAAATATCATTCACTTAGTTCAGGGTAAAAAGCCAGCAACCTTGCCTCCAGCAGAGGTGGCACTGTTTGTGTGTGTGTGCTGCTGGCACTGTGTATGCTCAACAGGATACCCAAGAGAGTGAAAAAAAACATGGGCCAGGCAGAAGGGTAAAGAACAACTCCATTTATTTAGGAGAAGCAGTGAACTTATATACTCTATGGAATCAGACAAGTAGACCAAGCATTGCACTGCTTTGTTACTTTACTGGGACATCCTGCCATGTGTCTCACATAGCCCACGTAGCTCAGATACACTATGCTAACTATTTTGAAACATAACCATCCTTTCCTATGTGGATAACAGCTTATCCATGGTCTTGACTAGCAGGGAGACCTTGCCTCAGATGGCCTTGCCTTGCAAGGCCTAGGGAGGCTTTATCAAGATATAGCTGGAACTCCACATGCCTTCTGGTACTTTCCCAGGGGGGAAGTTAGAAGGGAGTTGGTGAGCCCACATTCCTGAGTACACAGCCTAGAGAAGAACAAGCTCAGGCTTAAAGGAAAACCTGGCATGTACCCTTCTCACCATGGATTATCTCAGAACTGGCCCTCTACACACCCTGAACTTCAGAGCAAATACAAACAAATTACAAACATCAACAGACAGACCTTGTCTGATTCAAATCTCAATTCATAGTTACCAGGGTTTAACAAAGTCCCAACATCCAGGTTTACAAGCTGGAGGGCTCTAACTACAGCTGCCCAGAGTCTCCACAACAACACACTTCCAAGAGTGAGAGCCCCAAGCAAATAGTTCTGTTCTCTCTTTTTATACACTCTTTAGCCATTATCAAACATCATCTGAGTGATGGGCACTCAGGCTCCTACTATTGGCTTTGGTCTCAGCAACTCCCTTTAGGATCCTGAGGGCTTCATGCCCCCATAGGTTTAGCACTTAGTAGATAGGGGTTTGGGCCTGGGCCTTTGCACCTAGTAAGGCTCAATCTCAGACACTTAATTAATCATTCTAAAATAGTAAGAAAGTCCCAACTTAATTGCCAATACACTTCTAAGTTCCCTTCTAGCCCTAAATATATGATTATGTAACTTGTGACTCCAGAAATGTATGTAGGACCTTCCCTCTAAGAATTTCACCCCTCTTTAAACATAGCATCCTTTTCTTTTTTTTTTAATGCAATTTATTTATTTAACATATTTGGTTTTCAGCATTGATTTTCACAACATTTTGAATTACAAATTTTCTCCCCATTTCTACCCTCCCCCCCACTCCAAGATGGCTTATATTCTGGTTGCCCTGTTCCCCAGTCAGCCCTCCCCTCTATCACCCCCCTCCCCTCTCATCCCCTTTTCCCTTCCTTTCTTGTAGGGCAAGATAAATTTCTACGCCCCATTGCCTGTGTATCTTATTTTTTAGTTGCATACAAAAAGTTTTTTTGTTTTTGAACATCTGATTTTAAAACTTTGAGTTCCAAATTCTCTTCCCTCTTCCCTTCCCACCCACCCTCCCTAAGAAGTTGAGCAATTCAACCTAGGCCACACATGTATTATTATGTATAACCCTTCCACAATACTCATGTTGTGAAAGGCTAACTACATTTTGCTCCTTCCCAACCCATCCCGCTTTATTGAATTTTCTCCCTTGACCCTGTCCCCTTTCCAAAGTGTTTGTTTTGATTACCTCCACCCCCATCCATAGCATCCTTTTCACAATGCCTCTGTAGCCCATACAAATTCTTTATCCCAACTCACATTTGCTCTGCTAGGTTGTCTTCAAAGAGGGCTGGCTAAGCCATTCTGGAGAGCAATTTGGAACTATGCCCAAAGGGCCATAAAAATGTGCATACCCTTTGACCCATCAGTACCACTTCTAGGGCTATATCCCAAAGAGATCACACAAGTGGGAAATGGACCAGTATGTACAAAAATATTTATAGCAGCTCTTTTTGTGGTGGCAAAGAATTGGAAATCAAGGGGATGCCTATCAATTGGGGAATGTTTAAACAAATTGTGGTATATGAATGTAATGGAATACTATTGTGCTATAAGAAATGAGGAGCAGATAGACTTCATTATAACCTGGAAAGACTTATATGAACTGATGCTGAGGGAGGGGAGCAGAACCAGGACATCTTTATACATGATTACAGACACACGGTATCCATAAGGACTAACTTTGATAGACTTGGCTTTTCTCATCAATATTCAAAGACAGCTCTAAAAGACTCATTAAGGAAAAAGATATGCACATCCAGAGAAAGAAGTCTGAATGCAGATTGAGGCAAACTATTTGATCTCCATTTTTTCCCTTCTTTTTTGGTTTCATTTCTTCTTTCTCATAATTCTTTCCATTGGTTATAATTCTTCTTTTCAACTGGAATACTATGTAAATAAGTTCAATATGAAGGTGTAGGTAGAATCTACATTGAATTACATGCCTTCTTGGTAGGGAGAGGGGAGGAGAGGGAGGGAGAGAAATTTTTGAACTCAAAAACTTGTGAAACTGAGTGTTGTAAACTAAAAATAAAAAAAATAAATTAAAAAAAACAAAGAGGGCTGGCTAGCTGCATCTTCCCCTCAGAGTTCTGAGGGTACCTCTGAAGGGCAGTGGGGTATTTTTCTAATGATAAGCCCCGATTCTGGCTTGTTCTCCTCAATTTCAATTACCAGTTACAGTCACTATCTTTCTCATATCATGGATTGACCCAGCAATTAACACCCCAGTGCCATTTAACCAATTTATATCAATTATCTTTTACAAAGGGGTATTTTCTGAAAAGATGTAGCAAGAATGCAAACATAAACATATCCCCAAAACTAAGGCCACAATTCTCTTCTCTATGATTTTGGTCATGGGGATAGTGGGCTCAAACTTAAACTAATTGCTATCTAGTATTCTCCCCAATAAGCACTTTGAAATGCAGTATTGCTAATGGTCGGAGATAACCCCTTGCTTGCAAGATTCAGTGTCAAGTCCATAGCTGGGCTCTGCCTTTAGATTCTGCTGATACTTGCTTAGTTGCTGGAAAATCCAGGAATGTGCTTCTCTAGCACCTAGTCCTCTAGTGGCTCATTTCTCTAAACTTTTGAAGCTCACAAGGTTGCAGTCATCTATTCCTTCACCTAAGAACAGGAAAAATCAAACACAAATAGGCAAAAGTCCAAGAGACCAGGTATTCACAGTCACGTGTGTACCTGAGTGTAGAAAATAAGCCTCAGCACTAGTACCATCTCTCACTCTGGCTGGAATCTTGGGGCATTTTTGCTTCAGTTGGCACCATAATAAAAGAAAGATCAATTTGGCCAGTTAACGCCTTTCAGATACACATAGTTACAGCTTAGCAGTCAATAAAAGGCTCCTCTTTGCTACACAGTAAGCGCACAGGAAGCTCTAATAGATTAAATCCATGCACTAAAGTGGAAAACTGATCCTGTATTTTCATGTCATCAGATACTTCCAGAAGCAAGCTCATCAAATGCCAGTGTTCTCAGGATTGGACTCTTATTGGCCAGTCCCTTGTCACACCTTAAGAATGTGGGTTGTCAACCACATTTAACAGTGAGCCAAGGCAGAGTCAGTCAGATAGTACATATGCATTTATTTTTTATTGTTTTTTTTTGTTTTTTTTTGACTGGGGAACAGGGCAACCAGAATATAAGTACATATGCATTTATTAAGTGTTTACCATGTTTCAGGTGCTGTGCTAAAAGCTAGGGATAAAAAAAGGCACACATAATCCTTGCCTTTAAGGAACTTACACTCTAATGGAGAAAATAATATGCAAGTAATTGGGTATATGCAAATACTTGAGAAATATCAGGGCTGAAGTGATAGGTAAAACTCAGAATTGAAGCTCTAGCAACCGAGGGGACAAGGAAAAATCTCCTGTAAAAATTAGCAAGTGAGCTGAGTCTTGAAGGAAGCCAGAGAAACTAAGAGGGAAGCTGAGACCTGCAAGTGTTCCAGACATGGGGGACAAGCAAAGAAAAGGCACAGGGATGGAAGATGGAGGATATTGTACAAGGAAAAGCAAGTCTGCCAGTGTAACTAGATTGTAGAGTATATGGAGGGGAGGAAAATGTGAGAAGACTGAAAAGGTAGGAAGAGACCATGCTATGAAGAGCTTCATATGTCGAATAAAGGACTTTATAGTTGATCCTAGAGGTAATAGGGAGTTTGGGAATTTATTGAGTTAGAAATGTCACATGGACAGACTTTGACTTATTTAAATCCTTTAGCAGCTGAATGGAGGATAGATTAGATTGAGGAGAGGCTCAAGGAAGATAAGCCAATTAAGGAAGAGACTTCCTGTGAAGTGAGCAGAACCAGTACATTGTACACAGTAAACAGCAACATTGTATGATGATCAGCCATGAAAGACTGAGCTATCTATTTTCAGCAATGCAATGATCCAAAGCAATTCCAAAAGACTCGTGATGAAAAGTGCTATCCACATTCAGAGAAAGAACTGGTGGAATTTGAATGCAGATTGAAGAGTACTATTTTTCACTTTTGTGTATGTGTGTGTGTGTGTGTGTGTGTGTGTGTGTGTTTGTGTCTGTGTCTGTGTTTCCCTTTTGGTCTGTTGACTAATATGGAAATATGTTTTATGTGATTGCACATATATAACCTATATCAAATTGCTAAGTGTCTTATGTAGGAAAGAAATAAGGGAGGGAGGAAGAAAATTTGGAACTCATAATTTTTTAAATGGATGTTAAAATTGTCTTTACATGTAATTGGGGAAAAATTAAAGTATTATTTTAAAAAGGTAGAAACTTCCAACCTGATCCCTGCTCTTCTGATTGGTGACTTCCTGCCTGGAATGCTATTTCAGAAGGCATCCTACTAATTATTCATTCCCATTTTAAACCCACACTCTGAACTTCTTTTCCTCCTTCTCACTTAAAATTTACCAAAAAATATTGAGGCAATTAGTTAAGAGATTCTCCTCTTTCCCCCTTATCTCATATCAGTCAGGAAACCTCCCTCATTATCTCCTCTTTTCCTCCAGCCTTTTTTAAGTAAGTGACTCTTCTATTTGCCAACTCCTCTACATTTAACCTTGACCTCATTCTCTCTCATCTTCTCCAGAAATTTGTATTCTTTATCCTGCCCTCATAGGTATCCTTTCTCCACTTTCCCCTCCCTCCCAACTTTGTGCATTGCTCCCTATTAGAATGTAAGATCCTTGAGGCAAATACTGTCATGATTACTTGTATTTTTATCCTCAGTGCTCAACACAATTCTTGACACAGGGTAAAGACTTAAAAATATTCTATCTATCTCTAGATCTGGGGATCATCTTAATTAATTAGACCTGTGAAACCTGATGAAATTGCAAAGTAAAATAGTGCAAAAGGAAAAGAGAAGAAGGCCTATGTAGCAACAATGCGGCTAGCAGTTGCTGTAGAGGTGTGAGACCCAACAAGACAAGCAACAAGAGCTGCCAGCACAGGTTCTTTGATCTGCTTTACTAAGGAATGTAATTTTAAGGGGTTAACAATCCCACTTTAAACCAACATATAAATATCATTGGCTTAGTTCAGGAAGAAAAGTCAGCAACCTGAACTTCAGAGCATATTTGAACAAATTACAAACAGAGACAATATAAACAGACCAAATCACAATTCATAGTTACCAAAAAATGAGTGGGTCTGGGTTAGCAAAGCCAAGGGAGGGGTGCAACAGTTTACCCAGAATCACACGCCACTCTTTCAGTGAGTGAGAGCCCCAAACAAAACGTCCAGGTTTCTTCAAAGCCAGGGGACTCTACATGGAGTCTCTACCTCAACACTCTTCCAGTGAGTGACAGCCCCAGACAAAATGCTAACCTCTGAGTTTTCATACCCTTCTTAGGGCCTGAAGGGTTCACACCTAATCAGCAAAAGGGTGTGAGACTGGGACTTTACACCTAGCTAGCAAAGGGGTGTGGGCCTGGGCCTTTGCACCTAATAAGGTTTAATCAAAAGCATTTTAGCATTTTAACAGTAAAAAAGTCCCACCCTAATTACTGTAACAGCCTAGTGTGGGCCTGAAGTTAGAGAACACCCATAGATAGTGGGTGTGATACAGGAAATAAGACAGCAATGCTGTTATACAGGTAAGAGGGGAACCAATTGGAATAGAAGATGATCAACAATAGCAAATGTTGCAGAGAAGCCAAGAAGGATGAAGATTGAGAAAAGGATACTAAATTTGACAACTAAGAGTTCATTTGGCAGCTTTGAAGGCATCAGTTTTGTTATTTATGAAGACAGAAGCCAGATTGCAGAGGATTTGGAAGAGAGTAAGAAGAGAGGATGTGTAAATACACTCTGAAAGGTTTCTTTAAATTAGTTTATTTATTTTTAGTTTTCAACATTCACTTCCACAAGTTTTAAATTTTCTCCCCCTCCCTCCCCAAGAAGGCCTGTGATCTGATATAATCTCTACATATACATTCCTATTAAACATATTTTGCCATTGGTCATGTTGTATAGAAGAATTATAATAGGAGAAAGCATGAGAAAGAAAAAAAAACAAACAAAAAAGAAAATAGTCTGCTTTGCTCTGCATTCAGACTCCATAGTTCTTTCTCTGGATGTGGATGGCATTTTCCATCACGAGTCTTTTGGAATGGCTTTGGAGGGCTTTTTTAAGGAGCCTGGATGAGGAAGAGACAAGAGATATAAAATTATAGATATTGGACATGGTGAGATCAAGAAAGTTTTTTTTTTAATGAATGGGGAGATAAAGATGACTTTGTATGTAGCAGGGAAGAAGCCAGAAAATAGAGAGATAGAAGATTAGAGATTGAGTAGAGGTAATAATGGAAACAATCTGTTGGAAAAGGTGAGAGGGTATGAGATCAAGGACACATATAGAGAGATTGGCCATAGGAAGAAGAAGGGCTAACTCTTAATTAGACAATGGAGAGAAGCAGGGACTAGTAGGGGAAGATATCTGAGGAATGTGAGATCAGATGAAGAGAAGAGGGCACTCTCCATTAATCATCTCCAATTTTAGTGAAGTTTGGGTAGATGGATGGGCTGCAGTGGGAGGTTACAGGAGAGGTTAGAAGGTTTAGAAATGTTGCTGTGGAGAGTGGCATAGCAGTTCAGTTGGGTAGGAGAATTATCTTGCTGCTATGATGGCCCATTTGGGATCAGATAATGAAAATTTATAGTAGACCCCATCAGCTTAGTGCCAGGATGAGAGAGAGTTGGGATGATAAAGAATACAATTTACTGGAGAAGATGAGAGAGAATGAGGTCAAGGGTAAATATAGAGGAGTTGGCAAATAGAAGAGTCACCTACTTAAAGGAGGCTGGAGGAAAAGAGGAGATAGTGAGGGAGGTTTCCTGACTGATATGAGATAAGGAGGAAAAAGGAGAATCTCTTAAGTAATTGCCTCAATATTTTTTTAGTAAATTTTAAGGAAAGGTCCTCAGCTGAGAATATGGGTAGAGAGGGCACTACAGAAGACTTAATGAGAAAGAAAGAGGCTTGGAAATATTGTGGTGAATGTGATAATAAATAAATGAGGGAGAAGTAGAATGATTACCTTGTTTACAGTGAAGGCCTAGGTGAGATTAGATGCATAAATCTGTAATGGTTTTGTGATTCCTTCCAAATCTCTTTAGCATTACATTCAGCAGGATGCAGATAGTGAGAGTAATCCAGGGTTGGGTTTTGGTGAGTCATGATTGACAATAGGAAAAGAGTGTAAGGTAGTATAGAGTTAAACTCGTTCACCAGGATCTCAAGACAGAATGAAGAAGAGTTTTGCCAGTTTGTGGGTCTAAGGGCTAGAAAGAACGAAGGTCTCAATGAAGACAAAGAAGAAGGTTAGAGGTTGTAAGGCATGGAGAAAGATGGAATGATAAAATTTTATGGTCAGATAAAGGAATTTCAGAGCAACAAACTCCCTGGAATTTTGAATGGACAAATGAAGCCAATGCCTCCTTGAGTCAACCAGAAATATTAAACCAAAATCAAAAGACTGGAAAAATAGAAGAAAATGTAATATATATCAAAGCAAAAGTAACTAACCTGGATAGAAATCCCAAAATAAAACTTACAGAAATATTATAGCCAAAATTCAGAACTTCTAGGTCAAAGAAAAATACTGCAAGCAGTCAGAAAGAAAGGATTCAAGTACTGAGGAGTCATAATCAGGATCACCAATAATTCAGAAGCCACCACTATAAAGGAATGGAGAGCTTAGAATATGATATTAAAGAAGACAAAGGATATAGGCTTACAGCCAAGAATAATTTACTCAGCCAAATTGAGCATAATCCTACCTTGGAAAACTGTTTTGTTTTTAATGAAATAGAGGACTTCCAAATATTCTAGATGAAAAGAGCAGAGTTGCATAGAAACTTTGAAGTTCAAACATAGGAATTAAAAGACTCATGAAAAGGTAAACACTAATAAACAATGATAAATGACTAAACAAGGATAAAGTACTTACATTGTAATATGGGTTATGATATGTGTCCCCTCTGAGGTCACAGAAGGAGGCTAATTAGACAGAGGTCTAGGAGTGGTTCTCTTATGTCATGATGATCTTAAAAGAAAAATGGGATTTTGAAAGAAGGGGAAGATGAATATACTATAAAGGGAAAGGGAAAGGAAAGGTTAGGAAAAGATATCTTACATAATTGGGGTACATAATTACAAGTCTATACAAACAATGAAGAAGGGGTTGGGAGAGCAACTAACACAAACCTCACTTTAGTCTGAACTAATCTAAGGAGGGAAGAATATACACATATACAGAGATTTGAGTACAGAAATAGATTTAATTCAACAGGCAAATAGAAGGATATGGAAATAGAAAAGAAGGAAGAGTTAAAGTGTGGGTAGACTAAAAGAGGGATTAGTTCTAAGCAAAACAAACTCTAACTAATATGTAAAAAAATCTTCATAACCCTTTTTGCAGGGACAAAGAATTAGAAACTGAAGAAATGCTCATCAACTGTAGAATAGATAAGTTATGATAGGTGTATATGATGGAATATTGTTGTGCTATAAGAAATTTACCTAGGATGGATTCAAAGAAACCTAGGAAGACTAGTATGAACTGATGTATATACATTGTTAAAGAAGAAAGTGAGCAGAGCCAAGAGAACAATTTATACAAAGACAACTATATTACATAGTCAAACAACTTTGAAAGACTCAGGAATGTTGATCAGCATGATAACCAATCACAATTCTAGATGACTACTGATAAAATGTACTACCCATCTCCTGATAGAGAAGTGAAATACTAAGAAAGTAGAATCACACACACGCATGCACACATATATACACACATATTCATTTGGTCAGAGCCAATGCAGAAATTTGTTTTGTTTGACTTTATATGTTTTATAACACTTTTATTTTTAAAAATTTCTTTCTTAACTGAGGGGTAGGAGAGAGAGAAGGTAGACTTTTGGTAATTTAAAATAATAGTAATAAAAAGAGAAAGTGCTATCAAGATAGAGTTTTAGTGAGTTCCTGAATATAGAAGAGAGAAAGGAAAAAGGTTAATTATGGAGCAAGTAGATTCCTAGTAGAAGAGGTGGACAGATTTGGGTGCATAGGCTTGAGGCAGATAAGAGTAAAAGTGGGAAATGAAGTTTATACATTAGCATTCATGAATTCTGAGTTACTAGAGTGGGGCGAGTACAAGAGGGTACAAGTATGTTAGCCATTAGTGATTAAAAGCAGAGTATCAGTGGATGGAGAAAGGTCTTCTGAGACAGACTGATTGATTATATTGTTCAAGGTTTTCTCTGGAGGTTTGGTCTCATGGCCTGTGGTAATGTCCTATAATGTCCCAGGAAATACACCTGATAGCAGGTAGGAACAGAAGGAGGTGTACCTCCAGGAGTCAGGGAACCTGGTTAGGAGGTTAGTGAAATAGGAGGAGTGTGGTGCTGAAGAAAGCCTTAGGGAGCTATGAAAGCTGGGAGCTAGGTGCTGGGTCAAGATTATCTCTCAAGGCTTTCTGATTCCCAGTCCAACTTTTCATTTGTTGGACTACATTTAATTTTCCTTTATCACCAGTATTATATTTCTGGTCAAAGGTATATATGGGGCTATTATTTTAGACTTTATGTTAAGAGACTGCCTACTCAACAATCCTTGCCCATATTGTAATTAAAAACTGACATCAAGTTACTTTCTAGTTTTTTGAGGGAAGGGATCATATTAGAAGGCCATTGAAGAATAACTTGCTCCTCTTTCTTGGCTATGGCCAGGACAAGAATTTTCCAGGACAGTGATCTTCAATTTTTTAAAAATGTTGGGCCTCCATCACTCAAAACTAATTCCTTCTTTAGAAAAAGCTCCGCTGACCTTCAGAGTTAGTAGAGCTTGGAATGTAGAAGATAAGATATTGCTTTCTCTCTTCAGTGGAAAGATGTTGAAGAACAGGAATCTTAGTATGTGAATTGACTTGGTCAGATGTTATAGGGAGACATTTAAAACACAGGTCTCCTGGGACTTTTTTATCTGGAACTTATTCTCTCCTTAGCATCTGGCTGATGAGGAAAAGCAGAAGCTTGGCACTACTTTCAAACTCTCTCTTTTTCTTTTTCCTCACAGTTAGTCCTACTAGCACCATCTTCTTTTCTCTGTTCCCACTCCTTCCTCTGCCTAAAGACTAGGAAAACAGAAGATTTCTGTCTCTTCTTCCTCTGCCTTGCTTCTCTTCCTTTTCCAGTGGGCCAAGGAATCAGAACTCTCTCTCTCTCTCTCTCTCTCTCTCTCTCTCTCTCTCTCTCTCTCTCTCTCTCTCTCTCCCTCTGTCTCTCTTTCTCTGTCCCATTTTTCTAGAGGGATGAGGCACTCTCCTTAGCTCTTCCACCCTACTTAAGTAATCATGTAGCAAGTCCAAAGGGACCTAGTAGAGCTACTGGTTCCTTATTACTTAACTCAGTTTAGCATTTAAAGTGTTTCACGGTCTAACTCTGTCTTTCCTTTAAAAATCATTCTCCTTCATGTACTCTTCTGTTGCTCAGCCATGTTTGACTCTTTGTGACTCCACTTGGGATTTTCTTGTCAACGATATTGGAGTGGTTTGTTGTGTCCTTCTCCAGATCATTTTATAGATAAATAAATTGAGGCAAACACCATTTAGTGATTTGCCCAGGGTCACATAGGTAATAAGTGTTTGAAGCCAGATTTGAACTCAGGAAGATGAGTCTTCCTTATTCCAAGCCCAGCACTCTACCCTCTGTGCCACCTACTCTATGGTTCAATAAACCTAGCCTTCATACTCTTCATTACATGCAATTCTATATCTCATGTCTATATCTCATGTCTATCTCTCATGACTTTACACCAGTGTCTTCCATGTGTGGAATGCAGTCCTCCTATTTCCTACTTCTTAGAATTCCCAATTTCTTTCATGATCCTGGTCATCTATTTCATGTCAAAATGACATGAAATCTTTTTTGTTCCTTGCAATTTAGTGCTCTCATCCCCAAATCCCCTTGTATCTCTCTTGTAGATACCTATAAATCTACATGTTGTCTCCCCCAATAGAGTGTAAGTTACGGTAGTGCAGAAACTGTGGCACTTTTGCCTTTGTATCACCTGTGCCAACCACAGAGCCTGGTATATAGCTGATACTTAACAAATAATTTATTGACAAATATATGGATTAATCTTATGAACCCTTGAACCTTGGGACAAAGTATGAAGAGCATTGAGTTACAGAATTGCAGCACTTGGTATATGTGGGACCAACAGAAAACTTACTTTAGGTTCAAAGTACTCTATAGGTACATTTCTAGTCAAAATTACAGCTCACAAATCTCCACTGGGGAGCTGATTAATAAGCCAGAGGATACACATACTTCAAAATGAAGTCATTTAACAAAATAACATAGTAAGAAAAGTAGTAGAGAGGATTCTGAGAAGATGACAGAGTAGGTCAGAAATTTCTGAGCTCCGCAGATTTCTCCCACAAGACAAAATAGTGCTTCAGGGTTGAACATAGAGGGTTAAATAAATAAGAGTTGGGCAAGAACAGTGGGCCTCCAAGGACAATTGTATAAGAACTGAAGAAAAATCCCAGGACTGAGGTTTGGTCCCTGTGAAGAGCAAGTGGTGAGCCCTGGGGCTAGCTGGGTTGGGAGGTGGCCTCAGTCCCAGCCACAGCAGCATTCACCTCCCAGACAATGTGGGTAGCTGGGCATCTGAGCCAGGGAAGATTGAGGGAAACTCTGCTGATAAGCAATGCCAACCCCTCTGCCAGCTCCCAGCCCTGCTTGGGAGACAGGGCCCTGGGTGAAAAGGAACCAGCACATACCCCATGAATGCAGAAGCAGTAGGGAGGGGACACTGATGGTTGCGGGAACTTACAGAAGGGCAGAATTCTTGGTTTTGACTCCAGGCCAGAGGGGAGAACTGAAGGCAGGAAATAGAGGTGATTACCTCAGAAATAGAGGTGATTACAAAAAATAAGCTACTACAAATTAAAAAAAATAAGCAGGCCAAAGAGAGAGAATACAACCATAGAAAGTTACTATGGGAATAGAAAAGACTGGGATTCATCTTCAGAGGAGGATACTGAAGCAAAAAAGCCTCTCCTACCTCAAAGAATAATGTCAAATGGTAACCTGCCCCAAAAGAATTCATAGAAGAACTTAAAAAAAGACTTTAAAACTCAAATGAGAGAGATTGAGGAAAAATTAAAAAAACAAACAAGCAAGAAAAATCCAAGAAAAACAAGGAGATTATGAAAAGAAGGTCAACCAATTAGAAAAAGAGATCCAGTATCTTAAGTGAGAAAACATCTCATTGATGAGGTGGAGTCAAAATGGTGGAGTAAAGACAGGGACTCACCTGAGCTGTCCCCCAAACCCCTTCAAATACCCTTAAAAATGATTCTAAACAAATTCTAGAGCAGCAGAACCCACAAAAAGATAGAATGAAACACATTTCCAGCCCTAGGTAGCTTGGAAGGTCACCAGGAAAGGTCTGTTGCACTAGGCTGAGAGAGAAGCACAGTCCAGTGCATAGCCATGCCAGCACAAACTGGGCCCCAGCAAACCTAGAACAGGCCTCAGGGTGACTGAATCAGTGACAACAGTGGAAGTGTCCAGACCTCTCAGCCTGCAGAAGCCAAAGATAAATTAGAAGATCAGCAGGAAGTGTCGGTCCACCTGGGTGAGAGTGGAGAGTAGTCCAGCACAGGCCACACCAGCACAGCCCCAGCCACAGCAAACGTGGAACAGGCCTTGGAAGTGACTGAATCAGCAGTGGCATTGGCAGCAACTGCTTCCAGAGCTCTCAGCCCACAGATGATAAGGGGTGGAGGGGTGGAGTGGGGCAAACAATTGATCAGAAGGAGATTACAGGGTTCTTTTTGCTAGCACTGAGGCAGGACTCTGTTGATTTGCCTACACTCAGGTCCAGGTTGCAGTCCTGAGTTGCAGTCACAAGGGGCGGAGGAGCACTAACATAGCAGAACTTGCAACCCCATTGGAGCTGGGATCCTCCTCACATTTCCAGGGTAGAGAAGAGTGCTTGTGGCCACTCACAGAGAAGAGCACAGGCCAGGAGAGGAGTAAACACTTCTCCTTAGCTCATACCACCTTGGAAGAAGTGAAAACTTACAGGTCCCTGGAAGTATCACTGAAAACAGCTGCACAAACCCCCTGAAACTTGCAAAAGTGTGCTATCCATCCTGGAAGCAGCACCCTGTGTTAACAAGAACTTAAAAGTCAAGTAACAGCCTGGGAAAATGAGCAACAACAGAAAAACTGACTATAGAACATTGCTATGGCAACAAGGAAGAAGAAAACATACAGTCAGAAGACAACAAAGTCAAAGCTCCTACATCCAAACCCTCCAAGAAAAATAAAAATTAGTCTCAGGCCACAGAGGAGCTCAGAAAGGATTCTGAAAATTAAGAAAGAGAAGAAGAGGAAAAATTGGGAGGAGAAATGAGGGTGATGCAAGAAAATCATGAAATGTGAGTCAACAGCTTGGTGAAGGAGACTCAAAAAATACTGAAGAAAATAATACCTTAAAAAATGGAGTAGGCCAAATGGTAAAAGAGATCCAAAAAGCCAATAAGCATAATGCTTTAAAAAGCAGAATGGGCAAAATGGAAAAGAAGGTCCAAAGGCTCACTGGAGAAAATAATTCCTTAAAAATTAGAATGGAGCAAATGGAAGCTAATGGCTTTATGAGAAATCACAAAACAATAAAACAAAACAAAGAAAATGAAAAAATAGAATACAGTGTGAAATACATCATTGGAAAAACAACCGACCTGGAAAATAGATCCAGGAGGTATAATTTAAAAATTATTGGACTACGTGAAAGCCATGATCAAAAAAAGAACCTAGACATCATCTCTTAAGAAATTATCAAGGAAAACTGCCTTCATATTCTAGAACCAGAGAGTAAAATAGAAATTAAAAGAATCCACCATTCACCTTCTAAAAGACATCTTAAAAGGAAAAATTCCAGGAATATTATAGCCAAATTTCAAAGTTCCCCGATCAAGGAGAACATACTGCAAACAGTCAGAAAGAAACAATTCAAGTATTATGGAGCTACAATCAGGATAACATAAGATTTAGCAGCTTCTACATTAAAGGATCAGAGGGCTTGGAATATGATATTCCAGAGGACAAAGGAGCTAGGATTAAAACCAAGAATCACCTACCCAGCAAAACTGAGTTAATCCTTCAGGGGAAAAATGGATATTCAATGAGATAGAGGACTTTCAATTATTCTTCATGAAAAGACCAGAGCTGAATAGATAAATTGGCTTTCAAATACAAGACTCAAGCAAAACATATAAAGGTAAAGAGCAAAGGGAAGTCATAAGGGACTTAGTAAGATTAAACTGTTTACATTCCTACACAAGAAGATGATATTTGTAACTCATGAAACCTTTCTCATTATTAGGATAGCTATGAGGCATATAAATAGACAGAAGACACAGGTGTGAGTTGAATATGAAGGGATGATATCTAAAAAAATAAAATTAAGGAGTAAAAGAGGAATGTACTGGGAGAAAGGGAAAGGGAGAGGTAGAATGGGGTAAATTATCTCACATAAAAGAGGTGACAAATAACTATTGCAATGGAGGCGAAGACAGAAGAAGTGAGTGGGAGTGAGTGAACCTTACTCTCATTGGAATTGGCTCAAAGAAGGAATACATACACACTCAATTGGGTATAGAAATATTTCTTACTCTACAGGAAAGTAGGAGGGGAAGGAGATAAAAGAAGGGGGTGATAGAAGGGAGGGCAGATTGGGTGAAGGGGTAGGCAGAAGAACTTTTGAGGAGGGACAGGGTGAAAGGAGAGAGCAAATAGAATAAACAGGTGGGGGGGAATAAGATGGAGGGAAATACATTTAGCAATAATAACTGTGAAAAAATTTTTGAAGCAAATTTCTCTGATAAAGGCCATACTTCTCAAACATATAAAGAATTGAGTCAAATTTATAAAAAATAAGAGCCATTCCCCAACTGATAAATGATCAAAAGATATAATCAGTTTTTAGATGAAGTAATCAAAGCTATCTATAGCCATATGAAAAAGCAGTCTCACTATTGACTGGAGAAATATAAATTAAAACAATTGTGAGGTCCCACCTCAAGCCTATAAGATTGACTAATATGACAGAAAAGGTGAATGACAAATGTTGGAGTGGATGAAGGGAAAAAATGAGACATTAATGCACTTTTGGTGGGGTTGTGAACTGATTCAACTATTCTGTAAAGCAATTTGGAACTATGAGCAAAGGGCTATAAAACCATGCATACCCACTAGTAGGTCTGTATTTCAAAAGAGGTAAAAAACAAAAGGGGAAAGGATCTATATGCACAAAAATATTTATAGCAGCTCCTCTCTGGGGGCAAAGAATTAGAAATTGAGAAAAATGCACACATCAATTGGGGAATAGCTGAACAAGTTGTGTTATGTGATTATGATGGAATCGTATTCTACCATAAGAAATGATGAGCAGGATGCTCTCAGAAAAACCTGGAAATGCTTGTGTGGACTGATGCAAAGTGAAATGTACTGTGTGCAAAGTAACAGTAATATTTTAAGATTATCAGCTGTGAATAACTTACTATTCTTAGCAATACAATGATCCAAGGTAACTTGGAAGGACTTATAAATGTTATCCATTCCCAGAGAAAAAACTGATGATGTCTGAAAGGAGATTGAAGCATATTGTTTGACTTTGTTTTTCTTGAGGTTTTTTTGTCTATGTTTTCTTTGACAACATGACTATTATGGATATATTTTGCATGACTATACATGTTGTAATGACAAGCAAAGTGGTATTTTTGCTGGATTGAATGTGCATTGAGTTTTAGCCAATCGGGGACTTGTATGTGCTTTGAGTTCTAGCCAATCAGATGTGCATGAACTCAGCCAATCAGAGACCTGAGTTCTAGGCAATCAGATGCACCTACAACTGTATATAAGGAGAGCCCACAGTGTGAGAGAAGTGGACATCGAGAGGGCGTTGAAGAGAAGACATCAAGAGAGCTGCCAGAATTGAGAAGAGAAGAATGAATAGAAGAGAAGAAGAAGAAGAAGCTTCGAGCTAAGAGCAGAGAGGAAACCTAAAAGAGCTGGGAAGAGCCTCCAGGAGCAGAGAAGAGAGCCTCCAAGAGCACAGAGGAGACCTTTGATGGCAGAGGTTTGCTGAAGGAGCCCATGAACTTTGAAAGCAAGTGGAGCTGTAGAGTAGAGACCTGCCCATGGGAAAGAGGATTAGCTTAAGCCCCTTTCGAGAGCTGTTAAAGTGAACTGAGCTGTTAATAACAGAGCTTCTGGACTTTGGAGGTGAATTGAGATGGTGGTGTTGATGGTGTATGTTGCTGCCCTGTTAAGCTTCATTTTCCCAGAGACAGAAGCTGTGGGCAGGAACCCCTGGAACCTGCTGTTGGGCAGGAGCTTGGAGTAGAGCAGTCCCCATGAGCTGGGGCCTGATACAGGAGCAGAGAGTTGCCCTTGTGTGAATCCAGGTGAGAGTCATGAGTGGTTGGCTAACAGAGGAGAAGCCATGGGACTTGGAGGTCAACCTCGGGTCACAATGCAAGAGGACTTTGCTTGGATGCTTGGTAATGATTAAGGAGATTGTTCTTGCTGTGACCTAGGGATGGATGGTGTAGTATTTTCTGCTACTCCTTAAGAATGTGTTGTGATAAGGAAGACCTTAGCCTGGGAACCCCTGCTATGTAAACAAGTATTTTGGGAAATGCTACTAAATGCAATGATATATGCTGTGTGCCATATGACATACTGAGTGCTTTGAGATGTATGAATGTTAAATGATACACTTTGCTAAAGGATGTTATGTTATGAGATAATATGAATAAATAGAGAGTTCATTATACTATACGATTGGACCCCTGAAATTGATCACAGCAGCAGCCCTGATTGGCATTACACATGTATACATGTATGCACATATAAAACCTATATCAAATTGTTTGCCTTCTCAATGAGGACAGTGGGGGTGGGGAGGGAGGAAGGAAGAAAATTTGAAACTCAAAGTTTTAAGCATGAATGTTAAATATTGTTTTTACCCGTAACTGCGGAAAAATAAATAAAAATAAATAAGTAAAAAGGAAAAAAAAAGAAAATGACTCCTTCAAAATTAGAATTGGGCAAGGGGAAGCCAGGAAAGTAATAAGACCAAGAAATAATAAAACAAAATATAAAGAATGAAAAATTAGAAAAGATTGTGAAACATCTTATAAGAAAAACAACTGTTATGGAGAATGGATCAAGAAGATAAAACATAAGAATAATTGGACTACCTGAAAGGAAAATCAAAAAAAGTATCTTGATACAATAACATAAGAAATAATTTTAAAAAATTGTCCAAAAGCATTAGAAGGGGAAAGTACAAATAGGAAAAATCCGCCGATCACCACCTGAAAGAGATTCTGGAGGGAAAGCCTACAGGAATATCATAGGCAAATTCCAAAACCCTTAGCCCAAGGATAAAATATTATGAGCAACAAGAAAAAGCAATCTAAACATGGTGGCACCACAATTACAGTCACACAAGACCTAGCAGCAGCTACACTGAAAGACCACAGGTCCTGAAGCACTACAAAAAGCAAAAAAACAAAAAACCAAAAAAAAAACTGGAGTTGCAGCTGAAAATATCATACCCAGCAAAGTTAAGCATAATCCTGAATGAAAAAAAAATGGACATTTAGCAAATTGTCAGACTTTCAGGATTTTGATTAAAAAAAACTAAACTTAATAGACAATTTGACATACAAGAGCCAAGAGAAATATAAGGTACATGCCAAAGAATAATTACAAGGGACTCAATAAGGATAGATTGTTTACCTTTTATGTATGTAAAATGTAAAACGTATGTCCAAGATTGTTATTAATAATTGGGTGGTTTGTAAAAAAAAAAGATTGGGACCTGAGTATGATATAATTTTAAAAAGTAAAACTGTTTAGGACCAAGTAAAAAGAGTAATTATTTTATATGAATGAGATCTGAGAGGAAGAACTGATACAGAGGAATAAGATGAGGGAGGAGGGCTGGTAGTTTTGAAACCCTATTCTCATCAGGAATGGGTTAAAAAGGGAAAGATAGATAGATAGATATCTATAAGGGCATAAAAATCTTCTAAATTCAGAAAGAAATAGAAAGCTCCGGGGATAGGGAGGGGGGAAAGGATAAGGAAGGATCCTTTGGTGGGAGGGGGGAGAGCAAGGTAGCTGGTAGAAGTAAGTAAAGGAGTCAGGATGGGTAGGAAATAGATATAAACAAACATAAAATAAAGATCAGAATTAGAATTTATTAGGGAAAAAAAGCAAGAGTAATAATCATGATCTCAGACAAAGTTAAAGTTAAAATAGATTTAATCACAGAGAAAAATGGGGAAACTACACTATATGTCAGCTATATTAATCAATATTATTTGAAACTATTGAAAATAACTAGATAGTATAAGATTAAATATTGCTGTGGTGTAGGAAATTGACGAGTTGGTGAACTAAAGAAATATGAAAAGAGTTGGACTTATTTTTTTATTAATTTATTTATTTTTAGTTTTCAACATTCACTTCCATAAGTTTTAAATTTTCTCCCCCTCCCTTCCCCCTTCCTCCCCAAGAAGACATGCAGTCGCCTATAGGTTCTACACATACATTCCTATTAAACACATTTTGCCATTGGTCATGGTGCATGGAAAATTATAACAAATGGGAGAAACCATGTGAAAGAAAAACAAAACAAAACAAAAATAGTGCTCAGCACTCAGACTCCATAGTTCTTTTTCTGGATGTGGACAGCATTTTTCATCATGAGTCCTTTAGAATTGTTTTATGTCCTTGCATTGCTGAGAAGGGCTAAGTGTACCAAAATCAGTCATCACACACTGTGGCTGTTACTGTGTATAATGTTCTCTTGGTTCTGCTTACTTCACTCAGCATCAGTTCATATAAGTCTTTCCAGGTTTTTCTGAAGTCGATCTGTTCATCATTTCTTATAGCACAATAGTATTCCATTATAGTCATATACCACAATTTGTTCAGCTGTTCCCCAGTTGATGGGCATCTCCTCAATTTCCAGTTCTTGGCCACCATGAAAGACTGGGACTTATGAAAGAAGAAGTTATCCTCCCTCAGAGAAAGAGAGGACAAACAAGTATAGTATGACCTTGCATAGATGTATATGAATGTGTATGGCTTTGTATGGGTAGCATTATAGCTATATAAGCATATGTATGTGTATATAAATTGTACATATTATGCATATGTGCATGTATATATTTTTGAGTATATATGATTCTTTGTATATGTGTACACATATATACATGTATGTATGTATGTACATTGTGTATGTGTGTGTGTAACCTGCTCTTAATTGTACCTTCTTGGGGGAGGGGGGTGGAAGAAGGGGGGAAAACAACAAAGTAAAAAGTACACAGCAGAGAACAAAAGAAAACTTACAAGGAAGAAAAGATGGACAGCTATGAACACAAAGAGTAGTATTTATTATATAGTCTTTCTTGAGCTGGAAATTTATTGTATATTTTGAATCCTCTCCTAAGTTCTGCTGTGCACAAGGCAATTTTTTTTCTTTTCTTATTTTGTGTTAAAATTTTAATATCAAAGTTTATAATATATTTCTATTTCTTTTCTTATTATGTATTTAAGTTTAAAATAATGTAAGCAAAATAAATAAAGAAAGACAAGTAGTAGTGGATAATTCCCAAGTTCCCAGGTTAAGGAGAAAATATTACAAGTGGCCAGAAAGAAACAATTCAAGTATTATGTAAACACAATCAGGATTGTAACAATAATGCTACTTGCTGCTACTGTGGCTGTGTAAGACCAAAAGCATCAGCATCCAAGAGGACTGCTAGCAAAGGTTCTTTGATCTGCTTTTTTAAGGAAAGCAATTTTAAGGGGTTTACAATCTCACTTTAATTAAACATACAGATATTATTCATTTGGTTTAGGGGAAAAAGTCAGCACCCTGAAATTCAGAGAAAACACAAACAGAAATTACAAGCAGAAATTATGTAAACAGAGCAAAATAACACAAATCAACAGACAGGCTTCAAGCCCGCTGACCAAGACATTAAATACATAGTTATCTGAGAGAGAGGCACGAATATCTGGGTTTTTCAAAACTGGGAAGGGGGTTCCTTAACAGCTACCCAGGGTCTCAGTGCACAAATCACAAGACACTCTTCCAGTGAGTGAGCCTCAAGCAAAATGCTAACCTCAGAGTATATATACACTTCTTCAGGGTCAGAGGGCATCACAACCTTGGGACTCAAATCCTTGTGATGAAGCCTTTCCCATGACTTAAGCAGATCATCAAAGGCTCCTGATTCAATCAAAGACTCTTGATTGAAATAAAGACAAGACTCAAATACACTTGATTGCCTTAGGGCTGAGAAGCACTCCAAAACAAAAGGCAACAAAGAGTCCCACTTCACTTGCCATTACAGGATAACACAAGATTTAGCAGCTTTTAGACTAAGGATCCGAGGGCTTAGAATATGATATTCCAGAGGTTAAAGAAGATAGGATTAAAACCAAGAATCACCTACCCAGCAAAACTGAGTATAATACTTCAGGGGAAAAATTGGACATTCAATGAAATAGAGGATTTTCAAGCATTCTTGATGAAAAGACCAGAGCTGGACAGAAAATTTGACTTTCAAATACAAGACCACAAGAGGAGCATGAAAAGGTAAACAGGAAAGAGAAATCATCAAAGACTTATTAAAATTGAATGGGGCTTGTAGTCAGGAATCCTCATCTTTCTGAGTTCAAATCTGGCCTCAGACACTTACTAGCTATTTGACCCTGGACAAGTCACTTAACCCTGTTTGCCTCAGTTTCCTTGTCTTTAAAATGAGCCGCAGAAGGAAATGGTAAACCACTCTAATATCTTTGTCAAGAAAACCCCAAAATGGAATCATGATGAGTTGGACATGACTAAAATCACTCAACAACAACAAATTCTTCAACTAGAAGAACACAGAAAGTTTAGAAGTAGTACAAACAATAAGAATACTGTTGGGATAACCATGTTAAATTAAAACACACACACACACACACACGCATGCATGCACCAAAACAAAACTCCATGCTATATGTAATAGGGGTCTGCTGCATGTACAGAGTGCCTCTAATGGAGTCTCTTTCTGTGGAGTCTGCTACCAGAAGGGTCATGAGGACACACAATAGAAGTGCCTTGGAGAGACTGTCAGACAACATTCTGAAATGGTTCTGATCAGCTGATCACATGATTGGTTTGTAGAGGCATTCAAAAAGGCCTGCCATCTTCAGCTACTTTCTCTCTTTACTTCTTTTTTTTAAATTTATTTATTTAACATATTTAGTTTACAGCATTGATTTTCACAAGAGTTTGAATTACAAATTTTCTCCCCATTTTTACCCCCCCCACTCCAAGATGGCATATATTCTGGTTGCCCTGTTCCCCAGTCAGCCCTCCCTTCTGTCATCCCACTCCCCTCCCATCCCCCTTTCCCTCCCTTTCTTGTAGGGCAAGATAAATTTGTACGCCCCATTGCCTGTGTATCTTATTTTCTAGTTGTATGCAAAAACTTTTTTTTGTTTGTTTTTGAACATCTGTTTTTATAACTTTGAGTTCCAAATTCTCTCCCCTCTTCCCTTCCCACCCACCCTCCCTAAGAAGTCAAGCAATTCAACATAGGCCACATGTGTATCATTATGTATAACCCTTCCACAATACTCATGTTGTGTAAGACTAACTTTATTTTGCTCCTTCTCAACCCATCCCCCTTTATTGAATTTTCTCCCTTGACCCTGTCCCCTTTCCAAAGTGTTTGTTTTTGATTACCTCCACCCCCATCTGCCCTCCCCTCCATTATCCCTCCCTTTTATTTATCTTCTTCCATCTTCTTTCCTGTGGGGTAAGATACCCAATTGAGTACGTATGGTATTCCCTCCTCAGGCCAAATTTGATGAGAGCAAGATTTACTCATTCCCCCCTCACCTGCCCTCTCCCTTCCTCCCACAGAACTGCTTCATCTTGCCACCTCTATGCGAGATAATCCACCCCATTCTATCTCTGCCTATCTCCCTCTCTCAATATATTCCTCTCTCATCCCTTAATTTGATTTTATTTCTTTTAGATATCTTCCCTTCATCTTCAACTCACCCTGTGCCTACTCTCTCTCTGTCTCTCTCTCTCTGTCTCTCTCTCTCTCTGTCTCTCTCTCTCTGTCTCTCTCTCTCTCTCTCTCTCTCTCTCTCTCTATATATATATATATATATATATATGCATACATACATACACATTCACTTATATATATATATGCATAAACATACATATATATATACATATGCATATTCCCTTCAGCTACCCTAATACTGAGGTCTCATGAATCATACACGTCATCTTTCCATGTAGGAATGTAAACAAAACAGTTCAACTTTAGTAAGTCCCTTGAAATTTCTTTTTCTCGTTCTTTTTCTTGATTACCTTTTCATGCTTCTCTTGATTCTTGTGTTTGAAAGTCAAATTTTCTATTCAGCTCTGGTCTTTTCACTGAGAAAGCTTGAAAGTCCTCTATTTTCTTGAAAATCCATATTTTGCCTTGGAGCATGATACTTAGTTTTGCTGGATAGGTGATTCTAGGTTTTAACCTTAGCTCCATTGACCTCCAGAATATCCTGTTCCCAGCCCTTCGATCTCTTAATGTAGAAGCTGCCAGATCTTGGGTTATTCTGATTGTGTTTCCACAATACTCAAATTGTTTCTTTCTGGCTGCTTGCAATATTTTCTCCTTGATCTGGGAGCTCTGGAATTTGGCAACAATATTCCTAGGAGATTTCTTTTTGGGATCTATTTGAGGAGGCGATCGATGGATTCTTTCAATTTCTATTTTGCCCTGTGGCTCTAGAATATCAGGGCAGTTTTCCTTGATAATTTCTTGAAAGATGATATCTAGGCTCTTTTTTTGATCATGGCTTTTAGGTAGTCCCATAATTTTTAAATTATCTCTCCTGGATCTATTTTCCAGGTCAGTGGTTTTTCCAAGGAGATATTTCACATTGTCTTCCATTTTTTCATTCCTTTGGTTCTGTTTTATAATATCTTGATTTCTCATCAAGTCACTAGCTTCCACTTGCTCCAATCTAATTTTTAAGGTAGTATTTTCTTCAGTGGTCTTTTGGACCTCCTTTTCCATTTGGCTAATTCTGCCTTTCAAGGCATTCTTCTCCTCATTGGCTTTTTGGAGCTCTTTTGCCATTTGAGTTTGTCTATTTTTAAGGTGTTGTTTTCTTTAGTGTATTTTTCAGTATTATTTTGAGTCTCCTTTAGCAAGGTCAATGACTTGTTTTTCATGGTTTTCTCGCATCCTTCTCATTTCTCTTCCCAATTTTTCCTCTACTTCTCTAACTTGCTTTTCCAACTCCTTTTTGAGCTCTTCCATGGCCTGAGACCAATTTTTCTTGGAGGCTTTTGGTATAGGCTCTCGGGCCTGCTCCGCCCAGCTCCTGGTCTGGTTGGTCCTCGCTGCTCATGCTGGGCTCTGCTCAGCTTCGCTCCCAGCTCCCAGCTCCCAGCTCCGTGTGGGATAGACCTCACCCAGAGACCATCCAGGCTGTCCTGGGCTGGAGCCCTGCTTCCCTCTGCTGTTTTGTGGGTTCTGCAATTTTATAATTGGTTCAGAGCCATTTTTTATAGGTTTTTGGAGGGACTCGGCGAGGAGCTCACGCTAGTCCCTGCTTTCCAGCCTCCCTTTACTTTACTTCTTGAGAGAAGCTGAATGACTCCTTCACTCACAGTGACTACTGAAGGGAGTTGAGCCTACAGCTATACATTTAAAAGGTTAAGGGGACACCTTGGCATCCCAGAATTTTGGATTTCCAATTTGAAGTCAGTGTAGCAATGATGCCCTAAAGGATAAAAATAATAGAGCCTCCCTTGGCATCCAGGGATCTGTCATGATGATGATGACAATGACAATGACAACTTAGTGAGCTCTTTATTGAGTCAACTTGCTTGGAAAAACCAGGAGTAAAAGAAGGTTTGACTAGAAGTCAACAGAGAAATTAGATTTTTTTTTCAAACCATCTTACCAAAAACAGTATTCAATTCTATCCTGCCTGCCTTATCCAATAAACGTTGTGACTTCTGGTAATCACTGAACTGGGGTGGTGTTTTGAATCCTAGTTCTGGGATGCTGGACTTATGAGAAGTTCACTGTTTATTCCCCCGCAGAATTTCCTCACCAGGGTGCCCTTTTATTACTTAACCAGGCCCACACTCATAGACACCATAAAATGCTAATGTTGGTCCTTTCTGATTACAAAAGCAAAGTAACATTAGGAAACAGAGAGGTACAGAATTTGTTTTCAGTCTATATTATTAACATGTACAGTTTCAGAATCCCTCAAATCTGCCTGTTCATATCTGATTCACAACTAGGATGAAATAGAGTGTCACTCAGGAATGGGGGTGTGGGGGTTCAATTATTCCAGAATCTACCTAACCAGGAATCCACACCAAAAACTGACTCTCACAATGGAATTGAACCTGAATTATTTATTTGAAATTTATGGACATTAGCATTGCTTAGAAGAAAAAAAAGGCTTGAAAGTTTAAAAGATTTTGGAAATGTTTTAAATTATAGAGATATATTAAGAGCAAAACAGAAAACAAATTAGGTATCTATAACTAGGGAATGATTGAAAAAATGCAATATATGAATTATTGGAATATTACTGAGAGAAGACATAAGTGGAAACATACGAAATGAGCAGAAAGAAGAAAGTAGAAGCAAAATAATAAATAATTTGACTATGATCCAGTGATTTAAATTACGATACCTAGAAATTCATGTTGTTCCTAGAAAAAAGTTTTTTAAAAAATCAGGAAAACAAGAAAACAGATGGAAGCTCCTAGAAGGGAGAAGCTGATTCATTTTTTTTAATGTCCCTACCATAATGCTTAACAGATAATAGGTACTTAATAAATATTTGTTGAATTTAATTGCTTGAAGAAAGCAACATGTGAATCTACTTGGAAATAATTGCGATCCATTTCAGAGAGAGAGAACTAGATAAGCTTTAAAGGTCCTTTCATGTCCAGTGATTCCTTTTAAAAGAGCCAAGGAAGCCAGGGCAGGCCAGCTGTACACCAGTTGCTTTCTGTCCTTTTTGGTTCCTATGACTCTTTGTCAAGTTTATTCACTGAAGTGAAAAATCATCTTACATTAAGTAGATGACAGTAGCATGAACAATTAGTTTTTTTTTAATTAAGCATTATCCTAGGCCCTGGGGATACAAGATGAAAGTCTCAATAGACAGTCTCTGGTCTTCAACCACAAACGGTTTTTGCAAAAGTAAAGACATATCTAAATAATTGAAGAAATACTCATAGCTCAATAGTAGGTTGAGACAATATAATTAAAATGACAATATTACCTAATCTTGGTGCAGCTAGGTGGCACAGTGGATAAAGTGCTGGCTCTGGAGTCAGGAAAATTCATCTTTATGAGTTCAAATATGGCCTCAGGTACCCTGTGTCACCCTGGACAAGTCATTTAACCTTGTTTGACTCAGTTTGTTCGTCTCTAAAATGAACTGTAGAAGGAAATGGCAAACCACTCTAGTATCTTTGCTAAGACAACCCCAAATGGGGTCATAAAAGCAGACATGATTGATATGACTGAGTAACACTTGAACTTACACATTCAATGTTGTACAATCATGTTACCAAACAATCATTTTATAGAGCTAGAAAAAAAAATTCATGTGCAGAAACAAAAGGCCCAGAATCTTAAGGTTAATAATGAAAAAATAAGAAGAAAAAGGAAGAAAGCCTATCAATACCAGATCTCAAACTGTTCTATAAAGCAATACTCATTAAAATGACTCAGTAATCATTGAAAATGCAGAGATCTATTAGTGAAAAAGAGTAGGTACACAGCACATGGAAGCAAGCAGAATAGTTAAGTGTTCAATAAACCTAAAGGCTGTTGTTACTGGGGTAAGGTCTCCTTACTTACAAAAACTCTTGGGAAAATTCGGAAGCAATTGGGCAGAAATTTCGTATAGACCAACATTTCATGTAGTACAACAAGATAAACTCCAAATAGACATATGGCTTAGATATATATAAATGGTGATAACATAAGCAAATTAGTGAAGCAAAGAAGAAACTGGCTTTCATATTCATGGATAGGGGAAGAGGTCATGACCAAAAAGTGATACAGAGTATAACAGAAGATAAGATAGACAAATTTTATTATTTGAAATTTTAAAGTTTTTGAATATACAAATCTAATTCAGTTAAAATTATAAGGGAAATGGGTAACTGGAAAAAAATTGTAGCAAGTTTCTCTGATAAAGGTCTCAAATCTAATGCACATAATGAACAGACTCAGTTTGATAAGACAAAAAGATATTCCCTGATAAATCAATGGTGAAAGAACATGAGTTGACATTTTTTTCTTTTCTTTTTTTAAATAAAAATAAATAAATTTCTTTAATGAATCCCTGAAGGGGGGGGGTTATTCTTTTTTTAGTTATAAATTTATTTTCTATTTTTAGTTTACAACACTCAGTTCCACAAGTTTTTGAGTTCCAAATTTTCTCTACCTCCCTCTCCTTCTCCCTCCTCCCCAAGATGGCATGTAATCCAATATGGGTTCTACAAATACCTTCACAATGAACTTATTTACATAATACTCCAGTTGTAAAGAAGAATTATAACTAATGGAATGGATCATGAGAAATAAGAAATGAAATCAAAAAGAAGGAAAGAAAGAGAAAAACTAGTTTGCCTTCATCTGCATTCAGACTCCATAATTCTTTCTCTGGATGTGCATAGCTTTTTCCATCAAGAGTCTTTTGGAGCTGTCTTTGAACCTTGCATTGATGAGAGGAGCCAAGTCTAACAAAGTTAGTCCTTACAGATACTGTGTGTCTGTAGTCGTGTATAATGATCTCCTAGTTCTGCTCCCCTCACTCAAGCTGACACTTTCTCAAAGGAGAAATCACATTTTCCAGCAACCATCTGAAAAATGTTCCAAATCCCTAACAATTAGAGAATTCAAACTTAGGCAACTCTGAGGGTCTGCCTTATACCTGACAGATTGGTAAAGAAGACAAAAGAGACAATTATTGGAGGGGTTGCATGAAAATATGAACACTTTTGTACTGTTGGTCATGGAGATAGCCAAAACTATGCCCCCAAAGTTACCAAACTCTGCATATCCCTTGACTCAGTTGTAACACTGTTAGGCCAATATCCCACAAAGATCAAAGAAAAAGGAAAAGAACTTATAAGTACAAAATTATTTATAGAAGCTCTTTTTGTAGTAGCTCCAAACTGGAAACTAAGGTTGGAAATGATGAATGATTAAACATAATATAGTACATGAATGTACTGGAATGTTATTATGCCATAAAAAATTACAAAAGTGGATGGTCTCAAATGAAACTAAGAAGACAGTTCTATAAACTGATTCAGACTGAAGTGACCACAACTTTGAGAACAATTTATATAATGACAACACCTTTATTGAGAAAAGCAATGCAATGATAAATTATGAATCCAGAGGACTGAATATGGGACACCACTGGAATCCAGGAGCACACATAGAACAAGTTTTTATCTCATTCTTACAAAAGAAATTTTGAATGTACATTTGCCATTATGATAGACACATCAAACTTCATTTAAGTATTTGGGTTCTGGTTCTTTATAAAATTTTTTAAAATAAAAATAAATGTTTACTTTTCTCCACTATGCATAAAACACTCCATCTCTAGACTTTGTGCATTTTCACTGGTTGTTTCCTGTGCCTGGAATGCTCTGTCTCCTCATTTCTGCTGACTCACTTCCTTAAAGTTCTAGCTAAAAAATCTAGCTTTCATGGTCTCCCTTAATGCTGGTGTCTTCCCTCTACTGATCATCTCCAATTCATTCATTCATATATACATACATACATGTATATATGTGTGTATATGTGCTGAACTATGTACATTTGGTATCAATAGTCAAATTTTGGCAAATCACTAATATCTATAGACCTGTTTTTTCCTCTGTAAAATGAAGGGGAGAGACTACATGACCTCTAAGGTCCTAAATCTATTGTCCTATGATCCTATGATCAATTTCCACCTTACTTAAGGAAGGGTAAGAATGGAAGATTGTATACTACTCTATTTCAATCTAACTTGGCAATGAATGATGTATTAGCTACTAGATCATTGGAGAGATGTGGTAGATAGCTAAATGTGTCTAAGGCCTCATTTATCAGGAATAAATCATCAAGGAATAGGTTATTCTGGTTAATTGAACATTCTCATTAATAAACAAGTCCAGTATAAATCTTTTTATATGTATCATTGATTTTCATGAATTCTCTGTAGATGGTGAGATCCTCCAGGTGTTCCTATTTGAAGATGGAACTATGAAAGTCACAGATCTATTTGTAAAGTTGAACTGAGGAATATCACTTTCTGCTGACCTCTAATCTCTCATCTCCAACTGCATTTCAGACATCTTCAGTTGAATGTCCAATAAACATCTTAAATTAAACATGTTCAAACTCTAACTCACCTTCTAGTCTTCCCTATCTCTCAACCGTCATATCCAATCTGTTGCCATGGCCTGTTGATTTTACCTCTACAACATTTCTAATGTACACCCCCTTCTCTTCTCTGATGTTAGCAATATTGGTGCAGACCTTCATCACCTTAAACCTGGACTATTGCAGTAGCTAGCCTACTTATTGGTCTGCTTTCCTCATATCTCCCCTAACTCCAATATGTCCTCTATTCAGCCACCAAAATGATTTTCCTAAAGCAAAGTTTCAATCTCCTACACAAGAAACTCCTGAGAATTCTTATCACCTCCAGGATCAAAATATCTTTTGTTTAGCATTCAAAGCTCTTCATAACTTTCCCCTACTTCTACCTTTCCAGGCTTCTTATCAGTCACATAATCTTTGATCCAGTCACACTGGCCTCCTTGCTTTCCCATGAACAAAACACTCCATTTCTTGTTTCTGGGAATTTCCTCTGGGCATTCCCCACGTCTAGAATGCTTTCCCTCCTGAATTCTATTGGCTTTCCTGACTTCCTTTAAGTCTCAACTAAAATTCTTTCCTTTACATGAAGTCTTTCTCAACACCTCTTAATTCTAATGCCTTTTCTCTGTTCATTATTTCCTATTTATCCTGTATATAGCTAATTTGTATATATTTATCTGCTTGTTATCATTAGATTGTGAGCTCCTTGAGAGTATTCCTAGTGATTATCACAGCGTAGCACATAGTAGGTGCTTAAAATATTTTATTGATTAATTGATTTATTAGTGAACCTAGACAATTCTCTAAAACTGTAAATTGCAGAACATGTCGATCTGCATTGGAAAGGGAAGTTTGCTTACAGTTCTTGTTCAAAAAACCAACAACAACTAAATCCTTTGTTAGTACATTTTGGGGCTATGCATAGAGGTGTGCCTTATTTTATACTTCATATACCACTGAATAAATTGTACAGAAATTAAATATTTGTAAAGCAGTCACATCCTGCACACACAGAAGAATCTTGCTGTTTAAAGGAAAGCTATTATAGAGAAGCTAGTGTGGTTTCATGGACAGAAAGCCACCCTCAAAGCAAGGATAAACTTGGTACCTTGATTCAAATTCTACCTCTGAGATATACTGAACCCTAGACAAGTAACTTAACTTCTAAATGTCCTAGGCAAATCTATAAAACGATAATTGCAAAGGAGATGCTCATCTGAAAAAGATAATTCATTATCAAGAGCTTCCTCCAAAAATGAGATGATGTGTCCAATTCCTATTCTTGTTACAAATCATTTTGTAAAGCAAAAAACAAAACAAACAAACAAACAAAAACAACAATAACAAAAAACAAACCCCTCTCTCCCAACCTCTCCCAAATCATCTCCAATGCATCTATTCCATGTTTAAACTTCTATTTTTTTAAAAAAGTTAAGTAGTAAGGGACATCAGTTGTTTTTATCCAAGTAGCTTCCTTTTAATTTGTTCACATTTTATTAATTAACAGACTCAGTAAACTAGAACATTTACAACAAAAAGCTCAGTTTCCTCTGTTTTCTTGAAACCAAAATAATATGAAAGTTTAGCTTCCCTTTAATTTATAGTCTTTGCCAAGTAAATGGTATTCACATTTTGAATTATGCAAATAAGGATTTAGATGATAAATTGTAATTGCTCTCAGCTGTTTATAATTGGGAAAATGAGACACAATTTTAAATTGTCTAAACACTTATTTATCTATTTATACACCAAATTAAGCTGTAACTACACTGATTCATATTTCTATTGTATCATCTCATATATAAGACACTCAAATAGCATTAGCTCTAAGGCTACATTCAAGTCCTCTTTGTTTTTATACATTTAATTTGTATATCAGTTGTTCTTGGTCCCAGAAAAGCTGAGTTTGCTTCACTTTGAGAATCATCCTCATCCTTACCTCTATGGATCACTTTGTACCTACCCATGTATAGTGATGGCAATATAAATCAATCAACAAATAAACATTTATTAACTGCTCATTACGTGCTAGACACTGTACTAAACACTGGGGATAGAAAAAGAGGCAAAGGACAGTTTTTGCCCTCAAGGAGTATACAACCTAACAGGAAAGACAATATGCAAACAAATATATACAAACTATATACAAAATAAATAGGAAATAACAAACAGAGGGAGGGCACTGTAATTAATAGAGGTTGGAAAAGGTTTCCTGTAGGAGATGGTATTTTAGTTGGGGCCAAAAGGAAACAAGAAAAATTGGTAGGTGAAGTTGAGGAGGGAGAATGTTCCAGGTTTGGGAGATAGCCACAGAAAATGCTCAGAACTAAGAGATGGAGTGTCTTCTTCATGGAAGAGCCAGGAGGCTAAAGTCATTGGATCAAAGAGCACATGGAGTTTACTGAGAAGGAGATAAGGAAACTTTTTGCACTTTAAGAAAATTACTTGTGTGATGAATGGAGAATGGGTTGGAGTGGGGAGAGACAAGAAAGTTATTGCAACAATCTAGACATGAACTGATGAGAACCTACATTAGAGTGGTAGTAGACATGTTGAATTTAAGATATCCACTTGGGCATCTAGTTCAAGATTTCTGAAAGGCAGTTGGATATGCAAGATTAAAAGTCTGCAGAGAAGTTGGAATAGGATAGAGAGATTTGTGAACCATAAGCATAGAGATGGTATTTAAATCCATAGCAGCTGATGAAATCACCAAGTGAAGTAGTACAGAGGGAGAAGAGGGACCAGGACAGAATACTGAGGGACCCCTACAATTTAGAGCACATGATCTGGATGTGGATCCAGCAAAGAAGACAGAGAAGGAACGGTCAAATATGTAGGAGGAAGACCAGGAGGGAGTGGTGTCCCTAAAATTTAGAGTTTCTTATCTCCTCTTATCCAGGAATGGAGGGTGATCAACAGTGTCAAAGACTGAGGAGAGGTCAAAGAGAATGAGGACTGAGCAAAGGATATTGGATGAAGTGGAACCAAGATAGCAGAGTAAAGGCAGGGACTTGCCTGAGCTCTCACCCAAACCCCTCCAAATACCTTTAAAAATAACTCTAAACAAACTTTAGAGTGGCATAATCAACAAAAAGGAGTGAAACAACTATCCAGTCCAAGAAAACTTAGACGGTTGTCAGGAAAGGTCTGGCACATCAGGGTGAGAGTGCAGTGCAGTCTACCACAGGCTGTGACAGCACAGTTCCAGCCCTACAAAACTAGGATCAGGCCTTGAGAACCACGGAATCAGCAGAAGCTGTTTCTGGAGTTCTCAGTCTACAGAAGGTAAGTGGGTCAACAATTGGTAAGAAGAGTACAGGGATCTCCTTACTAGCACTGACACAGAATGGTTGCTTTGCCCATACTTGATTCAGGTTCCCATTCCTGGGTGGCAGTCCCAGGGCAAGGAAGAGCACTAGCACACCAGAGCTTCTGACCCCAGTGGAGCCAGAAACCCTCTCACAGTTTTAGGGCAAATAAAGAGGAGTGCTTGTGGTCACTCATATACCAGGGCACAGGCCAGAAGAGTAATAAACACCTCTCCTTAGATCATACCACCTTGGAAGAACTGAAAACTTACTAGTCTCTAGAAGTATCTCTAAAAACAGCTGCACAAAACCCCTGAAGCTTTCGACAGTGTACCCTCCACCTAGAAGCAGAGCCCTTTGTTAACAAAGAGTTAAAAGTCAAGTAATAGGTTGGGAAAAAGAGAAATAACAGAAAAAAATTCTGATGATAGAAAGTTACTATGTGACAAGGAAGATCAAAACACATACTTAGAAGAAGATAACAAAGTTAAAGCTCCTACATCCAAAGCCTCCAAGAAAAATATGAATTTATCTAAGACCATGGAAGATCTGAAAAGGGATTTTGAAAATCAAGTAAGAGAAGTAGAGGAAAAACTGGGAAGAGAAATGAGAGTGATGCAAGAAAATCATGAAGAAAGAGTCAACAGGTTGGTAAAGGAGACACAAAAAATACTGAAGAAAATAATGCCTTAAAAAACAGACTAGGCCAAATGGTAAAAGAGGCACAAAAAGCCAATGAGAAGAATGCCTTGACAAGAAGAATTGGCCAAATGGAAAACAGGTCCAAAAGCTCACTGAAGAAAATAATTCTTTAAAAATTAGAATTGAGAAAATGGAAGCTAATGACTTTAGGAGAAATCAAAAACAATAAAAACAAAACCAAAAATGAAAAAATAGAATACAATGTGAAATATCTCATTGGAAAAACAATTGGCCTGGAAAATAGAGCCAGGAGAGATAATCTAAAAAATATTGAACTACTTGAAAGCCATGATCAAAAACAGAAATCCACTTTCAAGAAATTTTCAAGAAAATTGCCCAAGACATCATCTCTCAAGAAGAAAACTGCCTTGATATTCTAGAGCTAGATGGTACAATAGACATTGAAAGAATCCACCAATCACCTCCTGAAAGAGATCCCAAAATGAAAACTCTTAAGAATATTATAGCCAAATTCCAGAGCATCCAGGTCAAGGAGAAAATATTGCAGGCAGCCAGAAAGAAGCAATTCAAGTATTGTAGAGCCACAATCAGGACAATACAAGATTCAGCAGCTTCTACATTAAAGGATCAGAGGGCTTTGAACATGATATTCTGGAGAGCAAAGGAGCTAGGATTGCAGCTAAGAATCATTTACCCAGCAAAACTGAATATAATCCTTCAGGGGGGAAAATGAATATTCAATGAAATAGAGGACGTTCAAGCATTCTTTATGAAAAGACCAGAGCTAACTAGAAATTTTGGCTTTCAAATACAAGACGCAAGAGAAGTATAACAAGGTAAGCAGAAAAGGGAAATCATAAGGGACTTAACAAGGTTAAACAGTTTATATTCCTACGTAGGAAAATGGTACTTACAACTCATAAGAACTTTCTCATTATTAGGGCAGTTAGAAGGAGTATACATAGACAGAAAGCAGAGGTTTGAGTTGAATATGAAGGCATGATATTTAAAAAAATAAAATTAAGGGGTGAGATAAGAATGTGCTGGGAGAAAGGGAAAGGGAGAGGTAGAATGGGGTAAATTATCTGACAAAGAAGAGGCAAGGAAAAGCATTTACAGTGAAGGGGAAGAGGGGCAAAGTAAGGCAGAGTGAGTAAAGCTTACTCTCATCAGAAATGGCTCAAGGAGGGAAAGCATACACACCCAATTCAGTACAGAAATCCATCTTACTCTACAGGAACGTAGGAGGGTAAGGCAATAAGAGAAGGGGGTGATAGAAGGGAAGGTAGATTGGGGAAGGGGTAGTAAGAAGCAAAACACTTTTGAGGAGAGAGAGGGTGAAAGGAGAGAGAAAACAGAATAAATAGAGGGACAATTGAATGGTGGGAAATGTATTTAGCAATAGTAACTGAGAAAAAAATTGAAGCAAATTTCTCTGATAAAAGTCTCATTTCTCAAACATATAGACAACTGAGCCAGATTTATGAAAATGAGAGCCATTCTCCAACTGATAAATGATTAAAAGATATGAACAGTTTTCAGAAGAGGTAATCAAAGTTATCTATTGCCATATAAAAAATGTTCTAACTCACTATCAATTGGAGAAATGCAAATTAAAACAATGCTGAGGTACTGCCTCATACCTATTAGATTGGCTAATAGGACAGAAAAGGAAAATGACAAAGATTGGATGAGATGTGGGAAAAAGGGGAAAAGTGGGGTATTAATCCATTGTTGATGGAGTCGTGAACTGATTCAACCATTCTGTAGAGCAATTTGGAACTATGCCCAAAGGGCTATAAACCACATCCACCCTTTCACCTAGCAATACCTCTATTAGCTCTGTGTCCCAAGAGAGATACAGAACAAAAAGGAAAGGGACCCATCTGTACAAATATATTTATAGCAGCTCTTTTCTGGTGTCAAAGAATTGGAAATTGAGGGGGTGCCCATCTATTGGGGAATGGCTGAACAAATTGTGGCATGTGATTATGATGGAATAGTATTATACTATAAGAAATAATGAGCAGGATGCTCTCAGAAAAACCTTGAAAGAGTTATATGAGGATATAAAATGAAATGTACAAAATAGCAGCAATATTTTAAGATGATCAGTTCTGAATAACTTTATTCTCAGGAATACAATGATCCAAGACAGCTGTCAAGTACTTATGAAGAAAAATGTTATCCAACTCCAGAGAAAGAACTGATGGTCCCTGAATACAGATTGAAACATACATTTTTTTACCTTTTTTCTTGAGGTTTTCTTTTCTCTTTGTTTTCTTTCACAACATGACTATTATGGAAATGTTTTGCATGACTACTCATGTATAAACTATATTAAATTGTTTGCCTTCTCAAAGAGGGAGGTGGGGTGGGGAGGGAAGAAGGAAGAGAATTGGGAACTCAAAGTTTTAAATACAAATGTTAAAATTGTTTTTACATGTGACTGAGAGACATAAAATAATGTTTTTATAAAACCTTTTTTTTCTAAAAACAGAAAAGACCATTGGATTTGGCAACTAAGAGATCATTGGTAACTGTGGAGGGAGCAGTTTCAAAACAATAAGGTACAGAGCGTGTAAGGGAAGAGAGTAAGAACAAAGTGGAGGCACCTAATGTAAATGGACTTTCCAAGGACTCTAGATACAAAAGGCAGAAGAAATTTATGATGCTAACAGGAATAAAGGATCAAATGAGGAATATGTAGGAAGAAATTCTAATCCTTTTTCTTTTCTTATTGCTAAAGCTGTATTTCTAGAACAATATCAAATAATAATGGTGGTAATGGACACCTTGTTTTACCTGCGATCTTATTGGGAAAGCTTCTACCTTATCTCCATTACATATAATGCTTGATGATGGTTTTAGATAGATGCTACTTGTCATCTTAAGAAAGACTCCATTTATTTCTATGCTCTTTAGCATTTTTAATAGAAATGAGTATTGTATTTTGCAAAAGCTTTTTCTGCATCTATTGAGATAATCATATGATTTCTGTTCACTTTGTCATTGATATGGTCAATTATGCTGATAGTTTTCCTAGTAATAAACCAGCCCTTGCTTGGAGTACTTTCTCCTTGACCAGGGAACTGTAGAACTTGGTTATGATGTTCCTACAAGCTTTCATTTTGGGATCTCTTTCAGATAGTGATCAGTAAATTCTTTCACTTTCTATTTCTGTTTCACTCTCTGGTTCTAGGATATCACAGCAGTTTTCTTTGATAATTTCTTGAGAGCTCTTGTCCAGGGTTTTTTTTTTTTGTTTGTTTGTTTATCATGGCTTTCAGGAAGTCAATAATTCTCAAATCATCCCTCCTGGATTTCTTTCCCAGATCAATTGTTTTTCCAATGAGAAATTTCACATTGTCTTCTTTTTTTCTTCTTTTGATTTTATTTTATTGTTTCTTGATGTCTTATTGAGTCATTAGCTTCCATTTGTGTAATTCTAATTTTTAAGGAATTGTTTTCTCCAATAAGCGTTTGTACCTGTGTTGGTAAGCAAAATGGGCTCTTAGCACTCAGTTCAACCAAGTGCCCTTGAAGAGTTTGGCTTTTGTTTCCTTTGATTAATTCAGTGTATATCATTGAGTCTTACTAGGTGCTAAGCCCCAGGCCCAAACCCCTATTAGGTGTTAAGATAATGTGTGTGTGAAGCTCCCAGTGTCCTAAGGGGAGGTGCTAACTCAAGAGCCAATCATAGGAGCCTAAGTTCTAGTCATTCAGATGACATTTGATGACGTCTGAAATGGTATAAGAAGAGAAGACAGAGCTATTTGTGCAGAGCTCTCACTCTTGGTGGTGTGTGCAGAGACTCCAGGCAGCTGTAGCTAAGAGCCCTCCAGCTCATAAACCCTTTAAACTCTGGTAACTATGTATTGGGATTTGAATCAGACAAGGTCCGTCTGTCGATGTTTGTACTTTGTTTGCATTTTGCTCTGAAGTTCAAGGTGCTGGCTTTTCCCCCTGAACTAAGTAAGTGATATTTGTATGCTGAACTAAAATAAGCCTGTCAACCCCTTAATGTTGTGTTCCTTAGTAAAGCAGATCAAAAGGACCTGGGCTTTTGCAGAGTACTGGCAGCATTCTTGTTGTTGGGCTTGTGTTAATCTTTCACCCCGCTCCCCTCCCACAACAGCTGCTAGCCAGATTGTTGAAACAGTACTTTCTTTTCCATGTGCCCAATTCTATTTTTAAAGGAATTATTCAACATCATGGAAATTTATTTTAAGGAGTTATTCAACATCATGATGAACATCAACATTCAACATCATGAACTCTTTTCACATGATTCCTTTGCATTACTTTCATTTTGTTTCCCAATTTTTCTTCTACTTCAATTTCAAAAATTCTTTTTAAGCTCTTCCAGGAATTCTTTTTGGCCCTGAGACCAGTTACATTTTTCTTTTTTTATTTCACATGGAGTTGCTTTGACATTGTTCTCCTCTTCTAAGTTGTGCCTTGATCCTCCCTGTTACCACAGTAACCTTCTATAGTCAAGTTCTTTTTGTTGTTGCTGTTGTTGTTGTTGTTTGGCTCATTTTTTCTGCCTATTTTGTGACTTGATATCTTTATGTGAGGGTTGAGCTTTGCTCCTGCACTGTCCCAAGCTTCTTCTGCTGGAGCTCTGGGTCTTCCTGCTGTCTTTCACTGAGCCTCAGGGCTGCTGACTTGCATTGGAGGGGGAGCCTCCCTCTTGCCTTGTATTGGGGGAGAGGACTTCTCTTTTGGCCTCCCCTGGGTATGGTGTTTTGCTGCTGGTCTGCCCCAGGGGGTGGGGCCTTGCTGCTGAGTTGCTATGGAAACAGGACCTCTCTGCTGGCTGACTCTGATGTGGGATTTTGCTGTTGGCTGACCCCAGGGGTGTGGTCTTACTGCTGGCCAGCCTAAGGGATGGGGCCTCACTTCTGGTCAGCAATGGGGTGAGGCCTCATTGGTGGCTTGTGCTGGGGTGGGGCCGCTGGAGTAAACTCTTGCTGAGCCACACAAACTATATAGGTTTGCCTAGTGGCTGATGTCTTGCAAGAGGGTAGGAACCTCACTGGTAGATTGCCTAGGGCTTGTAGCTTTGCTGCAGGCCCCCTGCCATGATGCTGGATGCTGCTGCTCCTGGACCTTACTCCCCTCCCACTCCAGTGAGACGGACCTTTCCTACTCTTCCAGAAAGCTGCTTTCCATTTCTAAAACAGTTCTGAGGTGGTTATCACATTGTTTGGACAGGAACTTGGCAGGGGTCCGTGGGGTATCTGCCTCATTCTGCCATCTTGGTACTCAAAGTCTCCCTCTCTTTTCTTCCCTGTCTCTTCTGTCTCTCTCTCTCTGTCTGTATCTCCCTCTCTCCCTCTCTCTCCCTCTCTCTCTCTCTCTCTCTCTCTCTCTCTCTCTCTCTCTCCCTCTCTCTCTCTCCACCCCCCCATGTAGATCTGGTACCTTCCCCAACCCTAGCAGAAATGGATGGTGCTGAATTAATTTCTAGCCTTGGCGGCAGTCTTAAAAATTTGAGATATCCACAGATTCTGTGTCATTCAGTGGATTTTAACTGTCAGCAGGAGAAATTTCTTACTTTGGGATGGTTGTTCACTGATAGAAAAGAGATAGAAAAGATAGAAAAGGCCAGAGTGCCTTGTAGTTGACTAAAGTACCTGACTTGGCAATTCCTGACCTCATCAACTATGGTGGATCAGCCAGGAATGGTAGCTATCTGATCTGCAGCACCTAGCCAACAAAGGAGGGGCAGGGGCAGGCCTCATTGTCAAGGCTGTCCTAGACAATGCTTTGCCCCAACATCAAGGGGCAGAGTCAGGCCTCAACACAGGATGGGCAATGCCCCAATTTAAAGGGGTAGAATTAGGCCAAAGTGGTGGCAATATAATACATTTCCCTGCCATGGTGGGGAGGGAGCAGAGTCAGACCGAGACATAGAGGGGCAATGATCATCTCATCACAGGGGACTGGAATTAGGTTCCAGCAGTAGCAGTGCCCACATGGATTAGGAGTTGGGGGAAGGCAGTGATAGTGAAGGCCTGTGGCAACATTCTACATAGGGAGGCAGTCTACCTAGGAAATACAGGGGCAATGCTTAGCTTCACATAAGGAATCAAAGAAACAAAATTTCTGTTTAAAATGAAGATTTTTCTATAAAATTTTATTTGCTTTGCATCTGGTAATGTCAACTCCTGACTCTGCCACTACCTTGTTGTGTGACTCTGAAAAAATTATTTAATTTCTCTAGTACCATGTTTCTGCATCCTTAAAATGAAGATGTTAGAAAACTTGAGTTCAATTCCCATTTATACTTTTACTACTTTCATGACCTTCAACAAAGTCACTTTATATCTCTATATCTACAAAATGAATTCTAATTTCCTTTCTAGCTATATGCTGATTTTTCCAGCTATAACATTTTATGATTTTATTTTAATAATCACTCAACCAGTATTCATGCCATTATCTAGTTTTGTCTCCTTGGAGATCACCAAATAAACACAAAATCAGAATGCTTTAAGGAATTTCCTGTCTACTGAAAAAATAAGATATGTATGAATGTATATGATACACATCCAATCAATCAACAAATTTTTATTGAGCCTCTTGTGCTAGTTTCTGTCTACAAAAGACACTCCAAACCCTCAAGGAGTTCACATTCCATAGGAGAATGTCAAATTTATCAGAGATTGGGGATCAGAGAAAGGAGCTTTGTTCTACTCTAGGCAATCATAGGAATTGTGAGTATAATCATAAAATCCATATTGTCATATCCTTTTCAGTAGAAATGGTAATATTTATCTGATTATTTTTTCCTGAAAATGAGGTAAAATGGAAGAGTGGGTTCTGTGCTTAGCAGTAGGGCACTTGGCAAAATGACCTCACTGGGTAGGCCCTGGAATTCTAGTAGACAACAGGCTAGATAGAGTTAATTCACTTACCCTCCTATTCACATCAGCTATCCTCCCCAGGATGAATATAAAGTTGAGTCAATTAAGTGGGAGCGGAACAAAAGGGAAATGGGTTCTGGCACAACCAGGACTAGATATGACATCTTATTAGATTTTCAGATCTCAAAAACTAAGGTATGTAAGTAACATATCAAATGACAAAAGACAGATTATGGAGTTGAATCTAAAAAGATGAATTTTTAGGGGTAAATATCATATATAGAGAGGTTCAAAAAATCAATTTCACAATAATAAGTTGGAGAAGATAATAGTTATCAGTTTTAGTGGAATATAATTTCAACATTTGTCAACAATATGACACCCTAACCTAAACTAATGTGATGTTAAGCTTCATTGAGAGAGACACAATATCCAGCACTATGGAGGTGATAATCCTGCTATATTTTTCACTATTTAAACCACATCTGGAGTATTACCCAATTCAGTTCTGGGCACCACACTTTAGAAAGGACATTGATAGAGATAGCAGGGGGTTGAATAACTGAACAGGAAGAGATTAAAGGGGATGCTTTGCTGGCAATTGGTGCAGCAGTGTTGGCCATAAGCAGTTCTAGATTGAAGTCCCAAGGCAGAAAAGAGTGTTTGTATTTGCTCACAAGGCAGCAGAGGCCGTAGTCGTAGGGAGGAGGGGCCCTTCCTGAGTAAAGAAGAGAGAGCAGAACAGAAGAACAGTGACCACAAAGAGAGCAGTGACCGTACCTTTCCCAGGATCACACCACCATGGAAGCACCAAAAACTTGCAGAGACCCCCAGAACTAGCTCTGAAAACAGCAGCATGAAAAAGTCTGAAGCTTGGGACAGTGCCTTCCCGCCCCTAAGTGTACGGAGGCCAACTTGATTTGTTTTTTCTTTTTTTTCCGTGATTTTAGTTTATTTTTGTGTAAATTTTTATTCATTATAAACTTAAATACAAAATGAGAAAAGAAAAAAAATCTACATACACAGTAGAACACAAGAAGATTCAATATAAAACAATACATTTCCATTTCAGGAAAACCTGTGTAATAAATACTACCCAGCTTTGCTTCTTTCTGGGTCTTCTTTTGTTCTCTGCTATGTGTGTGTGTGCGTGCGTGTGTGCGCGCGCGCGCGCACATATACACATAAATATATATACACACATAAACATACATAGATATCTATAAACATATATATTTATACATACACACACACATATATATATACACATACATATTTGTTAGACAGTATTATGCATATTTCTATTTGTCATTTCTTTCTCTGGAGGTGGATAGCATCCTCCTTCATAGGTCCAAATCCTTCCATGTTTTTCTTTTTTTTTTCTTTTTTTAAAAAAATTATTTTTGTTAGTTTTAAATGGAAAAAGAAGAAATATGTGTATACTCAGTTGCGTATAGGAAGGACATACAAGAGACAGAGAGGATGATAAAAGGGTAGGCAAATTAAGGGAGGTAGTAGTCAAATGCAAGACAGACTTTTGAAGACAGGCCAGATTAAAAGAGAGAGAGAAGAATAAACAGAAGAAAATAGGATGGAGGGAAACTCACAATTAGTAATCATAATAGTTAACATGAATGTGATGAGCTCACACATAAAATGGAAGCAGATAGCAGAATGAATTAAAACTAAAATCCAAAAAAAAGTTTTTTTACAAGAAAAATACTTGCACCAGAAACACACACAGGGTGTTAAAATATAGAGCTGGAGCACAATCTGTTATGCTTCAGCTGAAGTATAAAAGGCAGGAGTAACATCATGATCTCAGACAAAGCAAAAGCAAAAATAAACCTAATTAACAGATAATCAGGGAAACTACATTTTGTTAAAAGGTACCATAGGCAACAAATAATATTTTTTAAAAATTTCCAGCAAGTTTCTCTAATATAGGCCTCTTTTCTCCCATATATAGGGAACTGAGTCAAATTTATAAACATAAAAATCATTCCTCAATTGACAAATGGTCAAGGGGTATGAACAGGTAGTTTCCACAAGAAGAAATCAAAGCTATTTATAGTCATATGAAAAAAATCTTCTAAACTGGTATTCATTAGAAAAATGTAAATCAAAACAATTCTGAGGTACCACCTCACATTAAGGAAAAATAATATACTAATAGATTGTTGGTGGAGTTGTGAGCCAGTCCAACCACTCTGCAGAACAATTTGAAACTATGCCTAAAGGGCTATAATATGGTACATACCCTGTGACTCAGAAATGCCACTACTAGGTCTGTGTCCCAAAGATCAAAGAAAAAGGAAAAGAAACTATGTGTACAAAAATGTTTATAGTAGTTCTTTTTGTGATGGCAAAGAACTGTATATTGAGCTCATCAGTTAGGGAATGGCTGAACAAGTTGTGGCATGTGATTGTGATGGAATACTATTGTGCAATAAGAAATGGTAAGGGACATGGTTTCAGTAAAAACATGACAAGACCTATTAAGAACTGACCAGTGGTGGGATTCACATAAATTAACAACTGGTTCTCCACAGAACCAAGCAGAGATGCTGCCACCACCCCTGACATGTTGGGAGCAGGCCCCATCCCCGCTAACAACCCGTTTGTGGAATTCAACCTAAAATTAGGTGTGAGCTCTATGGAACCCGTGTGAACCATCTAAATCTCACCGCTGGAACTGACACAAAGGTTAGCAAAAAAGAACTGGGAGATCATTGTGCAGAATAACAGGAATGTTGTAGTGATGATCATCTGTGAAAGACTTGGTTACTTTGATCATACTCATAATGAAAAAATCCTATCCACTTTCATAGAGAGAACTGATGAACTCTGAATGCAAATTGAAGTGTAATTTTCTTGCTTTCTACTTTTTTTGGTTTTTTGTGATATAGTGAATATGGAAATATGTTTGCATGATTTCACATGCATAACTGATATGATATTGTTTGCCATCTCCATGGGTAGGAGAGGGAGGAAGAGAAACTGGAAGTGAAAATTTAAAAAGAATGATAAAAATAACAAATTTAAAAATGTTTACATTAAGATGTATACACTAGAAAATAAGTTTTTTTTTAAAGGGAGGACATTGATTGATAAACTTTATGGCAGCCAGATGATGAAGGTCAGTAGATCCTGTCACATGTTGACTTGATGAAGGAGCTGAGGATGCTTAGTTTGGGGAAGATAAGATATAGGAATCATGGGATATTTGTTTTCATATGAAAGACTGTATGACATAATAGAAACATTAGCTTTATTTTGCTTGGCCCCAGAGGGCAGAACCAGAAGGAACTAATGGGTGCTGCAAAGAGGCCAACTCAGACGTGGCATAAGGAAAACTGCCTAATACTTAGAACTGTCCAAAAGTAGAATATGTTGTTTGAGGGGGCAATGGATTACTTTTACTTTGTGATCTTAGACCCAGGACTGTGGTGTAACTGCCAGTGGAACTCAGAAAGGAAAAAAGTTATATAACCTTACCAGAGAGCCTTGAGGGTTGTGCAAAGTGTGGGACAGCCAGGTGCTTCACTCAGCCTGAAGGTTCTTTTTTTATAAATTAAGATTTTTTATTTTTAGTTTACAGCAACCTGAAGGTTCTTAATCAAGCTCTGAGTGCTTGCTTGTTTAGCTGTGAGGGCTATTGTGAGAATATATTGAGATAACATAGGTAAAGTACTTTGCAAATAATAAAGGGCAAGTTATATTATAATTGTATAAGATTCATTTTAGAATGACAATAAAAGCAAGAGTATAGTAACAGTTTCTCAAGAAACCGTGCAGAATAGCCTCTCCAACAGGCCACTTTGACCAAGCCTTCTATTAAAGTATTATTCTCTCTTTTTGTTGTTTTCTGCCAAATGTATTGAATCTATCCCTTCCCAAGAAATTTTGAAAGGAAAGCTTGAACAATGATATATCTACTAGCAATTGTGTTCTTGATCAACATCTTCCTTGTTTAACCATTCTGTACTTAATTTTCTCAATCCATATTCATTGAGTCCCTAGATGTTAATTACAGCATCCCGTTAGGGTGCAAGAGTTAACCATGAAGGATGGAGTGTATCTTTCTAATGCTGTGGCCCCTACAAGTGTGCTTCCCCTTATCAGTTAACAGTCAATCAGAAATAATTAACTTTTAGAAACTACTGAATACTACAAATGCATAGTTGGCATAAAATATACTTCCCCAAAATGTATAAAATGCTCTGCTACCAGTATAAACAGAGTCCAGAGGAAAGAAAACATGTAGAAAAGAGGTATTTCATAGCTCCTGAAAGTGCTTTTCCTGGAGTCCTCAAAAGGTTCACTTTAGGTATGGTTTAGCTTTTCTCCTGGGCTCCTTGTGGATCCTGGATTTCTCCTTTTCTTCATTTCATCTAGTCTGTTTTTGGCTCCTTAATCAGACACTTGTAATGGCAAGCAAAGTGGGACTTTTCATTGTTTTTTTTTTCTTTTGGAGTGCTTCTCAGCACTAAGGCAATCAAGTGCTTTTGACTGAGTCTTTGATTGAATCAATAGTCTTTGATGACTTGCTTAAGTCACAAGACAGCCTAAGTCACATGAGTTTGAGCCACATGGCTGTGATACCTTCTGACCCTGAGGAAGCATATATATATATATATATATATATATATATATATATATATATATATATATATATATATATATACACACATACATACATACATACCTGGAGGTTAGCATTTTGCTTTGGGGGCTCACTCATTGGAAGAGCATTTGTGTGATTTGGCCAGATGAGACTTTGGGTGGCTGTTAAGGAGTCCCCTCCACTCCAGCTTTGAAAACTCAGATGTTGGTGGTGCTTCTTTTTCTGGTAACTATGTATGTATTGCTTTGGTGTTATGATAATTAAGGTAGAATTTTTTTTTTTTACTGTTTTCTCTTTTGGAGCACTGAGGCATTCAAGAGCCTTTGATGAGTCTGGCCTTTGTTTCTTTGATTACATTGGGAGTCTTTGATGACCTCCTTAAGAAACAAGAAAGCCTAGTTCACACGGGTTTGAGTCTCATGGTTGCGATGCCCTTGGACCCTGAACAGGGTATATAAACTCAGAGGTTAGCATTTTGTTTGGGGATCTCACTCACTGGAAGAGTGTCATATGATTTGACCAGATGAGACTGGGTAGCCGCTGGGGCCCCACGGCTTTGAAAACCCAGATGTTGGTGCCTCTCTCTCTGGTAGCTATGTAATTCTTTGGTCAGACAGCTAGAGGCCTGTCTGTTGATAACTGTCTGTGTTTGCTCTGTTTATATTGTCTCTGTTTGTAATTTTGGTTTGTATTTTCTGTGAAGTTCAGGGGGCTGGCTTTTCCCCCTGAACTGAGTGCATGATATATGTATGTTTGATTAAAGTGAGATTGTTAACTCTTTAAAGTTGCTTCCCTTAGAAAAGCAGATCAAAGAAACTGTGCTAGCAGCCTTCCTGTGTTCTGGTGTTGTTGGTCTTACACAGCCACAGCAGTGGCAAGCAGCATTGTTGTTACATATGGACAGACAGTTAGAAGCTCTGTCTGCTGACTTGTGTTATTAGCTCTGTTCATATAATTTCTGCTTGTAATTTCAGTTTGTGTTTTCTCTGAAGTTCAGGGTATTGACTTTTTCACCTGAACTAAGTGAATGATATATGTATGTTTAATTGAAGTGAGATTGTAAACTCCTTAAAGTTGCTTTCCTTAGAAAAGCAGATCAAAGAACCTATGCTGGCTGCCCTCCTACGTGCTGGTGTTATTAGCCTTACACAGCTGTATCCTTGATCCTTGAAGAGTTTGGCCTTTGTTTCCTTTGAGTAATTCAGTGTATTTCATTGAGTCTTACTAGGTGCTAAGCCCCAGGCCCAAACCCCTATTAGATGCTAAACCTATGTGGGTGTGAATTGGTAACTAAGGTGGGGCCCCAGGTGGGGCTAACTAAGGGAGGCACTATTAGATCTTCACTCCTAAGTTTGTCCCAAACCCCTAATTACTAGGTGCTAAGCCTATGTGGGTGTGAAGCTCCCAGAGTACTAAGGGGAGGTGCTAACTCCAGAGCCAATCATAGGAGCCTAAGTTCTGGTTGCTCAGAAGACATTTGATAACGTCTGAAACTGTATAAAAAAGGGAAGATGGAGCCATTTGCTTAGGGCTCTCACTCTTGGTGGTACGCTGATGTGGAGACTCTGGGCAGCTGTAATTAAGAGCCCTCCAGCTGAACTGAGATGTTGATGCTTTTTGGTAACTATGAATTTATTTGGTCTGTTTGTAATTTGTACTTTCTCTGAAGTTCAGGGTGCCGGCTTTTTCCCCTGAACTAAATGAATGATATTTGTATACTGGATTAAAGTAAACTTGTCAACCCCTTAACGTTGCTTTCCTTAGTAAAGCAGATCAAAAGAACCTGGGCTTTTGCAGCGCTCTGTGAGCTGGTTGTTGTTGGTTTTTCAGCCCCACAGCAGCTGCTAGCAGGATTGTTGAAACAACAGCCAGAGTAACTCCAAGTGGCATTGTTGTTACAACACTATATCATATATTCCAGGGAAAATTCTAGGAATAAAACACTGATGAAAAAACCTAAATCTTCTCATCTTTCTCCAGCCAAAGTTGGGAAGGGGGTGGAGGAGCCAAGGTACCCTATTCACTCTCAAACTGTTTCATTTCAGTGTCTTGGCTTAATCTGACTTAGTTTGCTACTCACTCAAATGCCTTAGTTCCAAAATGGCTTGCTGTTTTATAGATGACCCCAGAATGTTACCAAATTTTCTTAATAAGTTCAGATGTATTTCGAGTTCCACAGTCAATCAATAAACAATAATTAAGCCCTATTAATTAATCCATAATTAATTATGTGTCATTCACTGTTCTAAGTGCTGGAGATACAAAAGGAGGCAAAAGATAGTCCCTATCCTCAAGGAGCTCACAATCTAAAAGGGAACACAATAAGCAAACAAATATATACAAAGCAAGGTATAAATAGGAAGTAATTAAGAGAAGGAAGGCTTAAGAGGGTTGAGAAGGCTTACTGTGGAAGGTGGGATTTTAGCTGGGACTGAAAGAAAGCCAGGGTACGTCAATAGTTGGAGTGGAGGAAGGAGAATATTCCAGGCATGGGAGATAGTCAGAAAAAAATGCCTGGAGCCAAGATAGAGTTTGTGGAACAAAAAAGAAAAAAAAAGAGGTCAGTGTCATTGGATCAAAGAGTACATGGTAGAGAGTAAGGTATAAGAAGACTGGAAATTTTAAGGAAGGGGTGAGGTTACAAAGGGCTTTGGATGCCAAGAAAATAATTTTATATTTAATCCTGGAGGCACTAGGAAGCCATTGGAGTTTATTGAGTAGGGGGATAACATCACTCCAGTTATCCAACTATTTTCAAAGGCCTCTAAATTGATCAAGGATTCTTTTAGACTTAGTTTAAAGCCTATAATTGATTAATTCAATAGAAATTGTTATCATTTAGTTATTAGGACATAGTGTCCTGACCTTTTCTACAAGTAGGGTGATGGTGTATTGATTAAGCACCTACCAGACACTGTGCTAAGCCTTTACAAATATTATCTCATTTGATCCTCATGGCAATTTTATCAGGTAGGTTCTATTATTATCCCTATTATTATATGTTGAGGAAACTGAGGTCAACAGAAATTAAATAACTTGTGCAGGATCACACAACTAGTAAGTGTCTGAGCCTGGATTTGAACTCAATTCTTTTTTACTCTAGAGCCAATGAGCTATGCATTGTGCCACCTAGCTGCCATTTATATTTGTTTCCCTTCAGTTGCAATCAATATGAGTCCCTTGATTAAACTTACTCCTTTTATACACACTTGATTATATTCTCTTTTAGCTGAGCTGAGAGAACTTTTAGTATAAGAAAGCACTTTCTGCAGTGAGAGGTCTCAGGCATATCTTAAAGGACTGACAAGATTCAAAGACAAAGTCTCATTTCAGAATGTGGAAGATAATATAATGATCTCACTCCAAGGTGATGCATAAATGCATATGGTAAAAACAAAGTCCAGGAAGGGTTCCAGCATCTGCTTTGACTCACTAGAATAAGACCATTTTAACAGCTAACAGAGAAAAGACAGAAGCAGGAGGATACAGAGGAGATTTGAAATAAAAGAAATTTGGAGGCATAGGAGATGTCAGTGCTTGAGGGTACAGAAAATCATGGGATTAAGAACTGAAAGGAATTTTAGATTATCTAATCCAGTCCCCTCATTTTAGAGAGGAAGAAAATGAAAATAAGTGACTTGACTGATGTCACACGTGGAGTAAGTGATAGATTAAAATTCATTTCCTCTAACTGCAAATCCAGCATGACATTTTCTGCCTTGAGCCTCTAAAAGATATGGATATAGATATAAATATAGATATATACATATGTATATATATATGTGTACATATATGTATGTATATATTATATATATATGCATTATATAGCTTTTAGAGGCTCAAGAAATATATATGTATGTGTGTGTGCACGCACACACATGTATATTCTGTACAAATATCCACACATAAAAATTTTTAGTTCACAGTGAAGAAAAAACAACTTCATAGTTCCAGGAGTCTAGAGAGTAGGAAATTTTAAACATCTTCAAAGTTTCCCTTCCCTTCCCTTCCCTTCCCCCATCCCCAATTGCTAGTGTTTATTAGGTCACATTCTCTGCCTTGCAAACACTCTCCAGTCAAGGAAGTTTTTTAAAAAAAAGACTTTTCTGTCTAGGATTTTATATTTTATTGAAGAAGAGGATCTGTAGTTCATCTTTATGAGCAGGAATCCCAACTGAATAGTAGGTGATGATGACAGACTTTTCTTATTTGGTCACCATGGGTGCAAGTAGTTGGAGAGAACAGTGAAATTTAGTGTGCCCTAGGCACACTCTTTGGGGTGTGTGTGTGTGTGTGTGTGTGTGTGTGTGTGTGTGTGCTTACTTTGGTTTTTAAATAAATATTTTATTTTCCCCCAATTGCCCTCTTTGGATTAGGTACACTGAAGCCACATTATAATGACTCACACTTATATAACACTTTAATGTATCCAATTTTGCATTGTCTTATTTGATTCTCACAACAACTCTATGAATTATGTGCTTGTATCAGAAGGCAAGATTCATGACCATGAATATGCCTGTATAGTTTGGAATCTCAAAATAAAAGAGACTCTCTATATGGAAAGCATTATTCAGACCCCAGAGAATCAAATCCCCAAACAGTTAACCCCAATTCGATATAGCAGTAATTGTATCCCAAAACCAGTAAGTCCACTTCACTAAAACAGCAAGGAAATTAAAACATAGTATCACAGCAAGGAGCCAAGCCATCCTGTAACCTCACCCTTTGCTAGGGCCTTCTATAAACACTAACTCACAAATCCTAACTGTATCCTCTCCTCCCATAGTTCTGAAAGCCCTTGCAGTTCTCAGAGCCCTTCCAGTTCTCTCTCTGTCTCTCTGTCTCTTCTAGTTCTCCATCTCTCTCACAGTTCTTTCTTCTTCTTGAAGTTCTTTCTTCTGGAAGTTCTGTCTTCTTTACAGCTCTCTCTACTTTGAGCTTAATGGCTACCCTCAGGATATCCTTCTTATGGCTCTAGGACTTCACACCTAATCAGCAAAAGAGTGTGGGCCTTCCTACAAACAAGCCTCCCCTAATCAAGCTTCCCTTAACTAGCTCCCCCTGAAGCCTATTAAGGGGATGAATGGGTGGGGAAGATCTTTAATCATCATCAGCACCGCAGTGCTACAAATGTAGTTATTCAAATTTTGCCTATAACCAGGGTTTCCCATGAATTCTTCAATCTCTAGCTACATCACATTTAATGAGATGTTTTTGTACAATCATAATTGTGCAAATAAAGCTTGAGCCTCCATTTCAAAATAGTCTGTTCACAGATCATATATAAGCCAGAAGTACTTAAGTAAGACAGAATAGCAAGGTAATTCACTCAGAAAAATAAATAGGCAATAGATTCCTCCAAGGATACATCCTTTTCCAGTTACCAATGGTAAAATAACAATCCCAAGGAAATTCCCATAAGAATGGGAAAAGTATCCTTTCTCATGTGTGGGCAGATCAACTGAGGAAAGAGTGAGTGTTCCCTATGTCCTCTCAGTAGCCAGCATGAACATCTGTATACACCTTTCGTATGGTAAGATATGTAGGAAGATAAGAGTTGAAATCTGGCCTCAGACACTTACTATCTGGGAGACTCTGAGCAAGCCACTTAACCTCTCTCTGTGTCAGTTTTATCAACTATAAAATGGGAATAATAATTAAACCTCCATAGCCAAAATTTTCCAAACTTTAAGGCATTTATATAGATGGTATAATAATAATAATAATAATAATAATAATAATGGCTATTATTATTATTACTTAGATATCCTTGCTTAACTCCTTTTATTATTGGAAAAAACTTCTAGTTTTTTTTTTTCCATTACATAGAATACTGGTTGGTAGTTTGAGAAATCACACAATTTGGGGTATTAATAAAAGGTTATTTATTCTTATAGTCCGTAGTGGGGTTTTTAAAACAAAATAGATGTATTTTATCAAAAGCTTTTTCTCATCTGTTTATACAATAGTGTAATTTTGATTGCTTTTTAAAAATTTAGTCGGCTAATATTTATTATTTTCCTAATATTGAGCCAACACTACATTTCTAGCTTACATTCTACTTGCTCATAATGTACAATATTTTTAATGTGGTTTTGGAGCCTCTTTTATTTAAAATATTTGTATCACTATATCTTAGGCATATTACTCCGCAATTTGTTTCTCTCCGATTTCTCTGTCCATAGTTTAGGTATTAAAACCATATTTGTGAGAGGGGCGGAGCCAAGACGGTGGCTGGAAAGCAGGGACTTGCGTGAGCTTCCCACCACGTCCCTCCAAAAACATATAAAAAATGGCTCTGAACAAATTATAGAACTACAGAACACACAAAATAGCAGAGAGAAGAAGGAATCCAGCCCAGGACAGCCTGGATGGTCACTGGATGAGGTCTATCGTGCACGGAGCAGAGGGCAGCAGAACTCAGCATGGGCTGTGGCAGGACCAACCAGACAGAGCCAGGCGGAACAGGCCCTAGCGCCCTGAATCAGTGAGCTGTGGCAGTTACCAGACTTCTCAACCCAGAAACACCAAAGACAACAGAGGTTAGTGGAAAAAGCTTCAGGGAAAGAGTTTGAGGTTCGGCCACTGCCCCAGGGCTGGGGGGAGGGGGCGGGGGGAAGGTGCAGCTACAGAACTACAGCTGCCGTTGCTTCTGGACCCAGGCCCACCTGGTGGCAGGAATTAAGTGGCTGATCAGACCAGGACTGCAGGGCCTGCTTAAGATTTGCATCAGGTCCCAGTTGGTGGTTCTTGAGGAAGGAGGAGTGCTGGGGTAGCAGAGCTGGCTGTATAGAAATAGCTCTGAAATCAACAGCACATCCCCTTAAGCTTGGAACAAAGTACTCTTTGCTCTACAAGCAGTCATACCCCAACAAAAACTCAAGGGTCAAGTAAGTTGGCTGGGAACATGGCCAGGCAATGAAAACGCACTCAGATTCAGTCTCAGAGTTTGGAATCTTTCTTTGGTGACAAAGAAGACCAAAACATACAGCCTGAAGAAGTCAAGAAAGTCAAAGAGCCTACACCAAAAACCTCCAAGAAAAACATGAACTGGTCTCAAGCCATGGAAGAGCTCAAAAAGGATTTGGAAAAGCAAGTTAGAGAAGTAGAGGAAAAATTGGGACGAGAAATGAGAATGATGCAAGAAAACGATGAAAAACAAGTCCATGACTTGCTAAAGGAGACCCCAAAAAATACTGAAAAAAATCTTGAAGAAAACAACACTTTAAAAAATAGACTAACTCAAATGGCAAAAGAGCTCCAAAAAGCCAATGAGGAGAAGAATGTCTTGAAAGACAGAATTACCCTAATGGAAAAGGAGGTCCAAAAGACCACTGAAGAAAATACTACCTTAAAAATTAGATTGGAGAAAGTGGAAGCTAGTGACTTTATGAGAAATCAAGACATTATAAAACAGAACTGAAGGAATGAAAAAGTAGAAGACAATGTGAAATATCTCATTGGAAAAACCACTGACCTAGAAAATAGATCCAGGAGAGATAATTTAAAAATTATTGGACTACCTGAAAGCCATGATCAAAAAAGAGCCTAGATATCATCTTTCAAGAAATGATTAAGGAGAACTGCCCTGCATACCTTCATATTGAACTCACACCAGTGTCCTCTCTCGATATATCCCTTCTAACTACCCTAATGATGCGAAATGTCTTATGAGTTACAAATATCATCTACCCATGTGGGAATGTAAACAGTTCAACCTTATTAAGTCCCTTATGACTTCCCTTTCCTGTTTATATTTTTATGTTTCTCTTGAGTCTTGTATTTGATAGTCAAATTTTCTATTCAGCTCTGGTCTTTTCATCAAGAATGCTTGACAATCCTCTGTTTGATTGAGTATCCATTTTTTCCCCTGAAGAATAACACTCAGTGTTGCTGGGTAGGTGATTCTTGGTTGTAATCCTGGCTCCTTTGCCCTCTAGAATATCATATTATAAGCCCTCTGATGATTTAACGTAGACGTTGCCAAATCTTGTGTTATCCTGACTATGGCTCCATCATACTTGAAGTGTTTCTTTCTGGCTGCTTGCAAGATATTCTTCTTGACCTGGTAACTGGAATCTGGCTATAATATCCCTGGTAGTTTTCATGTTGGGATCTCTTTCAGGAGGTGATTGGTGGATTCTTTCCATTTCTATTTGACCTTCTTGGTTCTAGAATATAAGAAAAGAAGATGTTTTCCTTAATAATTTTTAGAAAGATGATGTCTAGGTTTTTTTTGTGATCATGGCTTTTTAAATTCTCTCTCTTGGATCAATTTTCTAGGTCAGTATTTTTTTTTCAATGAGATATTTCACACTTTTTTTTCATTTTTTCATCCTTTCAGTTTTACTTTTTCTTGATTTCTCACTAAGTCATTAGTTTCCACATGCTCCATTCTATTTTTTAAGGAATTACTTTCTTCAATGAGCTTTTGTACCTCCTTTTCCATTTGGCCAATTCTGTTTTTTAAGGCATTGTTCTTTTCATTGGCTTTTGGACCTCTTTTAACATTTGACCTAGTGACTAGTCTGTTTTCTAAACTGTTATTTTCTTCAGCATTTTTCTGTCTTTCCTTGACTTGGCTGTTGACTCTTTTTTCGTGATTTTCTTGCATCACTCTCATTTCTCTTCCCAATTTTTCCTCTACCTCTCTTACTTGATTTTCAAAGTCCTTTTTGAGCTCTTCCATGGCCTGAGACCAATTCCTATTTTTCTTGGAGGCCTTGGATGTAAGAGTTCTGACTTTGTTTTCTTCTTCTGAGTGTGTGTTTTGATCTTCCATGTCACCATAGTAATTTTCTATAGTCAGGTTTTTGTTCTTGTTGTTTGCTCATTGTCCAAGCTTATTACTTGACTTTTAACTCTATGCTAAAGTATAGTTCTGCTTCCAGGGTGGAGAGTGCACTCTCTCAAGTTTCAGGGGTTTCATGCTGCTGTTTTTAGAGATATTTCTAGAGACCTCTGAGTTTTCAGTTCTTCCAAGGTGGCATGATCTAAGGTGAAGTGTTTACTATTTTCCTGGCCTGTGCTTTGGTCTATGTGGGACTCTTTTCTGCCCTGAAATTGTGAGGAAGGTCCCCACTCCACTCTGACCACAAGCTCTGCTATGCTAGTGCTCCTCCTTGCTCTGGGACTGCCACCCAGGACTGTAACCCAGATCTGAGTATGGGCTAAGCAACAGGGCCCTGCCTCAGTTCTAGCAAAAAGAACCCTGTAATCTCCTTTTGACCAGTTGTTCAATCCCCTTCTGGAGCTGAGAGCTCCAGAAGCAACCACTGCCACTGCCACTGCCAGTGCTAATTCAGTCACTTTCAGAGTCTTCTCAGAGCTATGCTGGCATGGCCTGCACTGGACTGTGCTCCTCTCTCAGTCCGGCACAACAGACCTTTATTGCCAATCTTCCAAGTTGTCTTGGGTTGGAAATTTGCTTCACTCCATCCTTTTGTAGGTTCTCCTGCTCTAGAATACTTCTAGAGTCTTTTTTTAAAAGTTATTTGGAGGAATTTGGGGGAGAGCTTAGATGAGTCTCTAATTTACTCTGCCATCTTCAGTTTTCACTTTTTTTTGGAGGGGGGAAGGTAAGGTAATTGAGATTAAATGACTTGCTCAAGGTCACACAGGTAGTAAGTATCAAGTGTCTAAGGTTAGATTTGAACTCAGTTCCTCCTGACTCCAGGGCCAGTGCTCTGTTCACTGCACCATCAACTTCCCCCTCTTTTTTTCCCAAGGAAATTTCTGGTGGATTTTTTTCTATTTTCACTTTTCTCTCTGGTTCTAATAGAAAATTCAGTCATAGTTTCTTGAAATATTTTATGTAGTCTTTTTATGGTTGAACTTTTGAGTAGGGTAATAATTCTTACATTATCTCTCCTTTACCTTTTTTTCTGTTTATATCAAAAGATAGGAAATACCTTACATTTTTGTCTGTCTTTTCAGTCTTTCAATTTTGCTTTAGTATTTCTTATTGCCCAGTAGGCTCACTTGTAGCACATGATCTGAGGCCCCTTAGTTCACCTCCCCCTCTTTCTGATGAGCTGGGTCCTCAGAGGCCATCTAGTATATCTCTTTAGGATTCTGGAGTTGGCTTTAAGGGGATGGATGAAAGTGTTATGTAACTTACAAGCCCCCACTAGAACGCTTTCTGCCACAATTATTGGTTGATTATCAATTAGTCTGCCAGTATCAATTAGTTTTTAAAAGGAATATTTACTAAAGTGGTCTAGTTGGCACAAAACATCCCTTCCTCCAGAAAAATTATATGACACTCCCTCTAGTATATACAGAGTCAAGGGGAAAGAGTGCTCAACATTAGACATCCCTCATGGAGAATGGATACTTCCCAGTTGCTGGAAGTCCTCCTTTTCTCCTTCATATGATGCTGAAGACAATTTTCTTGTGCATGATATAGCTTCTATGCTGTGCTCTTTGTGGAGTTATGAATCTACACCCAATCTATCAGGGCTCCCAATGCAGATGTTGCTACTAGCTTCAACTACCCTGGTGACAATGCCAATATGTAGATGGGAAGCTTCAACAGTGTAAGGGATAAAGGAAAGGAAGATAAGGCCAACATTGAACTTTACCCACCACCAACACCCTGAGATTCCATAGGAGAAATCTGATGGTTTCTCTCCCCATTCCTCACTACTTAGAATCAACATTTTTTAAAAAATTACTTGGACACTGAACCCAAAGATCCAAGCTATTGGGCAAGAACTCACAATTTGACAAAAGTTTCTGGGAAAACTGGAATGTAATCTGGTAGAAAGTAGGTGTAGACCAAAGGCTTACACTGTATACCAATGTAAGCTTAAAATGGGCACATGGTTTAGACATAAAGGGTGATATAGGCAAATTAAGGGGGCATGGAGAAATTACCTGTCTGATCTATGGATAAGGGAAGGGTTCATGACAATGCAAGAGATAGAGCAAACGATAGAAGATTAACCAGATAATTTTGATTCTGTTAAAGTAAAAGGGGTTTACACAAACAAAACCAATGTAGCCAAAATTAGAAAGAAAGCAAGAGACTGGGGTGTGGTGGTGCTATAATTTACAGCAAGTCTCTCTGATAAAGGTCTCATTTTTCAAATATACAGGAAACTGAGCCAACTATATAAAACTAAGAGCCATTCTTCAGTTGATAAATGGTCAAGGGATATAAACAGGCAGTTCTCAGAAGAAGAAATCAAAGCCATCAATAATCATACGAAAAAATTTTCTAAATCAGAGAAATGCAAATTAAAATAACTCTGTGATTTCATGCCTATCAGATTGGCTAATGCAATAGAAAGGAAAAATGACAAATGCTGGAAGGTGTGGGAAAAAAAGGCTTATTAATACCACTGTTGGTGGTTGGTGGAACTGTGAATTAGTCCAATCATTTGCATAATTTGAAACTATGCTCAAAAGCCTATAAAACTGTGCATACCCTTTGACATAGCAATAACACTACTAGGCCTCTACCCCAAAGAGATCAAAGAAAAAGGAAAAATGCACATATGATTTATAGCAGCTCTTTTAAAAAAGTGTATGTGTATATATATATACATACATATGCTTAAAATTGAATGTTGAAAACTAATATATATGTATATATTAGTTTTCAACATTCACTTTTACAAGATTCTGAGTTCCAAATTTTTTTCTCCCTCCCTCCCCTCACCCTTCCCCAAGATGGCAAGCAATCTGATGTAGACTATACATGTACAATCATATTAAAAATATTTCCACATTAGTCATGTTGTGAAAGAAGAATCACAACAAAAGGGAAAAATCATGAGAAAGAAAAAGCAAAAGAAAGTGAAAATAGTATGCTTTGATCTGCATTCAGACTCCATAGTTCTTTGGATATGGATAGCATTTTCCATCATAAGTCTTTTGGAATTAGCACCTCCTTTTTGGTGGAAAAGAACTGGAAACTGAGAGGATGTCAATTGGGGAAGGCCTAAACAAGTTATGGTATATGAATATGATGGAATATTATTGTGCTACAAGAAATGATGACGGGGAAGATTTCAGAAATACCTGAGAAGACTTATATGAACTGATGAAAGTAAAATGAGCAGAACCAGAATAATTACAAAATAACAGCAATACTGTAATGGTAACTAACTGTGAAAGATTTAACTCTGATTATTACCATTATCCATGACAATTCCAAAGAACTCATAATGAAAAATCAGATAAAGAACTGATGGACTTTGAATGCAGATTGAAGCATACATTTTTCCTTTTCTTTTTCTTTCTTTTTTTTTTTTTACAACATGGCTAAGGTTGAAATATGTTTTGCTTAACCTCATATGTATAATGAGTACAGTATTTCTTGCCTTCTCAATGGACGAGGATCAAGAGAAAGAGAAAATTTTAAACTGAAAATTAAAAAAAAAAACACAAATTACCTGGATTCTGAACTGGTCTTCTATTTTACAGGTAACACGTAAGGCAAAACTGTTTCTTTAGTCAACTCAAACACTTCTTTTCAATTCACTCAAGTTCATAAAAGGATATTTCTGACTTAACCTGCAGTGTTTGATTAATTCATTGGAATTTGATGAAATGCATCAACATATCTAGGCATCTTGCATCTGACTTTAAGCAGGGCAAGATGACTTGATTGATTTATTTAATTAACTATATTTGTAAATTTTGATTTTTCTCTGGTTCAATTTAATTTTCTTTTCCTCTTTTTTTTGAGTTGTGTAGGCTTTCATTAGCAACTAAAATAGAAGGTTATCTGTTGTACAACAGATAGTTGACCATATTGGAGATTTACTATATTGTAATACCGATCATTTATAAATGCAATTTTCATTATTGAAAAGCTTCCACCCCTTTTTGTTTGTTTACAATTTGCAAAACTATTCTGAAATCTGAATATATGTGCACAGGTCTACAAAGAGTACAAATTTAGAATATGATAAATGCTTTACAGGTTGTATTTGAAGGACCATCTGCTATCATGACTTTACATCCATCGTTATTTTTTTAAATCATAAAATTTTTTGATGCCAACCTTCCTTCCTTCCATTGTCCTAAACAAGAAAGCATTTTATAATGGGTTGAAATTCAGGAAGGACTACACCTACTAGAAGAGAAGAAAGTTCTATTAATTTTGAGGTTTCAGTATTCCCAAAGACCAGGAACTGTATCTTTGTGAGGCCTAGGCTGGGACTCCATTTAGACAATAAGTATGTGCAGATGGTGTCACTGAATATTCAATAAGTGCTCCAGCTGCATAACTCACCGAACTGTCTTGCCAGTTTCTACACTGGATTGACTGGGCATAATTCAAAAATGAAAAGCTCATATCCATTCCATTCTTCTGGAGCTCTGTGATAGCACTCAGTAATACCCCAATGGGATGTCTTCCAGATACTGTGTTTTGGTATTTCTTCAAGTAATTGCTAAAAGATAGAGGGTCTAGTTGTTCTATACTACTCATGAACATTTTATCTAGATGTTCAATGGATCTATAAATCTCTCCCTGGGATTCACCATAGTAACTGTAACGGAACCTTTGAGCCCAATGGCAGAAATCAAATGAAACCACAAAGATTACTAGGATCGGCTCGATATTTACTGAAGAGTTTTCCTAATTCCTGTTCTTTTGATTCACTCACTATATATATATAGACTCGCTCACTATACACATACATACATACATATATGTGAAAACCAACCTTCTAAGCGTGTATTCAGTTGAGTATCTGAGGCTGTATACCAATTCCCGGCGATACTGGCTTCCTGGCAAACCACTCAGTTGGACATCTTGGAAACTGGGCTGCGCCTGGTGCACGAGGATGAATGAGGAAGCAGCAGCTGTGGTGGCGGCGGGGGCTGCAAGAACGTCTCTGGGAGGGGAGGAGGCACCTCGAGCCCAGCCCAGGCGGAAGCGGCCGCGGGAAGGGATAGGGCAGACCCAGGAGGAGGAGGAGAAGGAGGAAGAAGAGAAGGAGATGGTGGCGGCTGTAGAGGCTGCAGCGGCGGTGACGGCCCAGTCCCTAGTGACCATGCACGCGGACGGCCGTCGGAAGAAGGCCTCACAAACCGCGGCAGAGCCCTTCAATTTCATTTTTCAAAGAATATCTTGAATATGGTTTCGCATTTCCTATGCTGAACTGTTTATTCTCTGGTGCTCTCAGTTTTCTCTCATTTTTCCTCTTGGTGTCTCATTTCATTTATGTGATCATTTTCAAACTCTTGCTTAATTTATTCCAAGAATGCCAATAGAGTTTATGAAAAATCCATATTTTTCTTTGAGGCTTTAATTGTAGATGATGTGGAGTTATTCTGTTTTTCTGGCTTTTTGTCTTGAAATATCTCTGGCTCCATAACATTTCTTTATCATCCGTTTTTTTTTTCATTTTTCCAGCCTTATTTCTCAAATGTGGACTTTGTGTCAGGGATAAGCTAGGTGAACTTTTAAAAGAACAGACAAAGGCCTCCATTGATACTGTTCCCTACAGGTACTGACCTGCAGTCAGTAATGGATCTTACTATGTTCTTCAAGGAATAGCAACAGCCAGTGCATGGAGTAGTCTGCACAGGGGTCACCTACTCCTGAGCTGTCTACTCTGATGAGGGATAATATGCACTGGGAATACCTGATCCAAAGCAAACCTTGATTATTTCCCTCTCAAACCTAGCCCTACGAGTGTCTGATGGAATGTCAGGGTCAGAACAATATAGCTGCAAATTCCAGATATCTTTAGCTATGCCCTGTTCCAGGCTCCCACCTTCTTCTCCTGGGACACAGCTCTAGGCAGCATGTTAATTTGGCTCATCCTGGTCTGTGTGCAGGAAGGCTTCTGTGTGCAGGATTCCTGGACTGAGCTTTTCTGTTTGGACCCCTTCCCTAGTACCTGGAGGCTGTTGATCTATTTTGAGGTGGAATCTCAAGCTGTCAAAGCCATTTGCTGTAGTTTCTCCTAGAATTTCTTGGTGTGTGTGTGTCTTCTCTTTTTGTCTCCTTATCTCCCCCTTCAGGTCCCTGTTTCTCCCTACCTTCTCTTTAATCCTTATTAAAGTAGTTGTTGTAGAGCTTGGCTGTTATGATTCCTCACTCTCACTCTACCATCTTCAGGATATTCCTTCACACTGTTTCACAATGTACATACAACACCTCACATCTGAGTTTTTAGAGCAGTTCTCCATTCTAAGAACATGTCAACAATTTCCTTCTTAACCTGAACACACACACACACACACACACAATTATAGAAAACTGTTTGACTACTACCATCCAAATGCTTATCTGCTATTTTAACTTAGAATACCTTTTTTTTCAAATGAGCCCTTTAAAACTAATAGAAAAAAAGTGTTTAAAGGAGATAAAACAACTTTTCATGGGGCTTATATTCCCACTTTGCCTCTTCCTCCCTAACCTGCGCGGGCACTCATTTTCTTGAAGCAGACTGCAACCAGTCTATAACTTGTCATCTGAAGAATTTGCTCATAGTTTAGAGCTGTCCCATTGTCACATAGTTATTGTGTGATTATAGGTCAGAGGAAATTTTTGAACCTAGGATTTCTATCAACTACAACATACCGCCTCTCATTACTTAGCTTAAAAGTCTTGATCATTCAAATTCCACTTCTATAAACAACAAAAAAGTCATCATCATGCTGAAAGTAAAATTAGGTAAAAATTTTATATTACTGACTGAGATACTGATTTAGTGGACAATGGAGTCCAAAAGTTCTCAGAAGTCTATTTCTAGTACTATGATGAGCTGGGAAAAGCTGAGTGATTTAAATGAGGTCTTATCAAGCAGGTGACATATAAAAACTAAAATATGACTTCAAAAAATGCTTGCCTAAATCCCCATGAGCTGATTTTTGGGAGGCCAAACGTTAATTTTTTTGAGAGAAGGCCATAAACAACACAGGATGGAGAAATCTGAAAAGAAAGTAAAAAGCATTTCTGGGGGAGGAGTTATTTTCATCATTTAAAAAATTAAACCCCTCTAATTATTCATATTCTCATAGGGAAATTAAAAATGTCTTTGAATCCTGCTTCTGCAGGGCATTAACATTTTGTGCTAAATGTATATTTGGAAACCTTAGAAAAATATCCTTATGTACAATTTTTTTTAGCTTTTTTTTTCTTATGGGGATCAGTCCATTGTATTTCCTCTTAGATTGTGAGTGAAACAAATATAAAAATAAATTGCTCCATAAATTCTCAACACCTTCCCCTCCCCCACCCCATCTTTTACAAAAAGCTAAAACCTTTGAGGAAAAAGATAAAACCTAAACTATCCAGTACTCAGCTTTGTCATTTATACATTTGTCTGATGGTTCTGGTGGCAGTTTCCATGGTAAGCTCTGGACACACAAGAAACAGGGTGAGGGGAATGTCTATGACCAGAGCACAACTGTTCACTGTGACAACTTTAAATGCCAAGAACCTCCTACTGAACAAATGATTGAAAAACAGCAAAGTAGGGCTTTTTATTTACTTTCTTTTGTGTTGTGTGTGTGTGTGTGTGTGGGGGGTGGCTTCATCTCAAATGTCCATTTAATCAATGATATAAAGACAGTCACCTTTGCTGTATTAGTTTTTGCAAGACAGCCTCTCATAGTCTTTTTAAAAATACTAGGAAGAATTTAAAGGTTTTCTCTTCATAAATATTCTATAAATGTCCAATTTTACTAAAAAGTGGTGGAAAAGATATTCCTCAATTGAAAATATGAAGAAAAATTCCATAGAGTGGAAACTCTTGAAGAGATCGTATGTAAATATACAATGTGATTTTAAAATGTGAGGAAATTTAATTCTATCTGTTATCATTTTTTGAAAACCAGTATTGCAATAAATGATTATATAATTGTTGATTTTGTATGTGAATACATGGGCAAATATATAATATAATTAAAGACTGTGAATTTGGATATTTATTGGAGCCATAAGTAATTAGGATTTTCTCTTTCACTTCTTACTGTCACTAATTGGAGCTTAAATTTTAATAAATTTTGAAGACCCTACCATTCTACCATATAGTTTTAAAAACTCTCTTCCCTCCTCTCCTCTCTTTCTTCTCCTTCTCCCTTTCTCCATCTGTTCCTTCATTCAAACATTTCACTTCCACATTTCCTTGCCTTCTTCTACCCCTATACAAACCTCTGTCTATGCAGTCCCCTCTGCTCCTACTGGGTCCTTTAATTCAAATCAACCAGAAATTTGAACATGCTACTATCTTCCTTCCAGCAAATCCTGGCTCAAGCCTCACTTCTCCCAGATAGTTGATATTGAAACAGGCAATGATTCTTTAAAAAGATTTCTCTTAACTGGTTCCTCTTCCCAAATGTAGAAACATAATTTCTCCACATAGCTATTTACTATGTCTGATTTAGACAAAGAACTCTCAAGAGAGAAGTACCAACTAAATGGAGAATAAAATGCTCATAACTGAATTCTCAATTTTATATATGAAAATTTAAATGCCAAGTGACCATTGGAACTGATAGGATTAGGGAGCATTGCTTTGATCTTCCCACACACAATGAACCAAAAACTTAAAGATATTCAGATTTGTTCAGATAGCATGAGAAAAAAAGTAATTTGGACTGAATAAATTATCATAATATATATTTACTTTAAAATATTTACTATTTATATGTAGGTATATATAGGTGTTTTGGGCAGCAGACTTTTTTTAATGTGTGGCTGCCAAATGACAGTTTTCTGCACCTGACATTCCATGTGGCTCTTTTGTTTTTTAGCCTGGATCTTCTTTGAAAAAGACAGTGAATAGTAAAAAGAACCAAGAAATCCTAGTCTTTTCTCTACCACATACATATTGAACAATAATTAAGTACAGGATTCATAAAACTATGAACTGAGACAAAGAAAAGGTAGACAATGAAAGAAGGAAGAAAAGAAGGAAGGAAGGAGATGAGAGGAGAGAAGAGAAGAGAAAAAATCAACTGGGCAAATGAGATTGTGTGTGTGTGTGTGTCCCAAAAGTCTTAGTGCATTTTTAAACTCTTAAGGCTGCAATGAGAATCTTAGAACATTCTTTGTACACACTAGTATTATCCTTTTGACAACTGTTAGTTGAACATAGAAGATACCTAATAAATACACATTGGATTTATTTACACTGAATTTTTTGTCATAGGGTTATTCTCAGAATCAGAGGAAGAATCAAGAAAGTTTGGTGAACTGATCAGAGAGAAATCTCTTTTTTCTTTTTTAGAAAGGGAAAGTTGACTTGTTTCTTACTTATTCTTATCTTGTAACTTATTTCTTGTTATGTGAAGGCATTACACATAAAGTGATGTACACAATACTTGGCACAAGCAATAATTTTGATACATCTTCATTTTGTGATAGCCATAGTCACATATATGTGCTTCTATTCATAGTAGGCTGATTGAGAAGCTTGAACCTGGGCAGATAAAACCAAATTTAACTGGTTTCTCGACATTTAGTTAAGTACTCTTTCAGATGGGTACTAGATTTCAAGCCATACATATATGTTTTGTTGCTCTTTTTTGTTATGTTTTTAACTGTATGTTTTTTTAGAATAGATGCTACTCCAAGAAAATATGCATAATATGGGCTATTGGCATAGGAAGTCAAGAGTTTCAAGGATCATTTAAGGCTACAATGAAACAGGATCAGAACAATGAAAGGGAAGTTGAAAATTAAAAACACCATTATTGTTGCCTAGTTAATCCTTAAAAATTAAACAAAGAACTTCAGGGGGACTTTCAGCAGTGAGCAGGTTCACTAGTATTTCCTCTATAGTGTGGTATATGGAAAATGTAAGCTTCTGAAAAGGTAATTTTTACCTACAAAATCCACTTTTTCATGGAAAAAATCCTATTGTCAGAAATCCAGGTAAGGTTGTAAGATCTGGGCATGTTCATCAGACTATATCACATCCACCATAAAAAGGAGTGTTGGGAAATTTTACTTCCAGTGCACCTGGGAACATCTCCACTGAAGGAATGGTGAACTTAAACAATATGTTTATCACATATATATGCATACATCAACATATGCATATATGTACATTATGTATGTGTATACATGTGTACATATGTGTGAAATATTTCATATGAAACATTTAAAAAACTGGTAAGATGTATACATGCACATACATATGGACACACACACAGTAGTACCAGTTCTTTGCTTTCTCATGCATCAAGTAATGAGAATTTTTATGCAAAGATAATATTTTTAAACCTTCAAAAAACCTTTAGAATCTTATGCTATTGCATAGAAACACAATAAAATTTATATATGTGTGTATGTAAATATATACATAGAGAAAAAGAAAGAGAAAAGAAAAGGAAAAAAAGTAAATTGTTCTGGAATTATAAATATTCCCAAATGGAGATAGAATTATATGACATGAACTTGTACCATGACACACATCACAAAAAGTTAAGAATTTTGTGTAATAGATAGAAATTAACATGCTTAAATGGCCTAGGAACTTATGTGATTTAAATCTTATTGAAAAACTCTCATGTACCAGTAATCTCCATGTTCTGGGGAGACTGAGGCTGCTGATTAACTTGAACTTGGGAGTTCTGTGCCTAAAGCTAATTTGGCATCCATTATAAGTCCAGCTCTTAATACAGTGAACCCCCCCAGGAATAGGGGGGCACCAGGTTGCCTAAGGATGGATGAACTGGTCTAAGTTGGAAAAATGGAACAAGTTAAAACTTATCCGATGATCAATATTGGGAATGGGATGTGCTGCACTTCTAGCCTGGATGAGGAGACGCAGACAGTGAAGAGAAGGAAAGGAAAGGAGAGGAGGAAGGGAAGGGAAGGGAAGGGAAGGGAAGGGAAGGGAAGGGAAGGGAAGGCAAAGCAAGGCAAGGCAAGGCAAGGGGAGGCAAGGCAAGGGGAGGCAAGGGAAGGGAAAACATGGGCTATATATAATTAAGGCTGCAATTGGGGGTGGGGGTGGGTGGGGACAGACTGCTCTTCCACTGTGCTGAATTGAAGAATTTGCACCAAAATCTTGTGAACTCAACATCAAATCATGTCAAACAAGTGACTGTATCAAAAGACTGACATGTCACATTAAAAGTTTATTTTTAGATGTAAAATGATGTCAGGTTTATTGTATAAAGATAAATGTATTTATTTTACTTTGTCTAACTTAATTTTAACTCCATTCTATCAAATAAAATTATTTCTGGACCTATTTATTCACAGTTCATATCAGTTTTGTTATATGTTTCACATGCATGTATATAGAGACATTGAAAACAGTTTTTACATGAATCAAGTAATGAGAATGTTATATATAGAGATAGTTTTTAAAAGCCTTCAATAAGATCTTTACAATTTCATACTTTTGCATAGAAACACAATAAAAACTTGATTCATTGAATAAATGCACTACATTTGAAAGTCTTGGCCTGATTTGTGTTGCTTTCACTGTGTGTACCAATATAACTATGTGAGACAGCAGTCTTGCTTGAACCACGATCAAGCAATTGATTATGCCATTTACTTATTCATGGCACCAGTTTTCAAGAGGAAAGGTAAAGGGACTTGATTTTAAATGCTGCTTTTTCTTCCCATCCTAAGGCTAATCAAGATCATCTACTTCTAAGAACCATTCAAAAAGCCCATTTTTATTTCCTTTCACCATTTTAACTAGAACACTGATAGAGAGGGGGGAGCAGTTGCTATGAGGCACAGAAAAATTTCCTGGCAGTTGAGAGCCCTCCATCTATCATGAGGATTTGAAATGCTACTTCTTTTCAATACTGTATAGATTCCAAGGATTTTGTAAAACTCTCATCTAAAATGGAGAGATTTTTAAAGGGTATTCAAGCAGCAAATGCATATTGCAATCATTTAAAAAAATCATGGAACCACCATTTGATTTCAGATTTTCCTGTCTCAATTTTTAGCCTGAAAGTAATGGTAATAATCCAAAGATAGTGTTTTGAAACTGATTAAAGTAGGATATTTTCATAAGTTCAGTGTCCTTACGATGTCTGAGAGCTAAAATAATGCAATTTGAATAGGAAAAATATTATTGTGATGATAATAACTGATACCCATAGGGCTGTTTGCAAAACACTTTACATGAATTATTAAAATTGAGTCTTACAAAAACCATGTGGTAGTTATCACAGGTATTGTCATTTTACAGGTGAAAAAACTGAGGGTCCAAGAGCTTAAGACACTTGGCTATGGTCAGGCAGCAAGTCAGCTTCAGAGGGGAATTCAAAAAGATATCTGTCTTTATAGTTAGTGTCATGGGGCAGTATAATGTAATGCTTCTCATTGTAATGTAATTAATGCCCAAAGATTTTCATCAACTAAAGCTTAGAAGTGCTTTTCATTTTTTCTCCATTTTTGGAAGAGAAAAAAATCAACTAAATTATCCTAGGGCTACAAATGAATGAATGAAAATTGCTATGCACTAGGGATATAAATACAAAATCCCTGCCTTCAAGGAGCTTACATTCAAATATGGAGGCAGCATGGAGTGGTGGCCTGGGAATAGTGCTTTAATCAAGGTAATTACAGAGACAGTGAGTGGAACTAAAGGAAAATTACTGATTGTGCTCTTTCCAGAAGCAATGGTAATATTGATTTGAGTACAGTTCCCAGAATAAGAGGGGGGAAAGAAAGATATTATGGAATTAGGGTTAGGATTAGACTTCGTGTGGTAAGAGTTCAAAGCTGAATGGCTTAGGTTCTCTTAGGACATTCAATCTGGGATGTGGAGCGATAGCAGCAGGGTAAAAGATGGCCGGGGCAAAGAAGAGTATTATGTGAATTTGGAAAATAGTAATTTTAGATTTAGCAACTATCAAGAAAATAGATACAATCTAGAAAGAAACACCATACAAATCAATGCATAGTGATATGTGATCATATTGTCATATTAGGCATTTTAATTAAATAAATAATTATATTTATGTCCATTTATATTAACATAATCTGTATATATCTCTCAAAGATAGCCACTGCACACATATATGCCTATGTGTGTAAAAATTCAGACAAAAATTAGGTGCACAAAAGATGTTCTTTGTAATGTATATATGTATATGTATATGCATACGTATTCACACAAATTATAGGATTTGCTAAATTAACCATCATGTAATCTTGAAGTTATTTGGTATGCTTGGACAACATATGAGAAGAACATATGAGGACAATATATAACAAAGAAAAGATTTTTCTTAAATATGCCAAACTCACCCCAGTATGCTTGTCAGTTTTTATAGAAATATTGAAGCAGAATTAGGTCCAGGATTTTCAGATGTGTCTTAGAGTGGGGAAGGGAGAGGCTAGAAATGAAAGAAGAAAACAGATATAGAGATATCTATCTCTGCAAGACAGCTTGTAGACTATGTTCTCTTCTTCCAAAGTGGTAAATCAGAGAAGCTCAAAAGGAGCAAAAAGAGTGGAGATAGATTATGTTTATTAATAAGAATTTCAAAAGTCAAAAAGTGTTCCCCCGGGAGGCTTATTCTGTGACCAGAACTTGTGTGGTTATTGTATTTCTCCTCGAAAACAACATATTCTGAGTTAATCCTAAAAGCTAGGCATAATTCTGGAGTATGACTACTAGATGAGGAATATTTCTCCTGCTTTGGAAGCCGAACTCTAAGAGTAAGAGTAAATATTTGATGGTGAAGGGCTCTTAAAAGATGAAGAGTGCCATTTACTTATTTCTGCTCCTCACTGTGGGCTTAGGATGTTAAATAGATTAAAAGGCTAAGAGAGGTCAGTCACTCAAGGGAAGACTTTGTTTTCTCTTCTTCTGATTTGTTTCTCTTCAAAAGTTTATTTTTTCCCCCCTTGAAGGATCCTGCTGAAACTTAAGATGTGAAACCCCTTCATCAAGGGCCTGTACTTTTAAGGCTAGATGGGGTAAGACTTCAGGTGATGGGAGTGAAGGGTGATGAGACAAAGACCCAAATTCACTGTGGAAAGTTATGTAATTCAGATGATAGTTAATAATTCTAATCAGAGTTTAAAAAAAAATAAGAAAGCTGATGTCATGTAATTTAACATCATCACTTCAAAATGAGTAAACTGTGACTAAGAGAGCTAAGTGTTTTGTCCTAGGTCACATAGCTGTCTACTGGGAGATTCTGCACTAGAACTTGTCTCCCAGGCCTGCAGTACTTAAAGAGTCTGAATTTTGTTACCTGTTTTAACAATGTTGTCCTATAATGTACCTTAGGTCTCTATTTGGGCATTTGATTTATTTTTCACATATCTCCTAGAGCCATCTCAATAGGAGATGAAGAGAAAAAGGAAGATGGCTTTTCCTTAATACCGCAGTATGGAGGAGTTGTTATCAATGTGGCCCTAAGGGATATTTGTATCCACCCACAACAGAATAATAACAACCAGACCAGGGAGCGGAATGTTGTGGGGTTAACTTGGACTCTAACCCTCCTTCACGTTCCTCACTTGCCAGCTCTTTCCCCAACCTGGCCTCAGAGAGGACAGCCTAGTAATTTCCATTTAACCTCATTTAAAAAGGCATAACTAATAAATCTGTATGGCCTGGGCCTTCAGGGAGATGGCCAGCAGAGTCGATCTTGGTACTAATCCTATTGAACCCTATTCAAAACCATGACAACACAGGACAAGCTCTGATTTATCCCAGTGAGTTAAAGAGCATTGTGAAGAGGTGTCAATCATGCATTATTCTCCATCTGAACAAATGCAAAATCCTGACTGGAACAAATGCTTCCAACAGGTCCAGGGAGTCGAGCTCCATTTCCCCTTTGTCTGAGGCCTAGCAGTTGGCCTGTATTGATTTTCCCCTCTGCCCGACCACCCAGCATGCAAGTAGCAGAGAACCCCTGTCACCAGGCACACTTGGGAGTAGGGGTTGGGTGGTGAGGTTGGGAAGGTTGGTGAAGAGGTTGGGGAGGGGTAATACAAAAGGGAGAGGGAGAAATTGAGATACTGTAATTGCTTCTTGGGAACTGAAGGGCCACATCTGGAGCTTCACCCCACGGTGAGCCAGGGGCAGCCCTTAGTTGGGTTCAGCTCCTGCGCTATTTCAATTATCTGTCAGCTTACCCTCAAGCTTGGGAGTGTTTTTCTAATTGTCATTACTTTCCTCACCATGCATTGACAGGACTACTATTCCATTCTTCTTTTTCCTCCATAAACCAGTACCTCCAAACAATGACAATAATTCTGTATATACAACATGGAGAAGTGTCATTTGGCTTCTGCTTGGTCCATATTGGATAGAGGCACTATCGGTATGATGGGTAGAAATTTAAATGGAAAAATAATTACCTGCTGCAGGAACTGAGCCCTCTCCCTTTCCACTCTGCCTTGGACCCAGATGGACATGCGAACTAGGTTAAAACCTAGGGATGCTTGATTTCCAAAAAAGGAATTAGGACTTTTCTCAAAGATACATATTTCCTCTAAACAAAAGAAATGTTTAATATGCCTAGAACCCACAAGCATGCATAGATTAAAAAAAAAACAACTTGATACTCACCCACAAGATAAATACTTAAAATATCAAGATATGATGCAATTTACAGAACTGCTGAATAGGCATTTTATGTATCACCTAAGCTCTCTACTATATATCCAGGTCCATGTTTTCTGGTAAACCTAGCTAGGGTCTGAACTCCTTTCCATGTTGTGGAAGGGGAGCAGGAAATGTTTTTATTAAACATCTACTATGCGCCAGGCACGGTGCTAAGTGTTTTACAATCTTATTTGATCCTCACAGCAATACTATGACATAGGTGCTATTATCTTTATTTTCCAATTGAAGAAAACTGAGGCAGAGAGAGGTTAAGTGACTTGCCCAGGGTCACACAACTAGTTAGTGTCACATCCTCTTATACATAGAAATGCTCCATTGATATCAGGAAAGTCAGATGAAGGGACTGGGGACCTCTTGATCTCTCAAATTTACATGGTTGCCTCCAAGATTAAACAAGCATCCACTTTATCTCCTGATCCATATTCAGTCACCAGTGCTCAGGAAAGGAATCACAAAGCAGAAGAAGCTTGAGAATCAAGGTCCTCAAGGCTTAGACTGAAGTGGCCCATTGCAAAGCCTGCCCTAGCTTCCATGTGGTAGCCAGAGCATTCTCCATATTACAAAGGTGGACTGTCTAACCTGCCCTTCCTCTCAAAGAAGTTCCAGAGTTACAAACTTCAACGTAGAGAGTCAAAGAAAAGAGCTAGTGACTCCTTTTCTTAAAGTCCACTGAGAAGATCACTCCCCTTAGTTTCACATCAATTCTATCTGCTTCAGTTTTGAGGCAGTTTTTTTTTTAACCCTCCTTGCTTCTCCCCCTTTAGCCTTCAAGGAGTAAGAGACCATAGGCTCCCAGTTTACTGTGCCATTCCAAAGCAATAAGTCATTTAGAAGGCAGCACTTGTTTTCTTGAATTGCCCAATCCGGGCAATTCATTGTAAACTCCATGGGTTGACTCCCTTTATACTAAAAACAAATAAACAAACAAAAAATACCACTAAAACAGTATACGGCAGAGGTATCAAACATGTTAGTTGCTGACAATATGAGGCCCATAATACTCCCAAGTTCAGCCATAACCAGATTAAAATGTAATTGGGAAATATTTAACAAAATAAATAAAAATACAATAAAACAGATATTACATTTTAAAACTGAGTCAATATGGTCTGCATGGATGCCCTTGTATAGATTTATACCCCTCCCCCTTTCTAGTTAAGTTTTCCCTAATAGGATGCTGTAGGATCAAGAATTCCAGGATAGTTTCTGCAGGATCTCTGAGGAAAGGGGACTTCTGTAGCCCAGCTGCTGCTGAAGTGGGTGGTAACCCACCTTTCCAGAAGTCAGATTTGCCTCTTTCCACCTCTTTCACCACAACTCTGCTGCCAAACAAGTCAAGGAGAGAGCCCTCCGATGAAAGCTGGGTTGTACTGCTTGTAAAACAATATTACCATACTCCAGAGTGTTTTGGTTTAGGGCAATCATCAGATCTGACTGGCTCTGGAATCCCTGAGATGGGACACTGGCAGTGACATGCAATCTTAAATCCCTGGGCTAGCGACCCTGACATGGTGACATCACACACGGCCTCAGTTCCTTCTTTTCTGAAAGCCCTAGCATTCAGAGATTGGGTGGACAGCAGGAAAAAAAAAAACAAAACAGTGGATGGGAATCTTTCTAGACAAATTCAGATGCACAGCCATCGTCTGAGCTGAATGGCGATGTGTGGGGAGAACAGACAGACAAATGTGTTGCCAGTAGACAGTCGGGGAGTGGGTCTCACCAGTTAAAACAAGAGCAGAAGGCTGAACCAAACAAATTCGTAAATCGGGAAAGTGGGAATTTGGTCTGGGTCACCTGGGTGGTTACCTCGACCGCTCTTTATACTTTGCCCCTGGGGAACCCCTGAGACAGGTCTGGAGTTGCTGTGCATTCATGAGGTGCTTGGCCCTGGATCTCAACACTTCTGAGAAGCCACAAATGTAAATATGGACTGCACTTTGAGCTAACAGTGAAAGGCCAGAATCTGAGACCATTTCAATTAAAGGAGGAATGATTCTTCATCCGGTGTGGCCATTATCAGCAGAAACAGAAATGCCAACGTTTTGTGGATATACAGCTACATAAATGAATGGCAAACTGTTTCTTTAGGGGTGAAGTAGAGTGCGGAGGGGAGAGAAGGTGGAGGAGGGCCTTTTAACTCCACCCTTGTAAATCACTTCCCAGATAATTGCGGGGAAACTAACAAACCAGCAAACAACCTCAATGAATAAAGCAAACAGGGAATAAATTCCTGTATCCTCGTAAAACACACCCATTTCACCCTCATATCCACCCCCACCCTCCTCCAGACTTCTAGAACTCTGATGAGGACCAGACTGTGTCAGCGGAGGAGAAGGAAGCGGGTATTAGTGAAGGCTGGGGGGATGGGGAATAGAGGAGGTGGGCGGGTAGTGGACCATCGCTTGCCACCCAAGATGTTATTCACTGGTAAGAATCCCCATTATCTGTCCTCACTTTAGGCTAATCAGACAGAATCTCTAAAGCTAAAGCCTGTTTCCTGCTGTCTCTGGGAGGTAACGGGGAGGGGCGGGGCTGAGAAGAGGACTGAGGTGGCACCTTACTGTCTCCTTTTAGGGTTAAAACACCCAATCTAATTCAGGTACTTATCCTATAGACAGAGACAGTTTTCAAAGCAACCAGAGTTGGGAGAACTGTTTATATAAACAGGGATCCTCTTGTAAACGACACTAATATTGCTTTGGTCACGCAACACCAGTAGTAGCCGTGTTTCCAGCTGCCCCGCAGCACCCTTTCGCCCACCCTTTGCAGGCCAGTACAGCCATGGGCACATCTGGACGTATTAGCTTCACTGTGCGCAGCCTCCTGGATTTACCAGAACAAGATGCACAACACCTGCGGAGGCGGGACCCAGAACCGCCAACCCATCGCCGCCCCGGCCCTTACTCCGAGTGGATGGAGGCTGACCGGAGTCACTACCCCTGTGAGTGAGTGGCGATTTCGGCTTGCTCCTTGGCGGATGCGGGGAGGGTAACGTGGGCAGGGGAGGGGGATTCCAGTCTGGGTATTGACTAGGTTCTGTGGAACCCTGAAGAAATGAGTCTCTAACCCAGAAACACACAGAGGGAGCCCTTTTCCTAGGCAGCCAGAAAGAAATCGGCTTCACTGAAGATCTCCATGTGGAGCTTTGCGAAGCCGCAGTTCCCAAAAAAGGTCTCTAATTTAACCTCAAACTCCGAAACCAAGAACCCTGTCCTTTCAAACTCAACACCATGTCAGGCAGGGAGAGGAATAATAAATCTGACAGCCCTGCAGACCTGGAGCTGTAGGTCTGAATGTAATTTCCCGATCATTAGAATTTCGTTTCCTGATTATAAACCAACAATTTTTAAAAGCCCACCCTATTCCTTTATCCATTCACTTCGAGTTTTCTTTTTCCTCCCCACACACCCTTGTTTTAATGCCCATTTTAAACGCTGGAAAAAGCAACTCGTCTCTCCTCAGGCCAGATCTAGGAAATGCTCAGCGGTGGGATTTGTGGACTCAGTCTTCCTCCCTTGCAGACTAGAATTGGGGAAGGATGGGGAATGGGTGACGTTTACGGCAAGACTATCTACCAAGGGATGCCCAGAGATATATAATCCAAATTTAGTTAAATACCAGTGGTTTTTGTAGATATTAGTGAATGTATATTAACATCGACACAGAACACGTTTATTTAGGTTACGATCTCAGGTCTGTGTCGTTGTCATTTATGAGTTCCGAGAGAAGGACTGGTGCCTTAGCAAGAGCTAGAGAAAGCGAAACAAAATGTTTAAGTTCTGTGTTGTTGGGAAGGCGCTCCGAAGGGAGGGTGCGAAGGGATGGCAGTGTCTAATTCAAATGCCCTTAGAAAATCTTTCTAGACCTACGTGGGTAGTTGAGTAGGTTGGTAGAATTCGGACACTCTGTGCCGCGCCCTCAACGTGGTGCATCTCCTTTGCTGTCCTCTCAGCTTCAGACGAGAGTAGCCCAGAGACCGGCCCTTCAGATTCCGTGCCGCGGCTGCGGCCCCTACCTCCTGTAGAGTTGCCTGGCTCCGACTCTGAGAAGAGGAAGAAGAGACGGGTGCTGTTCTCCAAGGCTCAGACTCTGGAGCTGGAGCGGCGCTTCCGGCAGCAACGTTACCTCTCGGCTCCAGAGAGGGAACAGCTGGCTCGGCTTTTGAGCCTGACGCCTACTCAGGTGAAAATCTGGTTCCAGAACCACCGCTACAAGATGAAGCGTGCCCGGGGTCAAGGGCCTCTGGGTCCTGTCTGTGCCGCAGATCTGAGCCCAACTCCTGCGCTGATACGCCGAGTGGTAGTCCCGGTGCTGGTCGGTGACCGAAAGCCTTGCCAAGGTTGCGAACATAGTTTAGCGGCAGCTCCGGACAAGCCAAGTTTGACTCAAGCTGCCCCTGCCTCCGCTTGCGTCCTTCAGGGCTACCCTCCTTTCCCCACCAGTTCCACCGCTGCACTCAGTCTCTTTCAGGCTAATCAGCACTTAGCGCACCCGACACTAGTCTCTTGGAACTGGTGAGATAGCCAGCGCAGAGGGAAAGGGATGTCTTGGGTCTCTCTCTCCCTACTGATTTCCACCCTTCAAGTGGATTTACAGCAATTTATTTCAGAGACCTAGAGCCTGCCCTGCAGTCCCAAAAGCATCTTTAGATTCTAGGGGCAGTGGATGACTGTGGCAGCTCTGCCCTCCTTACATCTGCCTTTTCTGGGACCCCTAGTTCTCTCCAGGTTAGATGCCCAAATCTTGGAGACGGTCAGGAATAGAATTCGCCAATATTTCCTCTCGTCCTCTCCCCAGCTGCAAATTCATCAGTTAAATGAATTGTTCAAACCATATTTGTATATTTTTAAAGTAGTGATTTGTATGGGAAAAGATCTATTTTTTAAAGAAATAGTTTGTATGTGTGCGTGCGTTAGAATGTGAATGAAGTGTGTTTGGATCCCTTTTATTCCCGTTTCTACAGAATAGAGAAGCAATGCCCGGTTTTGAAGAGCACACATTACCCTGCTACTTGTTTCTCTTGACTTTTAAAGACTTTGCTCTTTCCCTCCTTCCACTACTCCAAAATGAGTACAATCGAAATCCACACTCAACATTAGGGAGATAGTAGTGGAGGTGTGGAGAACAGCTAGCTAGTTGTTACTAGAAAGGGCCTGGGTGTACAAGTTTTTGAGTTCCCTTCCACCCTTTTCTGGAAGCTGTAGTTTCTAATTTCAAATTCAGCATCACAATCCCGTGTAGAGACATATTTCTTCTGATCCTTTCCTTTTGAAATTTTTAATAAAAACATTTCTTTGCCCTAAGTGGTTCTGGAGGATGATAGAATCATATATTTGGAGATAAAAGGAATGTCAGAGATGACAGACAAGGAAAGGAGCCCAAAGGTTGGATATAAATTGTTTCTTCGTTACCACATTATCTCCTGTGTCCAATCTATGCAGATCAACAGATTTATGCAAAAAGATTTAAGCTATAGACCTGAAGTTAGAAAGACAAGTTCAAATTTGACTTCAGACTAGCTGTGTAATGTTGGGCAAGTCACTTAACCTCTGTTTGCCCAAGTTTTCTCATCTATAAAATTGGGATAATAATAGCACTTATCTCCCAAGGTTGTTGCAAGGATAAAAACCTTAAAGCTAGCTGTATATATGTTAGACAAAGATGATGATGAGACAACTTTAATGATGATGATGATGATGATAATGACTGGGGTGTCTCCTTGATCAGAAAGTACAAACATTTGACTATTTCCTACAAACTGCTTACACATCTTGCTTCCAGGTAGGTTTTAAATATTTTTTCCCTTTCTGAAATTTAAATGACTTAAAGAGAGAAGTTTTGGATAAGGGGGGAAAATTAAAAGACAAGAGCCTAGAGAAATGCCTAGGAGGAAGAGGAGTCAAATATAAGGAAGGGAGAACCTTATAGATGGGATAGCCAAAAGAGGATGGGAATTAGCCCTTGATTAAATGGAACACAGTTTATATTTAGGTCAGTGAGAAGATTCTCTGATTCCCACCTATCACATGAATGACCTGGGCTCAGCAGCAGGATCTAATTTCTGTCACCGGCCCTCCACTACCTCATGATTAAAAAAAAGGCTTTTCCTTTTCACCAGCTCTGCCAGTAGCCCAGCCCACTTTTATCAGAAATTACTGTCTCGCTAATAAGAACATAGGATTATATATTTAGAGCCAGGATCTTCAAAGCTATCGGGTTCAACTCCCATATTTTACAGATGAGGAATCAGAGACACAGAAAGGTTACTTGATCCCAAAATCATACAGCTAGCATGTGTGGGAGGCAGGATTGAAATGCAGTCTTCCTGACTCCATCCACTACCCACTACTTTACCTAGCTGCCTCTAAAGATTTGAAATCTTATCTCTTGCCAAGCCAGAGGGATGGTGAAAAATCAGGTTTGATGATCCAAGCGGGAAGGTTAACCTGGTGTGTGTTTCAAGACTTTGACTCAGGAGCCCTAAGAGGACAATGCAAAACATGAAACTGGGGAGTCCAAATAAATTCAAGAAGGCAGTGGATTGTGAGAGTAGCCATTAGCTTGAATAGATTATAGGGGGAAATTGAGAAATCTTGGTCCCCATTCTAAGGAAAATGTCCCACAATTTATCACCTGGGATGGGGGTGTGTGGCTAAGGAAGGGAAGAGGGGGAAGGGATTGGGATATTTCGGTCTCAGCTGCTGGCCACCTTGTCTTCCATATGGATAGGGTAATCTTAGAAGAATCTAGATCCTTAAACCTCTTTTTGTCTTGGGAGCTGAAAAGTGTATTGTCAAGCCTGAAAAGGACCTGGACAAAATCAGAACTGTTTCAATTCAAGACTATTTAATCAGTCCCTGGTGACAAAGTAAAGGGTGTTAGGCAAGACAATGGTATCTTTTAAAACCTTGTGGCCTTCAGGAAGACAAAGGACTTGGATTTTATGGGTTTACTACTTCAATTAGAATACTGCCATTGTGAGTTGGAGATTATCAAGTTGGTATCATAAAATCCTTTTCCAATAAATGATTGCTGGGGAAGTAGCCCTGACCTTGTAAGACATATTCGAACCTAACAGGTTGCTTTATATGTTAACCTTATGTAAAAAGGTTGTGTGTGTGTGTGTGGGGGGGGATTCCCTTAAAAAATCACCCAAGTGATCTTGTCCATTGTTCTTATTTTCCAAATTCTAGAAAGATAGTGTTTTCTCCATTCACAGGAACAAAAGTTCAGTTTGTTTCCTGCTATTGTCAATAACAAAGCTTTCCACCATTTTCTGTAGAAGGGCACTGGAATAAAAAAACATCTCCCACACCCAGTTGTTCTTGATCCTTTTATTCTGTGAATGACCCATCCTCTTTCCTATTTTTTTTTCCTAGAACTCCTGGGAAATTTGAACTTAAGGATAGTTTAATGTATATGTATTAGAAATATGATCAAGAAGGCAGAAGGATGGAAACAACAGGAAAAGAAGATCCCTCTTCTGGTGCACTGATGAATAGTTATTCATTCAACAAACATTTATTAACCACTGTTAGGTGCCAGGCACTGTGCTAAGCACTGGAGATACAAAGAAGGGTAAAAGACAGTCCTTGAGAAGCTCACAATTTAATGGGTAAGACACTATGTAAACAACTATGCATAAACAAGATGTGTGCAGAATAAATTGGAAATAAAAAAGAGAGAGAATGCAGTAGAAGTAAGAGGGTAAAGAAAAGACTTCCTATAGAAGAAGGGATTTTATCTGGGACTTTAAGGAATCCAGAAAAGGCAGGAATTGAAAGAGAAATAACATTTTACCTGTTCTGATTCTGGCCCTAGTGGAAACTCAGAGATTCATGAATCACTTTTTTTTTTAACTTGTCCCAAAGAGTACTGGATTTAGAGTTGATTGACATGTGTTTGAATCCTCTGCCACTTACTCCCTCTCTGACTTTGGGCAAGTTGCTTTTCCTCTCCTTCAGTTTGCTCAGATCTAAAATGTGGATGTTGCACTTAGATAATCTTTAACATCTCTTCCAGTTCCAATCAATTATTCTATGAGCCTGGAGGTTTCCTTCTTTCCTATGGCCAGTCAGTCAACACTTAGTGAATGGTTTCTATGTGCCAAGTACTGTGCTAAATTCTGAAGATAAAACAAAAGGCAAAAACCTCTAGAAGCTTCCATTGTAATCTGGAAAACAGTTATGTATATAAATAGGTATATGCAGGATAAATACAGAGTAGAAGGAAAGTCATTTGAGGGGGAGGACACTAAAAGCTGAAGGGACAGGGCAAGACTGGAAAAAGGCTCCTGTAAAGGGTATCATCTCAGCTGAATCTAGAAGGAAGCTAGGGATTCTAAGAGGTGGAGATGAGGATGGAAAGCATTTCAGGAATGAATGAGGGATAGCCAAAACAAAAGCAGAGACATCTGTGAGAGCAAGTGCAATGAACAGTAGAGTTTGTGGAGGAGTGCAAAGTGCAAGAAAAGTAGTGGAGCAGGAAGCAGACAGATTATGAATAACTTCAAATACTAACTGACATTTGATCCTGGTGGTTATAGACAGATGCTGAAGTTTATTAAGTGGTTGGGGGGTGTGAGAAGGTGATATTGGCAGACAGTTAGGCAAATCACTCTGAATGGATGGATTGGATGGGAGAGTCTTGAGGCAGAGAGACTAACTAAGAGGCTAGACCAGAAGTTATAGGGGCCTGAACTAGTGTGGTGCCTATGTGAGTGGAAAGAAGGGATTGTATAAGAAAGAGGTTATGAATATAAAAACTACAAAGTTTGGTATTGGATTGGATATGTGATGTGATGAGGGTATGGAATTCAGGATGATGCTATTATTTTGAGACTTAATGACTGGGAGGTATCCTTATTTTGAGGTACCCTCAACAGTTGAGAAAGTTTTATTAAGTGGTTGACAGGTGGGGGAGGGTGACATGGGCAGACTTTTAGGAAAATCACTCTGAATGGATGGGTTGGATGGGAGAGAGAAAGGTTGAGAAAAGAGGAGGGTTTGAAAGTAAAGAAAAATTAATTCAGTTTTGGATACTCTGAGTTTGAGATGCCAAAGTTATAGCAAGTTAGCATTCAAAGAGCAATTGGTAAGGCAGTTCAAGAGAGAGACTATGAATGGATACAGACATAAGTTCAGGAATGAGGTACATAGAGATGATAACTGAATTCATAAGGAACAGATCAGATCACCAAATGAGATGTTATGAGGATGTTTTTAACCTAGGGTCTGTGAATTTGCTTTGAAATAAATATTTTGATAACTGTATTTAAATATATTTGGATTCTTTTGTAAACTTATGTATTTCATACATTTAAAAATATGATTCTGCTAAGGGGACCATAGGCTTCACTAGACTGTCAAAGGAATGCATAATAGAAAAGAGGTTAAGAACTCCTCCTATAGCGAAACAAGAGAAGGCCCAAGGCAGAATTTGGGGAGACAACTATGGTTAGTCGGTGTGATATGAATAAAGAACCAATAATGGATAATGAGTAGTGATCACCTAGAGAGGTGGATAATCAGGAGAGAATGGTGTCACAAAAACCGAGAGAGGAAATAATATCCAGAAGATGAAGGTGATCACTACTGCCAAGTGCTGCATAGAGGTCAAGAAGGATCAAGATTGAGAAAAGTCTGTTAGATTTGGCAATTAAAAGGTCATTAACTTCAAAAAGAGCACTTTCAGTAGAATGATGAAGTCAGAAGCCAGACTACATATCATTTAGGAGAGAGAGGGAAGAGGGGATAGGAAGTAGAGACATAGGGTTTAGATGACTTTCTCAAGGATTTTGTTAAAGATGGGGTAGAGAGACATAGGATGACAGATGTTGAGGGTGGTAGGATCTAATAAGGATTTTTAAAGGCTAAAGGATACTTGGATCTATTTGTGGGTAACAGTTATACAGAGAGAGTGAAAATGATAGTGCAGGAAACCTGTAACAGAAGATAGGGGATGATGGGTGTAAGGGGACATGTAGAAAGGTTGATCTTGCCAAGAAGGGCCATTTTTTCATTAGAGACTGGAGGAGAAAAGGAGATAGAGGGGGAAGGTGCCTGAATGAGTTAGATGAGGAAGGGAGAAGAGAGAGTTCATGACAAATAGTGATAATTTTTTCAATGAAACACGAGGCAAAGTTCTTAGCTCAGAGGATTGAGGTAGTGGTGCTATGGGAGATTAAATAGAGAAGAGAAGGTTTGGAACTGTGACTGTGGTGAATGGATAAATTAAGAAGGAATAGAATAATTGCCTTGCTGAAGTGAGGGTCCAGTTGGTATTGTACAACATAAATTTGTCAACATATTCTGTGATTTTCTCTAGCTCTGATCAACAGCTCATGAAAGAGATGAATGGTGGGAGGTGAGAGCTGTGTGGTAGGAGTAATCTAGTATTGGCGTTTGGCAAGGTGTGGTTGGTGAAAAGGTCAAGGTGGAAAAGATTTTAGAGTAGAGGATAGTGTACAATTAGATAGTTTACCATAGGGAAGTGTAGCCAGTACAGACACAATGACCTGGAGAAATATTGAAGAGTGAAAGGAATGGAGGTCAAGGTGAGAATGAAGACAGGATTATACGTCATAAGCAAATGGAAAGATGGAATGATAAAAAGGTTATGATCAGATAAAGGAATTTCAGAGTTCAAGAACATGGAAGTGGAACATATGTGAATGATTTCAAGATCAATAAATGTAGTTGAGGAAGAGTAGGGGAGCAGGTAGGGGAATTGAGTAGACTGAGGAAGTTAAGGTATTTGTGGGAATATCTGTCTATCTATCTATTTACCTATCTTTATTGAAGTCATCTAGTATAAGGGCAAAAGTGGAGGGTGGAGAGAAAGATTTAGAGTGTTGCTGGAGTCACTGAGTAAAGGAAAATATCCTGGGGGTTAATAGATAATGGCCACCAAAATCTACATTGAGAGATAAATATGAATTATATGAACCATGAAAGAAGAAAGGGTATTAAATAATGGTGATTTAGAAGTAGCTTGGGGAGCAAGGAGCATCCTGAGTCCTCTGTCATTACTAGAATTGGAGTGGAGTTGACGGTGAGAGAAAGTATAGCCAATACTGGAAAATGTGATGGGAATCAATGTGATTAGAATATAGCCTGTTCTTAGTGAGTGTTAGAAGATGGAAGGAGTGAAAAAGGACAAGTTTTAGATGAAAGGAAGTTTATAAATTGTGGTGCAGGGAGTAGCTAGGTGGTGCAGTGAGTAAAACACTAGCCCCAAAGTCAGGAGGACTTGAGTTTAAATTTGGCCTCAGACACCTGACACACTTACTAGCTGTGTGACCTTGGGCAAGTCACTTAACCCCAGTTGCCCTGCCTTCCTCCCTACAAAATAAATAAATAAATTATGGTGCAGGCATTCCAGAGGGCACAGTGGAAGGGGCAGGTAGATCTGCAGTGTGAAATTTTAGGGAACATGATTGAAGTGGATGG